>NC_052636.1:6094043-6434711 GCF_016161935.1 Mauremys reevesii | reverse complement strand
AGAGTCGTGTACCTCGCTTCAGGGCGGGTGAGCTCGTTTCATCGCCGAGTGTCAGGGGGGACCCGATGGACCCTGTGAGGTTCAGTAGATCAGCACATGCATTCCAGAGGATAGCTCTCAGAGGCTGTTTGCTTCTTTCATGGGTCTGGTGCCTGCCCTAACACCTGCCATCTGCTCGCTGGTAGCCAGCTCCTCCCTTGAGCCCATCAGGAGGGGTGCCCTCAGGCCACGGCCCCTCCCCAGACGGTCGCGGGCAAGTCCCTCTGGATCATACCATGGTCCCCCACCGCAGGAGCCTGGGAGCGCCACAGCTTCAGCCCATCAGTCTTCCCTGTACAGCAGCCGGCCCTAGTGTCAGAAGATAGCATCAGGCCCAGACACCCAGGCAGGTTTCGGCCTCATTGTCTGCGCCCGCGAGCTCAATGGCCTCCTTGACAGCTTCAGGTCATCCTCCTGCCATGTTGTAACAGCTTGGTCTTCAATGAGCACTAGACAGGTACCTGAGTGCCACAAGCACCTGTAGGCAGGCATTCATGGGCCTGGACTTACTGGCAGTAAGCATTACGATAGCCTCTGCTGGTGCAGCACACTGCTCCAAGCTTAGAACCCTGGAAATGGCTTCAGTATCCTGAACTTCCTGTCCTAAGATCTAGTGATCAGACTGATCTGGGAGTTCCATGAACGCTTTCTCAGTGTTTAGCTGAGCTTCCTGCTTGCAAACTACAGGGTGGAGGAGCTTCTTCCAGTTCCACCTCCCTTTGGGTGCAAGGCCTGCCGGATGCAGGGGCAGCTCTTAGTTCTTGCTCACAGTGGGGACTAGGCTGGGATCTCAGCCTACAGAGCAAGGACAAAGACAGGACTTTGTCAGCAGGTGTGGCTTGAGGCAGTCGAGAGGGCGTCAGTCCAGGATCCTGCAAGGGGCCAAAATCAGGAGTCCCTCTAAACCACCAATGGGGCCAAGCCTAACTTTTGAAGGCACGCCTGAGGACGGCGCATCAGTTATTACCCAGGATCCATTCCCTCCCTTTGCTAACCGGCTCTCTCCTTTTTCCCTCCCAAGCGTGGGTGGCACCTTCCTAACCTCAAATCTTTGGGTCCTCACGCACGGTGGAACTTCAGTACCGCCTCCAGTTTATTTACTGTCCCCCACTTCCCACCCTCCATCCCCTCGTTCCTCTTTAAGGGACCCTCTCACGTGCAATTCCTCTTGCAAAGAGGAGTGAAAGGACGCTCCTCACCATCGGAGACTATAGAGGATGTACCAACAGTGACAGAAAGGGGGCAATTTAGGGGTTCTACTCCCACTATTTCCTATCCCCATAAGGCGAAGTGGGAAGTCTCAGATCTATCCTAGACTCCAGTGGAACTCCAACAAGTTCATGATAGCGCTTGAAGTTCAGCATGGTATCCATGGGGACCCGTCATCCCATCCTTGGATCCCGAGAGGCTGGTATGCCGCCCTCGATATGAAGGCGCGCGTGTTTTCATGTCGCCATTTATCTTCCACATAGAAGGTACCTCCGGTTTGTAGCCAACCGTCATCATTTCTAGTTTCCACGGTCCTTCCGTTTGGCCTCTACAGCCCTAAAGAATAGTTCACCAAAGTGCATGGCTGTAGTCGCCGCCTCCCTCCGCTGCCGCCCGATGCATTTTTCTCCATATCTAGACGATTGGCTCATTCGAGGGACCTCCGAGGCCCAAGTTACCCGTCATGTGGCCATCGTCAAGGACCTATTCCCTGCGTCTACTGGGCCTGATGATCAATATAGAGAAATCCACTCTGATTCCCACACAGAGTAATAGAATTCTATGGAGCCATCCTGGACCTAATCTCGCCAGAAACCTGTTTACCTCAGCCTTCGGTTTCGAAGCGTGATGGTACAATTATACAAGATCCATCTGAACTTCCTGACAACTTCTGATCTCAGCTTTCTTGCCTAGGTCTTCTGGGTCCCATGGCTGCCTGCAAAATGCGTTCATGACCAAACATGCCAGGCTTCACCTCCGGCCACTCCAATCATGGCTCACTTCTCGTGTACCACCCGAGCAGAGACAGCATAGACATGATGGTCACAATCCCCCTGAGCATTCCTAGGCTCCCTCTGACTGGTGGTCGACGCCCTCCCTGGTGTGTGCAGGGATGCTGTTCCATCCACCTCACCTTGGTGTGTCCTCACGATGGACACCTCTGATCTCCCGGCTGGGGTGCTCACCTTGGTCAGTTTCTGCACTCAGGGCCTTTTGGTCCCAGCTTTCAAGAGCTGGCCTTGCACATCAATGTCCGAGAGCTGAGGAGCAGTCCGCCTGGCGTGCCAAGGCGTTTTCAGGCAGCACCCTACAAGGCCATTTGTGTCTCAGTGATTCACAGAGACAACTTTAACGGCCATGTATTTACACACATAAACAAGCTAGGGAGGAGCACAGTCCTCCTCTTTGCAGGAAGCTATCCAGCTCTGGGACTTCTGCATAGCCCAACTCGATAGACCTGGTGTAACGTCCTTTTTTCCCAGGGGTTCCGGAACACTCTGGCAGATCGCCTCAGCAGATCCTTCCTGCAACTCTCACGAGTGGTCGATTTGTCCGGATCGTTATCCATTCCGTTTTCCTCGAGAAGTGGGGCTCTCCCGCATAGACCTCTTCACTTCTTGCGAGAACAGGAAGTGCCAGACATTCTGCTCATTCCAAGGCCTCTCCCGGGCTTTCGATCTCGGATGCTTTTTCTGATGCCGTGGATGAGTTCATCTGCTGCTATACACTTTTCCACCATTCTCGCTGGTTCACAGGGAGGTCCTGCTAAAACTCCGCAGGGACAGAGCGCACCTGATCATGAGATCAATTCCAGCCGTGGCTCCAGAGCAGCACCGGTACACCATCTTGCTAGACCTGTCGATAGCCAAACCCGATTCACCTGCCTCTTTGCCCAGACCTCATAACGCACTTGGGATCACGGCAGACTTCACTCACCCGAGACCTGCAATCCCTGCACCTCGCAGCATGGCTGCTGCGTGACTAAACCCGATCCAAGTTACGTTGTTTCTGCCTCGGTACAACAGGTACTCCTGGGTAGTAGGAAACCTTCCACTCGAGTTAACATATCTGGCCAGAGTGGAAAGCGTTTCTCCTGCTGGTGTGAAATGCACCAGTGTTGGCTCCCACGGAGGCCCCGATCCATTCCATCTTGGACTGCCTCTCTGGTCTCTCAAACAGCAGGGCCTGGCGGTATCATCATTAAGGGTACACATTGGCAGCCATCTCTACCTTCCACCCAGTGGAGAGTGGCGCTCTCGTATTCTACGCACCCTATGGTTTCTAGGTTCCTCAAGGGCTTGGAGCACTTATACCCACAAATTCGCCACCCCGCCCAAACCTGGGTCCTCAACCTGGTTCTAACCTGACTTATGACTGCCCATTCAAGCCACTGACTTATGACTGCCCATTCAAGTCGCTGCTATACCTGTCCTGGAAGACCGAAGTTTTTTGTTCCTCGCAGCCATTATCGGCCAGACGAGTCTCCGTGCTTCAGGCTCACGGTGGGCCATTGTACACTGTGTTTCACAAGGACAAGGGGCAGTTGTGACCACATCCGGCCTTCCTCCCTAAGGTGGTGTCGGCCTTTCATATCAACTAGGATATCTCCCTTCCAGTCTTCTTTCCGAAGCCACACTCATCACGAAGGGAGAAACAATTGCACTCCCTAGACATCCGTGGGGCGCTCGCATTTATATCCCGCGGACAAAGCCTCTTTCATAAAACACACAACTCTTCGTCGCAGTGGCAGACCGAATGAAGGACCTACCTCTCTCCTCCCAGAGGATTTCATCTTGGGTGAAGTCGTGCATCCGCACCTGCTGTGACGTGGCCCATGTTCCATCGAGCCACCTCACTGCACTTTCCACCAGGGCTCAGGCGTCTTCTGCTGCCTTCCTGGCTCACGTGCCCTTCCAGGAGATAGGTCGCGCAGCTACCTGGTCCTCAGTCCACACCTTCGCCTCACATTATGCACTGGTCCAACAGTCCAGAGATGATGCAGCCTTTGGCTCAGCAGTTTTGTATTCTGCAACGTCTCACCCCGACCCCACCGTCTAGGTAAGGCAGAATCACCTAACTGGAATGGATATGAGCAAGCACTCGACGAAGAAAAGACGGTTACTCACCGTTGTAACTGTTGTTCTTCGAGATGTGTTGCTCATATCCATTCCAAATCCGCCCTCCTTCCCCACTGTCGGAGTAGCCGGCAAGAAGGAACTGAGGGGCAGATGGGTCAGCAGGGGTATATATCCGGCGCTATAGCGGCGCCACTCCAGGGGGCACCCAGCCGACCCACCAAGTGTTGCTAGGGTAAAAATCTTCCGACGAACGTGCATGCGGCGTGCGCACACCTAACTGGAATGGATATGAGCAACACATCTCGAAGAACAACAGTTACAATGGTGAGTAACCATCTTCTCTTTTTCTACCCTCTGATGCCTACTGGCTGTTCTAGGCAAGGTGGTGGGACTCTGTTAACATGGGCCTCCCGGAGCTTCCTTTTTCCTGGTGCTGCTGTTCCGTGAATAGTGGGGTTGTGAGTGGGGCAGCAGGTCCTGAGTGTTGGACTCTTGCTCTTTCAGGGGCCGGTGACCTTCGAGGAGGTGGCTGTGTATTTCACCAGGGGTGAGGGGGCTCTGCTGGACCCCGCTCAGAGAGCCCTCTACAGGGATGTCATGCAGGAGAACTATGAGACTGTGACTTCCCTGGGTAAGGAGTCCTGTCCCCTGGGTTATTAGAAGCTGTGGGGTCTCTAAAGAACCTGAGTAGTAATAACTTTATACCTTTATTTGTCATACAAGTTTTGACAAGTTTCCTTCCCCTCCCTTTTTTGCCTTATCTCCCACCCACTAGTATCATTTTGGACATGTGCCTTTTTGGTGACGTCAGTCATTGAAAAATTGCATTGAATGTATCCTTATTGGATACATGAATAACTGTAGCTTTCATGCCTTTTCCTCATTTTAAGAGGAAAATATGCCACCTGTAGAATTCTAAATAGAGTAAATAGGTGTATGACTCATGCATGGCTTGTGTGACAGTCAGGTGAGCTCCTCTTTTGATAGGAGAGCATATAATGTTGCCATTCAGGACCCCACGGGTGAAGGGAGAGCAGAGATGTGGGAGGGGAGGAGAAGGGGGGAGTAGATAATTGTAGGGTGCCCAGATATAGGGAGTGTGTGTGCAGGGTTAGAGCTAAGAAGCAGCAGGGAGGGATGAGGTTGTGAGAGATGAGGAGGGAACACAAGAAGCTCCCAAGGTGCCAGGAGGTGGTGCTGGCTGAGAGTAATGGGAAGAAGTGGAGAGGAGTGTGGAGGAAGAGCACCCAGGAAGTGGCGTAGTCTCAGGTGCTGAAACTAAGTGGTCTGTCCTTGTGGAAGAGTGGGACCCCTTGGGGGTCTAGTGCACTCAAGGAGCACCTCCCAAGGACTGTTTAAAAGCCAGGGCATTGCACAGATCCTATTGATCCATGACAGTGCCAGAGGTTCAGCCTTATGGGAAAAGATATAAAACAAAGAAAGGATCTAAATGCGTGTTTACCATCGCTCCTCTCAGTCCTCATGGGAATCCTGATCTGTTCCAAAGTGTATTAAAACCTTCCTTAAAGGCTCACCTTTTGGTTATCAGGTCATGTCCATTTGTTAGAGGGTTTTCCTTCACCCTCCCACTTCCTGGTTCTTGTCACGCAGACAGCAAGCAGCGAAAGACCAGAAGTCTGAAGCACAGATAATGCGATGTTTATTGGGGTTATTTCCAAGCAAGCATATTCCACTGCCCTAATGAACTTACACCTAGAAAAATTAATGATGCAGCAGACAGAAACAATTAGAGAACCAGACTGATTAACAAGGTAAAAGTGGTGGCCATAAAGATAAAACAATACAGAAATGAGGGTTTCACAACCATTGATCAGGGATTTCTTCCCAGACAGGATGCTGTCAAACTATGTTTTTTTTATCCATCTTAAGATCTGTTTCTTTATCTGGTGGTGATGGGCACTATCAGGACAGGATCATCTTCCTAACAGCCCAATAGCACCTTATTTCAGTGTGACTGGTTTGGGATGTGAGGATGTGACCCTTCGCTTCCTAGCTTATGGCTGCTCCTGCTGCTTAGCCAAAGGCCTTAGCCTAAGAACAAGGCCTCAGGCAGACTGAGATTTTGATTCTTAGCTAGTTACACGGGTATAAAGACAGAGTGATAAAAATACCCCTAAGTTCTTAAAGTCTAGGCTTTACAGGCAGGCCTGATTATGTCTATTCTAACAGTGGGTTCTAGCCCTTCCCCCATTCTGTGTCTGTCTTGTCTATTTAGATCAGGGGTCGGCAACCTTTCAGAAGTGCTGTGCTGAGTCTTCATTTATTCACTCTAATTTAAGGTTCTTCTTCGAGTGATTGCTCCTATGCATTCCATGTAGGTGTGCGCGCCGTGCGTGCACGGCTCTTCGGAACATTTTTACCCTAGCAACTCCGGCGGGCCGGCTGGGCGCCCCCTGGAGTGGCACCGCTATGGCGCTGAATATATACCCCCGCCGGCCCGTCCGCTCCTGAGTTCCTTCTTACCGCCCGTGACGGCCAGTTGGAACAGTGGAGTGCTCTCTGTCCTCCACAACCCTAGCGTTCGCTAATCTTGTCTGTATATAGTTGTTTCAGTAGTTACTGTTAGTTGATTTAATTAGTTAGTATAGTTTAGGTATAAGGGAATAAGGAGGGTTTACCCCCCTTTTTCCGCAACCGGTGCGGGCTCATGCCCAAGGCCAGCGGCACATGCCTGTCGGGGATCCGCACGACTCCTGCCTGCGCTGCTTTGGAGAGACTCACCGTACGGATAAGTGCCCTGTCTGTGCAGCCTTTAAGCCCAGGACACGAAAGGAGCGGGACAGTCGCCTAAAACAGCTCCTCATGGAGGCAACGCTCCAGCCCCCGGCACCAACCGCGCTGGCGCCGAAGTCTTCATCGGCGCGCAGCGCACCGGCAGCCCCGAGCCGCTCCGGCACCGAGGCTCCTCGTCCTCCGCAAGCGGGACCGACGACCCGGCACCGCTCCCTCTCACCATCGAGGAAGCGTAAGCTGGCGAAAACAGCTGCAAAGACCCATGCTGAGGGTCCTATCGCCCAGCCGCCTCCACCACTTCCGGTACCGGCTGTGGCCATGCACAGGCCGTGCACCGTGCCGTTGACTCCGGCGCCGCAAGGGCCGTCGAGTCCGGTACCACCCTGCTCCCCAGCACCGACCGCGGTTGAGCTGCAGCTGCCATCCACGCCCGAGACTTTCTCGACGGCGAGGGAGCTCATCGAGCTCACAGAGGCACCGAGCCTCCGGCCCCCGGCACCGCCGGTGCGGGCTGTCGTGTCAGCGGGTAAGCCGGCTATGATGCGGCCCCCTGCACTGGACAGACGACGTAGACGGCGCTCAAGTCCGGTCGCTCCCGGTCCCGACGCCGGTCACCGTCGCACCGCTTGAGATCCCGGCACCGCTCACCATCGCGGTACCGGTCGCCTTCTCGATGCCGGTCGCAGTCCCGGTACCGCTCAACATCGCGGTACCGGTCGCGCTCCCGGAGACGCTCCCGATCCCGATCGCCTTCCCGTCGGCACCGACGTAGGTCCGATTCCTGGCACCGTTCCCGGCACCGTGACTCCTGGAGCCGCTCCCGGCACCGCCGGTCAAGATCCCGGTCGAGCTCCCGGCACCGGTCGAGCTCCCGGCACCGCGGCGGTCGATGGTCTCGTTCGCAATCTCGGCACCGCGACGACCGGCACCGATCCTCGGCACCGTCCGGAGACAAATGGCTGACCTTGACGGCGCAGTCCATCAGCGCCTCTGCACCCCCATGGCCATCTCGACACTCGTCGGTCGCTTCGGGGACTGGCAGCGATGCTCATCTTCCGGCTGCCCCGCAAGGTCAAGCCCAGGGTGTGCAGCAGTGGGGCTTCTGGGTCCCCTGGGCCCAATACGAAACTCAAGGGATGTCTTTCCCTCCGAGGGCCCCCACCTCCGAACACAGGGTACGGAGGCCACGATAAGCAGACCGCCCCTTCTTCACCAGGTTCGGATCAGCTGCCACCTGATCCCCAGAGACATCCTCGGGCCGAGTCAGCCGCCCACGCCTTAGAAGAACCACCCGCGGAGGCAGTGGTTCAAGGCCTATCCTCGTCGTCTTCACCGGACGAGGCGGTGGCCGGGGCTGCTACAACAGACCCTCCACCAATTGACTTGCGGGCCCACCAGGACCTTCTTTGCCGGGTGGCGAAGGCTATCGACCTCCCCGTGGCGGAGGTCACGGAAGACCCGGTAACAAATGTGATTGGAGCGGAGGCTCCAGTGCGGGTGGCCTTGCCGTTCATCCGCACCATTCAGAAAAACGCCACTACCATCTGGCAGTCACCGGCGTCCGTTCCTCCCACCGCCCGCGGGGTCGAAAGGAAGTACTCCGTCCCCCCCACGGGGTATGAGTACTTGTATACTCATCCTGCCCCAGACTCGTTGGTTGTCCAGTCGGTCAACGACAGGGAGAGGCATGGCAAGCCCGCCCCAGCGCCAAAGTCCAGGGAGGCGAGGCGTATGGATTTGTTGGGCCGCAAGGTCTACTCTGCAGGCGGTCTCCAGCTCCGGATCGCCAACCAGATGGCCCTCCTCGCCAGGTACACCTTTGACATCATGGTGTCTCTGGCGAAATTCGCAGAGCTGGTACCAACAGCCTCCCGCCAGGAGTTCTCGGCGCTGTTGGAAGAAGGGAAAAAGTCCTCCAGGTCCTCCATCCAGGCCGCTCTCGACTCGGCGGACTCAGGCGCAAGAACCCTGGCCTCAGGAGTGACCATGAGGCGCATCTCCTGGCTACAATCCTCCACACTGCCGCCCGAGGTGCAGTACACCCTGCAGGACCTGCCCTTCGATACCCAGGGTCTGTTTTCTGAAAAGACTGATTCCAGAATCCAGACCCTGAAGGACGGTCGCATAGCCATCCGCACTCTGGGGATGCATACACCTGCAACCCAGCGCAGGTCGTTCAGGCAGCAACCCTATCGGTTTAATCAGCCCAGGTCCCGTCCCTATAACAGCTGACGGCCAGGCCTGAATCGCTGTAGACCATCGGGCAACCGGCGCAACCAAACCCATCCGTCTTCCAAGGCCCCCCAGGGCCCCAAGCAGGCGTTTTGATGGGACGCCCGAGGATAGCCCATCAGTCTCTGTACCGGATCCTCCCCTTTTATTTTACAACCGCCTTTCCCATTTCTTTTCAGTGTGGTCCCGAATAACAACGGACAACTGGGTGCTTCAAACAATCCAGTCTGGTTACCGCCTTCAATTTGTTTCGCCCCCTCCTTCCCACCCGCCTTCCCCATCCCTCTTCAGGGACCCCTCTCACGAGCAATTCCTCTTACAAGAGGTCGAGACTCTGTTGAGCTTGGGTGCCATAGAGGAGGTGCCTCACGACATGCGGGGCAGGGGTTTCTATTCCCGATACTTTCTCATCCCCAAGGCGAAAAGAGGTCTACGTCCAATACTGGACCTCCGCGAGCTCAACAAGTACCTGCTCAAGCTCAAGTTTCGCAAGTTTGGGGGGAGGGATAGCTCAGTGGTTTGAGCATTGGCCTGCTAAACCCAGGGTTGTGAGTTCAATCCTTGAGGGGGCCACTTAGGATCTGGGGCAAAAATTGGTCCTGCTAGTGAAGGCAGGGGGCTGGACTAGATGACCTTTCAAGGTCCCTTCCAGTTCTAGGAGATTGGTATATCTCCAATTATTATATTTATATATTATGGTCACCCTGGGGACCATCATTCCCTCCCTGGATCCGGGAGACTGGTTTGCCGCCCTCGACATGAAGGACACGTACTTCCACGTTGCGATTTATCCTCCCCATTGACTCTACCTGCGTTTTGTAGTCAACAATGCGCACTACCAGTTCGCAGTGCTGCCATTCGGCCTATCCACCGCGCCAAGAGTTTTTACCAAGTGCATGGCAGTGGTTGCCGCAGCCCTCCGCCGTCGTCATATACACGTTTATCCATATCTCGACGATTGGCTGGTTCGCGGAACGTCCCAGCGGCTGGTAACGGACCAGATGTTAGAAATCCTGTCTCTATTTCGACATCTCGGTCTTCTCATCAACGCCGAGAAGTCCACCTTAACTCCGTCTCAGCGGGTGGAGTTCATTGGAGCGGTTTTCGACTCCAATTTGGCCAGGGCCTGCCTCCCGCGATCACGGCGCAGGCGATGGTCTCCATCATCCGAGACCGCCTCACCTTTCCCACTACGACAGTTCAGTCCTGCCTACGCCTCCTGGGCCACATGGCATCGTGCACGTTTGTCACCGCCTACGCGAGGCTGCGCCTCCGCCCATTTCAATCCTGGCTGGCGTCGGTATACCGCCCACACCGCGACTCCATAGACAGGGTAGTCACGGTCACGAAGCCTACCCTTGCTTCGCTCAGCTGGTGGCTGGACCCAGAGGTTGTGTGTGCAGGAGTCCCGTTCTGCCCTCCTCGTCCGTCCGTGACACTGACAACAGATGCCTCGGCACTGGGATGGGGGGCTCACCTGGGCAACCTTCACACCCAGGGCCTCTGGTCGCCCCAGGAGCTCTCCCTCCACATCAATGTCCGGGAGCTGCGGGCAATTCGCTTGGCGTGTCTCGCCTTCCACGCCCGTCTGCAAGGCCGCTGCGTCGCGGTGTTCACGGACAACATGACGGCAATGTTCTACGTGAACAAGCAGGGCAGAGCTCGCTCCTCCCTCCTCTGCAAGGAAGCGATGCTCCTGTGGAACTTCTGCGTGACCTACTCGATTCACCTAGAAGCGTCCTTTCTCCCAGGAGTGCAGAACACGCTAGCGGACTGCCTCAGCAGGTCTTTCCTCGCCCACGAGTGGTCCCTTCGACCGGACGTGGTACACACGATTTTCCAGCAGTGGGGCTTTCCCCAGGTCGACCTGTTTGCCTCCAAGGAGAACAGGAAGTGCCACCAGTTCTGTTCCTACCAGGGTCGCTCTCCGGGCTCCCTGTCGGACGCCTTCCTGTACTCCTGGACAGATCACCTCCTTTACGCCTTCCCTCCATTCCCGCTCATCCACCGAGTGCTGCTCAAACTTCGGAGGGACCAAGCCCGCCTAATACTCATCGCTCCGGCCTGGCCGAGGCAGCATTGGTACACCCTGCTGCTCGAGCTCTCCGTTCGGGAGCCCATTCTCCTCCCAGTGTGGCCGGACCTCATCACACAGGACTTCGGCAGACTCCGCCACCCGGACCTGCAGTCCCTCCATCTCACAGCTTGGTACCTACATGGCTGACCCAGGCGGAGAGAGGCTGTTCCGCGGCAGTACAGCGAGTCCTGCTTGAAAGCAGAAAACCTTCCACCCGCTCCACTTACCTCGCGAAGTGGAAGCGCTTTGGCCTCTGGTGTGATCAATGAGGCCTCAATCCCTTCATAGTCCCTCTTTCTACAATCCTGGACTACCTCTGGGACCTTAAGGAGCAGGGTCTCGCGGTCTCCTCCTTAAAGGTACACCCGGTGGCCATATCCGCCTTTCGCCCATCAATAGACGGCCGATCCATCTTCTCCAGCCAGATCGTTTCCCGCTTCCTGAAGGGCCTGGACTGGTTGTACCCGCCCATACGGCGTCCTACCCCAGCCTGGGATTTAAACCTGGTCCTGGCCAAGCTTATGGGAGCCCCCTTCGAACCTTTGGCCACGTGCTCCCTCCTCTACCTGTCATGGAAGACGGCCTTCCTCGTCGCTATAACTTCAGCGAGACGAGTGTCCGAGCTTCGTGCCCTAACGGTTAGTCCACCTTACACCGTCTTCCATGCAGACAAGGTACAGCTTCGCCCGCACCCGGCCTTCCTCCCAAAAGTAGTCTCGGCCTTCCATGTCAATCAAGAGATCTTCCTCCTCGTCTTCTGCCCGAAGCCGCACACCTCACCTCGGGAGCAACAGCTTCACACCCTGGACGTCCGCAGGGCCCTCCCTTTTTATATCGAGTGGACGAAGCCCTTCCGGCGTTCGACCCAGCTGTTTGTGGCGGTTGCCGATCGCATGAAAGGCGAGCCGGTCTCCTCGCAGCGGATTTCCTCCTGGGTCACGGCGTGTATCCGGACATGCTACGAGCTTGCTCGCGTGCCACCATGCCGCCTCACCGCTCACTCAACAAGAGCGCAAGCCTCGTCGGCTGCTTTCCTGGCCCATGTCCCCATCCAGGACATCTGTAGAGCAGCCACCTGGTCTTCGGTCCACACCTTCGCTTCCCACTACGCGTTGGTGCAGCAATCCAGAGACGATGCAGCCTTCGGCTCCGCAGTCTTGCACTCTGCCACGTCTCACTCCGACCCCACCGCCTAGGTAAGGCTTGGGAATCACCTACATGGAATGCATAGGAGCAATCACTCGAAGAAGAAAAGACGGTTACTCACCGTAGTAACTGTTGTTCTTCGAGATGTGTTGCTCCTATGCATTCCAGACCCGCCCTCCTTCCCCACTGTCGGAGTAGCCGGCAAGAAGGAACTGAGGAGCGGACGGGCCAGCTGGGGTATATATTCAGCGACATGGCGGCGCCACTCCAGGGGGCGCCCAGCCGGCCTGCCGGAGTTGCTAGGGTAAAAATGTTCCGAAGAGCCGTGCACGCGCGGCGCGCACACCTACATGGAATGGATAGGAGCAACACATCTCGAAGAACAACAGTTACTACGGTGAGTAACCGTCTTTTCCGTGTGCCAGTAACACATTTTAACGTTTTTAAAGGTCTCTTTCTATAAGTCTATAATATAGAACTAAACTATTGTTGTATGTAAAGTAAATAAGGTTTTTAAAATGTTTAAGAAGCTTAATTTAAAATTAAATTAAAATGCAGAGCCTCCCCCCCCGGACCAGGGGCCAGGACCAGGGCAGTGTGAGTGCCACTGAAAATCAGCTAGCTTCCGCAGGTTGCCTACCCCTGATTTAGATTGTAAATTCTTCAGGACATGGGCCATCTACTATTCTCTGTTTGCACTTTGCCTAGCACAATGGGGACCCACTGTTAGTTGGTCCTTAGGCACTAAGGTAGTGAATATGATTTGTTATAATAGTAACTCTCCTGCCACTTTGAGCCAAGGAAGATGGCCTTGGGATGCGTAGCCTTATTTGGGGTGTGTTAGGGCTTGGCTACACTTACAAATTTGCAGCGCTGCAGCAGGGTGTGAACACACCCTCTCCAGCGCTGCAAATTGCGGGCGCTTCAAAGCGCCAGTGTGGTCAAAGCCCCAGCGCTGGGAGCGGCTCCCAGCGCTGTCCGTATTCCCCACAGGAGGTGGAGTGCGGACAGCGCGGGGAGAGCGTTCCCCCCGCGCTGGTGCATTGACTACACTTAGCGCTTCAAAGCGCTACCGCGGCAGCGCTTTGAAGCGCTAAGTGTAGCCACAGCCTCAGTAATATTGATTTGATTTATCAACTTAATTTAATTTGTATTGTAATCATTTTAATTAATAATAATACTTAATCATTTATATTAATTAATATGGGTTTAGGCTCGCCAATTTGTTTGATCAGAAGATAAAAGTTCGTATTTCGAATCAGGTTCCACAGATAAACCTTGATAAAGGGACCTTCGGGGGTATGACAGGAAGCTCACACGGAGACAGATAGAGTCATAACGACTTTTTATTAAACTCAATGAAATAGTAAGTAAATTGTAAAACAGGTAGAATTACAGAGTTACAATTGTATTACTGTTATTCAGGAGATACATATGATGATACAATATTATGTGCTGCAAACTTTTTGGTTAATATTCACACCCTGTTTTGATAAACTGGTGTTGGCCTCGTCTCTGGCGGTTCTGGTTTCACAGCTCTTGCAGAGGAAACTAATGCAAAGAGCTGTCAAAGCTACTTTAGAATTTATTTTTTAGCTCAACTAAATAATCTGATACACAAACTAAAATAACATTTAGAGAGACCAAGCTTAGCCGAGTCCCTTTTGAACTTAAAGTTTGAAAAGAAAATAAGTGCGGCCTATTACTGGTTAATAGCTATCGTAGATGGATAGCATGAATACGTAGTTGAAGATGGTGAAGTGTAGTGAAGAAGGAGGAGGTCGAGGTGGGCTGGGGGGTACCATAGTGAGGTAGGTTACCTCTTTTTATAGAAATAAATGGCGGAAATTCTTCCTCTTATTCCCAAATTTCAGTCTTCCCCCATAGAAATGTTAGGGTACGCTTACTCCATAGGCTAGTATGTATGGATGACAGGTATCTGTGCACTTGTGGGGTACTTGTTAAGTCTGTGAGTGCAACTTTGAAAAATCCCCTTTGCTATTCTTCATTGTCTGTTGGTCTAGGTAAAGGGTCTTAGACCTAAGCGTAGGCACTTTATTTGGGTATAGGAAAAACAGTTTCTTTTTTGGGTAAAAGGGCACAGGATGTAGCTATGCTAACTTTGCTTTATCTTAAAATGCAGGTTTTTGGCCTGTAGGTTTCTTGCATTACAGCCAAACTTATTTTTAATAGGTTTATTAATTCCTATCACAATACAGTACTTATAAGAAAAGAGATATTGATTCAGGCAAGCAGATGAATCCTGAGAGCTACAGATGTTACTGCCTAAAAATGGGGTGGGGTTAAACCATGGAATATTCTTTGTGACATGTATCCCACAAATTCCACTGACGTCCCTTGTTTTCTTTGCCTGCAGTAGGGTTTCCAATTTCGAAACCTGATGTGATCTCGCAGCTGGAACGAGGGGAAGAGCCATGGGTCCCGGACCTCCAGGGCTCTGAGAAAGAAGTGCTCCTGAGAGCTGCCTTCGCAGGTGAGGACTTGGTTAAACAACTCAACAACTGCTTAGGAATGCAGGAAACATTTGGGATGCCCTACAAAGACCCTGTGAGCTCTTCAAGTTCAGGATTGTTCCCTGCAGATGTGGAATCATTATGGCAGATGTCACTCATGACTTCCCTCCTATTCTGACTGACAACTGGCAGCAGGTCCCTCCCCGATCTCACTTTCCCCTGAGAGTTATGGTGCAATGAGGACCCGGAACTGATGTCTTCCTCTCTTCTCTGTGGAAGGGTTTGGGGAAAATCAGCACCTGATAGGTTTGATCTCTCCCACATGTATTTTGGTTTGTTCATCCCTTTTTCCATTCCTCTCTCTGACATTTCCTTTTTCTCAGGCACAGGGAGTGACCTATGTCTGGATTCTCTCTGTCTCCCATCCGACGATGGGATGGTGAGTGAGAACGAGGAGGAGAAACCCCAAGAGGAAGACACTGTGCAAGTAGATCCACATTGGATGTTATCAGGAAGATCCAAAGGGAATGTTTCAGGAGTTGTGCACTCCCAGAAAACACAAAAGCCTGTGAGACTCAGCAGAGGCCAGTGGAAAACTACAGTCGCCACTCAGCCCTTATTCCACGCACCAGAATCAACTTGGAAGAGAGACGCTACATGTGCCATGAGTGCGGGAAAAGCTTCAATGGGCGCTCACACCTTATCACGCATCAGAGAATCCACACTGGCGAGACACCCTACACGTGCTCTGAGTGCGGGAAAAGCTTCGGCGGAGCTCTACCCTTTTCACACATTGGAGAATCCACACAGGAGACGCCCTACACGTGCTCTGAGTGCGGGAAAAGCTTCAGGCGGCGCTCTGAGCTTATCGCACATCAGAGAATCCACACAGGGGAGACGCCCTACATGTGCTCTGAGTGTGGGAAAAGCTTCAATCAGCGCACAAACCTTATTAGACATGAGAGAATCCACACAGGGGAGATGCCCTACATGTGCTCTGAGTGCGGGAAAAGCTTTGGGCAGAGCTCTCACCTTATCAGACATGAGAGAATCCACACAGGGGAGATGTCCTACACATGCTCTGAGTGCGGGAAAAGCTTCAATCGGGACTCTGACCTTATCAGACATGAGAGAATCCACACTGGGGAGACGCACTACATGTGCTCTGAGTGCGGGAAAAGCTTCATTTGGGGCTCTGACCTTATTAGACATGAGAGAATCCACACAGGGGAGATGCCCTACACGTGCTCTGAGTGCGGGAAAAGCTTTGGGCGGAGCTCTCACCTTATCAGACATGAGAGAATCCACACAGGGGAGATGCCCTACATGTGCTCTGTGTGTGGGAAAAGCTTCAATCGGCGCACAAGCCTTATTAGACATCAGAAAATCCACACAAGAGAGAACTGTTATAAATCCCTTGACTAGGGCTGGCCAAAGATATTTTTTTTAAATCACATTTGCCAATTCCCACATAGTGATTTTTGCACCATCTTCACCGAGGTCTCTCAGCTCCACCAGATCAGTTGCCTGCTTCTGCCTTTTGAAGCTCATCCTTCTATGGGGTCAGTCCTGTGATCTTTTCTATCAACTCTTTTCCTTTAGAGTCATAGGAGTGTGTGTCCCTCCTGACAGGAATGTTCATCCCTCCAGGTTGGGGAGAGGTTTGATCCCAACAAGCTACACTGAGGCAAAAACTACCTGTGCCTGACATCCACTAGGGCTGTACATGGCGTTGGCTGCTCAAGTTAGTGATCTTGGGGTAAAAGGACAATTATAGTTGTAGAGCAGATGCAGCCCAGGTGCAGTGGTTGCCATTAGCTTTCCCCTTGACCTGACCTAAACTCCATCACTTTCCCTAGTCTAAACAAACCCTGAGCATCATGGTTATACTGTTCCCCCATTTCAAAGCCATTGTTAGTCATCAAGTTCTCCCTTGGGGAACCAATTGTTTCATTCCCAGTTGCTCTGATGTTGCTTCAGGTTGTGCTGGGGAGCAGATATTTTTATTATCATTTTCTGCACTTAAAATATATTGAACTATAACAAAGAGCAGGAAAAGGACAGGGATAGGGGGAAATGTCATTTCACCCATTGTAACAACAGATGTAGTTAGGGTAAGTCAGAGGGATTCCGTTATTCCCCATCACCATCCTCCTTCAATCCGTGCTAGAACCTAAGAATCCTTTTCCTTTTCCCCGTTGTGGGATGGGAGACTTCCCAAAGTGCTCCCTGTGCTATAGCACATGGCTAAGCTCAGAGAATAAACCCCCAGTAGCCCCTGAGCTTTGCTTTTTGAATTCTGTGTTTCCGATTACTTCAAGCCTGGGCATTGTGATTATTTACCAGTTTCTCTAGCACTGTTCCTACCACTGTTTCTGTAACATATTTTGTTTTTTGTGGGACAGGGTTGTTATTCCTTTGCCTAACCCCAACCTGGAAGGCCAGGGTGTGTTTTCTCTGGCCCCTCCCCACACACAAATCTGACCTGGTTGAACCTGCCAGGAGCAAAGAAAAAGCCCCACCGGTCTCACACACAAAGCAGATAGACTCACACAAGACACAGAATTACTTGAGCTATCAACATTTCCACTTTCCCACAGCATGTTAGTTCTGATGGTGGTTTTAATTTGCTTGGAACCAGAAATGGGGAAAGAGACACTGGAGTCGGTGGAATTACAGCAGGAAGGGATAAGTCTTATGATTCGTCACTAACCAAAGGCTTTGTAAACAGAGCGATAATGTTACTGAATGATCTGGCTAACCCTGCAGTTAGAAACAATCAGCTCTATGGGTGATAAATTGACAGAGGCTCTGCTGCTGATCATGAAATAGCAGCTGTTTAAAGGTAATGTGCTTCTATTTCAGTGCCTTTGGAAGTACAGAAAACAATGATCTGTGTTAAAGGAAAGTTGCCATTTCTAGAGCCCCAGTTTCTGTTGTGTGTGTACAGGAAGGTTTGAATGTGTAGCAGGTAGTTTGGTCAAGGTTTCAATCTCATAGACTTTAAGGTCAGAAGGGACCATTATGATCATCTAGTCTGACCTCCTGCACAATGCAGGCCACAGAATCCTACCCATCCACTTCTATAACAAACCCTAACCTATGTCTGAGTTACTGAAGTCTTCAAATTGTGGTTTGAAGACCTCAAGCTGCAGAGAATCCTCCAGCAAATGACTCATGCCCCATGCTGCAGAGGAAGGCGAAAAACCTCCAGGGCCTCTGCCAATCTGTCCCGGAGGAAAATTCCTTCCCAACCCCAAATATGGTGATCAGCTAAACCCTGAGCATGTGGGCAAGACTCACCCGCCAGCACCCAGGAAAGAATTCTCTGCTGTTACTCAGATCCCATCCCATCTAACATCCCATCACAGACCACTGGGCATACTTGCCTGCTGATAATCAAATATCAATTGCCAAAATGAATTGCCAAAATTAGGCTATCCCATCATGCCATCCCCTCCATAAACTTATCAAGCTTAGTCTTAAAGCCAGATATGTCTTTTGTCCCCACTACTCCCCTTGGAAGGCTGTTCCAGAACTTCAGTCCTCTAATGGTTAGAAACCTTTGTCTGATTTCAAGTCTAAACTTCCTAGTGTCCAGTTTATACCCATTTGTTCTTGTGTCCACATTGGTACTAAGCTTAAATAATTCCTCTCCCTCCCTGATATTAATCCCTGATATATTTATAAAGAGCAATCATATCCCCCCTCAACCTTCTTTTGGTTAGGCTAAACAAGCCAAGCTCTTTGAGTCTCCTTTCATATGACAGGTTTTCCATTCCTCGGATCATCCTAGTAGCCCGTCTCTGAACCTGTTCCAGTTTGAATTCGTCCTTCTTAAACATGGGAGACCAGAACTGCACACAGTATTCCAGATGAGGTCTCACCAGTGCCTTATATAACGGTACTAACACCTCCTTATCTTTGCTGGAAATACCTCGCCTGATGCATCCTAAAACTGCATTAGCTTTTTTAATGGCCATATCACATTGGTGGCTCATAATCATCCTGTGATCAACCAATACTCCGATGTCCTTCTCCTCCTCTGTTACTTCCAACTGATGCGTCCCCAATTTATAACTAAAATTCTTATTATTAATCCCTAAATGCAAGACCTTGCACTTTTCACTATTAAATTTCATCCTGTTACTATTACTCCAGTTTACAAGGTCATCCAGATCTTCCTGTATGAGATTCCGGTCCTTCTCTGTGTTAGTGATACCTCCCAGCTTTGTGTCATCCGCAAACTTTGTTGGCATAAAAAGCGGGAATGTGCTAAGGTCAGTAATAAAAAGGTTAAATAAGATTGGCCCCAAAACAGATCCCTGAGGAACTCCACTAGTAACCTCCTTCCAGCCTGACAGTTCACCCTTCAATACCACCCATTGTAGTCTCCCCTTTAACCAGTTCCTTATCCACCTTTCAATTTTCATATTGATCCCCATCTTTTCCAATTTAACTAACAATTCCCCATGTGGAACCATGTCAAATGCCTTACTGAAATCGAGGCAACTTACCGAATGTCACACAAATAAGTCCATCCCTCCCCATATTCAGTCTCTGACGGGAATGTTTGAATGAGGCAGAGAACTGGGAAAGTATCGCAGTAGGAATACATTAAAAAGTGGGATTAATCAGAGCTGGGCTGCAGACAGAGCCTGTTCTACAGCTGGTGAAGTGACAGGGACACACTCCCGCTAGTGCTGGCTCTGAAATAACAGCAGCAGTAGATTGAAGAGAATGAGCTCATGGGCAGCTGCCCTGGCAGTGCATCACTCACCTGGCACGTGTTACACAAAACACAACACTTCCCCCCACTGCCACCACTTCATTATACTGTCCATGGGGCTGTTTGTCCTGCAGGACTTTGATCTCCCCGGGTGGTCCATGGTGATTCGTAACAGAGCCATTAGGGGAGCAGGAGTCATCCCAATGGAAATCTCTCCACTTCTTTCTCAGTGTTACCTTCTTAGCCCTGGCTTTGGAGGTGACATTAGCCTTATCCTGTCTTGATTTTAGGTAGGATTTTGATCACCTTCTGGGGCTTGGCAGCTTAGAACTTTTGAGGGCTTTTCTCTGCCTTTTTGGTCCCTGCTGCAGTCAGTACATTCTAGACATGGGCATGGTGACCTTCCTGGGGATCTTGACAGCTTTAGCCAGCTTCTTGGTGGCTATTTTCCTGCTCACAGCCACTGTCTTCTTCTCATGCCTTGTCCTGGGGGCCCAGCTGCTGGTTGAATGGGAAGGAGCCAAAGTGCTGGTGACTTTAGCCCGCACCAAGTGGCCTTTGCTCGTCAGACTCCTGAGCCCCAACTGGATGTGGTTCTTGTTCTTCTGCACAGCACAGCCCTGGAGAGGAGGGATCTGCAAATGTACATTCATATGATCCCTTTGTTTAACTGATGAAAACATAAACTAGACACTTAGAGGCTTGGAACTGATTTCAGCTGATGGACAGGTGTGCTAGGTTTTTATGCATTTGGACAGTGAAATGTTGAGTGTTTACATTCATTTCAAGCATCCCCGTATAGTGGAGCTCCTGAACATAATGGAGAATGGAAATCAAAATGTTTTCCCTTTTTTAAAAAAAAAATAAATGAATAAGGAGAGGCTTATTAGAGAGCACGTGTATTTGAAGCAAGGACCACTTGATCTGCAGTCAAACACTCTACCACTGAGCTATACCCCCATGAGAGCAGATACTTTCCCCATTGTAGCTGAAGCACATCAGTGATTCCAATAGCAGGGGCAGGTTCTCTCTGGGGCACAGAGATTTTTCAGGGAGTTGGTGGCTCCTTTCTTTCCTCACCCTGGAGTAAACTCAGCTTTTTACTCCATGGTACATGTTTTATGGACTAACAACAGCAGCTTGAAGAAAGAGGAGAGTGAATATCTCACTCTCAGGACTGAAGGTGGCCACGTCCCCTCTGTCTGGCCATTGCCATTGCAGGAGAGAAGGTTTCAATGGAATTGAATGCCCTGGCTCAGACTAGAGACACGGAAGGGTTTTGCTGTTCGTTGAACGGCAAAGGAAATTGTGTCTGTATGTGAAACTGAGGAGGGACATAAAATGCCCACAGGGTGGCGCAATGCCCTAAGCTAAGGCAGGAGGGTGAAGGAATGGGGCTGAGGAATGACTGAAGTGGACTCACCTGGGATTGATATGACATTTGTTTGTGTCGGGCAGTGAGAAATGTGACATTAATTCAGATGCAGGGTTGAAGCTTCTTTAGCTGCTTGTAGAACTTGAACTTGATTTCCCAGAAGGGAGAAAGGGAAAGTCTGGGGCGGCCTTTAGTCCCTGGCTGGAGCAGTGTATGAAAAAGGCTCCAGAGATGCAGCTGGCAATTACAGACCACTGAGGCTAACGTCAGTACCAGGCACATTGGGTGGAATTGTAGAGCCCAATGATGAGACCCATCGGTGAACGGAATTTGCTGGGTGTAGTGGGTGGTAACCTGGTCCCACTGCCCTGGGGCTTGAAGCAGCCCAGGAGAGGGCTGGGGCCATGCCCCAGTCAGGCCCAGCTGGCCCCTATAAGAGGCTGTGAGCCAGGTGCCCAGTCAGTCTCCCTCTGCTTGTAGAGGGAGAAGGGCCTGGCTGCAGGGACCCAAGCAAGACACCTAGAGTGGGAGCAGGGCTGGGGAAGGGCCAGAGGAGCTGGGAGCTCTGGCCTGGAAAGCCCCAGGCTGCAGGCCTGACTATAGGCTGAATAGGTGCAGGGCTGCAATGGGGCAGCCCAGGGGGAAGCAGAGGCGGCAGGTCCAAAGGCCTTTGCCTGTGATGAGTGGCTCATACTGCAGTCTGCCCCAGTGAACGGGGGCTGGATGGAGACTGGGCAGTAGTCAAGACTGAGGTGACGTGGGGATAGTGGGTGGGGGTTCCCCTGGGAGGGGGAGACCCAGAACTGTGGGGGTACTGCCAGGGAGCAGCACCCAGTAAAAGGGGCACTGGGGTCCTGGGAGGGACAGGGGGCCAGCTGCGGTAAGGCGGATCACTGGCCTGCAGAGTGTGCTCTGAGGGCTGGAGAGCTAATTCCCAAGGCAACCAGCAGGAGGCGCCACCGGGTGAGTCTGCCCCCTCTTACATTAGGGAAGAATGAACATGGTTTTGTAAAGGAAAATCATGCCTCACAAATCTACTATAATTCTTTGAGGGAGTTGTGACGTTATTGATATAAATTGGGACCATATAGAACATGGGTTGCAACCAAGGTCCTGTAGTGGCACCAAATCTTAGGTAAAGGGGGTCATATAAGATGTCTAAGACCAGGTTATGGGTTGCTGGTTATGATTATGCTGTCTGTGTGCATGTATCATTTTTAGTTGAAGTTATGTATATTGGCTCTATACTGTCTGTATTTCAAGTTGGTGATGTGCTTCTGGGTGATATCCCAGACAAGCTGGTGTTAGATCTGCTTAGCCTGCTTGATGGCCCATTAAGGACCATCAGCTACACAATTGACCCATGGAGAGAAGGCAGACACGCCTTGTGACTCAGCAAGGTATGCAGAGACTTGTACATATGACTGCAGACTCCATTTTGCTGTGATTTTCCACAGTAAGAACAGAGAGGTTCTTACACCTGGAAAAGCCTATATAAGGGCTTGGCTACACTTGCAAATTTGCAGCGCTGCAGCAGGGTGTGTAAACACACCCTCGGCAGCGCTGCACTGTGCGGCGCGCCAAAGCGCCAGTGTCGTCAATGCCCCAGCGGTGGGCGCGCGGCTCCCAGCGCTGTCCGTTATTCCCACAGGGAGCTGGAGTGGACAGCGCTGGGAGAGTTTTCTCCCAGCGCTGGGGCTTTGACTACACTTAGCGCTTCAAAGCGCTGCCGCGGGAGCGCTGCCGCGGCAGCGCTTTGAAATGCAAGTGTAGCCAAAGCCTAAGGCTGATGCCTCATCTCCATCTTGTCTTCAATCCTGCTTCTTACCTCTGGAGGAACTTTGCTACAAACTGAAGCTCTACACAAGGGACTGAGGACCCATCCCAGCGGGGGATGTTCCAGAGACTTGGTTTGAACCTGCAGTTTATGCCATCACTGCTGCAAGCCTGAACTAAGAACTTTGCCATTACTGTATGTAATTGATTCCATTTAACCAATTCTACCTCTCATCTCTACCTTTTTCCCTTTGTAAATAAACCTTTAGATTTTAGATTCTAAAGGATTGGCATCAGTGTGATTTGTGGGTAAGATCTGATGTGTATATTGACCTGGGTCTGGGGCTTGGTCCTTTGGGATCGAGAGAACCTTTTTCTTTTATTGGGGTGTTGGTTTTCATAACCATTCATCCCCAGGACGAGTGCACTGGTGGTGATACTGGGAGACTGGAGTGTCTAAGGAAATTGCTTGTGTAACTTGTGGTTAGCCAGTGGGGTGAGACCAGAGTCCTCTTTGGCTGGCTGGTTTGGTTTGCCTTAGAGGTAGAAAAACCCCAGCCTAGGGCTGTGACTGCCCTGTTTGAGAAAGTGGTCCTGAATTGGCACTCTCAGTTGGGTCCCGCCAGAACCGCATCGTCACAGGGGTCGGGTAGGAATTTTCCTCCAGGGAAGATTGGCAGAGGCCCTGGAGGTTTTTCACCTTCCTCTGCAGCATGGGGCATGGGTCATTTGCTGGAAGATTCTCTGCAGCTTGGGGTCTTTAAATCACGATTTGAGGACTTCAATAACTCAGACATAGGTTAGGGGGTTGTTACAGGAGTGGGTGGGTGAGATTCTGTGGCCTGCGTTGTGCAGGGGGTCAGACTAGATGATCATAATGGTCCCTTCTGACCTTAAAGTCTATGGGCTTGGCTACACTTGTGCTGGGATAGCTGCCCATAATGCATCACTCCCAACAGCGCTGCAAATGCTGCAAATGTGGCCACACTGCAGCGCTGGTAGCTGTGAGTGTGGCCACACACCAGCGCTGTTCCTACACAGCTGCACGACCAGCGCTGCAAACTCCCAGCGCTGCAACTCTCAAGTGTAGCCAAGCCCTATGAGTCTGAGTAAAAGCAGAATTCGCTGACTCTCTGCTTTAACTGATCACTTAGATTGGTAAAAATGTCAGCTATTCTTCTCTGTACAGTCTTGTGTGATAGACTGACATTCTCAAATATTCCCCTCTTTTCTGGACATAACTCAGGTACAGCAAGCAAGAGACACTTTTTTTTTTTTTAAAAACCTCGCCTTCTGTGAAGTGTTTCCCAGCAGCAGCAATTTCCTTTGAAATTTGAAAGCTTCCTTTAGTAATTGTATCATTCTCAGTATGTAAGTATTTATTCATCCATTCAGTGTTGAAAACGCTGAGCTCTGATTCTCTTTTTCTTTTCATTCATGGTAGCCATTACACAGCTCAAGATTTTGTTGAATAAATTCACACACAAGGGAAACACTCAGCCACACACAAAGAGAAGAGATCTCTCACGGTGCATGGCACACTAGCAAGGCACTGATGGTATCTGGAGGCCTGTAGAGGGGGAAAGAAACGACGCACATAGGGTGACCATTTCACAGCAGTAAAATAGGACCCACCCCCTCCCTGCTCTGCCCCACCACCTTAGCCCCCCGCTGGCTTCCTGCGTCCTCTCAGTCAGCCCCCTACCCACCACTCGCCTCTTTTCACGTCCTCCCTCCCCTGCCAGAAACCCCCATCCCTGCCCCTAGAATCTCTCCTAGCTCACTGCTCGCCTCTTTGCCCACCCGCCCACCTCCGACTCGTGCCCCCCACCCCGAAGTATAAACCCTCATTCGAAGACCCAGGGGTCACTATATTACTGCACACAGCAGTCAATCAATGCAGTTTTAGATAAATCTCTGCATTGTGCATTTGTGTATAACTTGTATATGACTTTGTATTGAACCTTGGTAATATGTTATAGCGAGCCCCTAAGGTAAAAGAAAAATGCCTTCTTGCTAGAAGTAGAATAAGATCTTCCCCCCACTTTGTAATCAATTGCCCTGTTGAATGAATGAGGTGTGACTGAGGAAGGCAGCACCTCCAGATAGCTGCAACCCTTGGAGAGGGGCTGGGAGCCAGATCAAGGATTCATATTACAACTAAGGCACAAATAGTCAACAACAAGGATGATTCACCACAGGAACAAGCTACCAAGGAAAGTGGTGGATTCGCCATCTCCTGATGTCATTCAGTGAAGACTAGATGCCTTTCTGGAATGTGTTTGCCTCAAAAGTAGCTCTTGTGTCATACAGGAGGCCTGTGATATTCAGGGGGTCAGATTAGATGCTCTAATGGTCTCATCTGGCCATAAAGTCGACTAATTTCTGAAAAACTGAGTGTAGCATTGGGAGCAGCATCTGATGCTTCCTGTCTAGCCAGCTTGCTGCCTAGAACGAACGCTCCTTGAGTGGGGTGATCCCCAGGGAGTAGCTCAAACCTCCAAAGTGCCTGGCCAGGGGCAGGACATTAGCCCAGCAAGGGAGGCATGTGGCAGTGACATCACAAAGGCCTTTTGCAGGAACTCAGACTATTGGTCAAAGACTATTGGTGGGGAGGTGGTGACCTCACAGAGAGATGTAAATCAGAGGGATTCCCAACGAGAGGCGTACAGCTTTCTGAGCCGGGGCTACAGCGCCACGGTACCAGTGTAGACACCCTAGTCGATGACAGTGCTGTGATTGGCCTCCGGGAGGTGTCCCACAATCCCTGTTCTCGCCTCTCTGGCCTTTGGTTTGAACTCTACTGCACTCCCTCAGGTGACCAACTATGAACCCCACCCTTAAATTCCTTGGGAATTTTGAAAGTCCCAGTTCAACAGAGACTAATTATGGTTATAGACCCATCCTGAAATTAGAGCAGGATATTGTAAAGCCTTATCTCACAGTAAAGTAACACAATTCAAACCTGTCGGCACAGAGGAGAAAGCACTCCTTCAGTTCACATTTATTGCTACTGATCTCACTGACAAACTTCCTTTTCTCAGTGCTGCTCCAGGTGTTTTCCCTCTGTTCCCTCCCAGCTGTGGTGATGGGACTGCAGCAGCTCCCCAGGGCCAGCTTTGCTCTTTCACTTACATCCTTCACTTGTTTGGACAGAGCTGTGTCTGCCCCCAGTTTAATTCACATCTGAGAGCTCAGGTACCAACAGATCGTTACAAAGGCTAAATTCCCATCACCATCAGTGGGAGGTTATCCTGGGCTGCCAGGGCTGCAGGATTTAGCCCATGGTCAGTCAAGATGCTACAGCAGCTGCACTCTTACATTGTGAGTCCTGCAGCTTCATACCAAACTGCTCTGCCATAGTCTGCAGGGGGCCTGACTTGCTGAGAATCTGGCAGAAGAGAGACTCTGGAGTAGAGAAGGAAAATGTCCTCAGCAGTCACAGCCGGCAGGAGCAGGGAAGGTTCGGTTTGTTTTTAAACTTCTCTGCCTGCTCAAGCCTTTAATCATTCCTGTGGCTCTTCTCTGAACCCTCTGCAATTTATCAGGGAAAACAACCAACCAACCAAACCAGGCTGTTCTGCCCAATGTAACAGTCTATTGCCTTTCAAGGTTGACTATAAATCAGCTCATTCTATTCACCCAAGAGTTCCACTTTAAGGGCTTTTTGTTTTCTAATTCCAATCAAACCCTGTGCAACAGCATCATTGTTAACTCATCATCTGCTCACTTCACATTCACAGGGTCACAAAGTTGGCAGGTCTAAGTCTTTCCTCCCACACCAACATGAAAAAAATCAGTGACAGAAAATGCCGTAAAGCGCCTCTGCTGCCTTGCACAACAGCCTGGGGAAATACACGAGGGGAAGTGCTTTCCTCTCTCCTCCTGACACCGGGTAACATTTCTGTCTGTCCTTGAGATCCTGCCACAGGAACAAGGCTTGAGGATGCAAATGACATGTTAAGGCTGCATTGGTTTGCACGTTCCTTTACTCCTTCAATAGTGATAAGGGTGCGTGAGCGTGAAATAATCCAGCTCTGACTTTCACACCGGAGGCAATTTTCAGGCTCACAATAAAAAAAAAACAACTTTCTTTCTAACCTGAGCAAGTTGAATCGAGTCGTTGCGAGATGATAAATCCAGAGCCCCAGGCTGACTTTCCTTCATCACATGTGTTTAGAGTAGATCACATTCACGGGGTGGGGCTCCTGCTGGGAAGTGTCTGTCCAGTGGCAGCACCCAGTGCACATTCCCCACTTACAAACTCATCTTCAGTATATCGGCCACTGAACCTAGCGAGGGGGGAGGGTCCCAGTGGTCGGGCTCCAGCCCCAGATCCCGAGCCTGGCAAGCCCGAGTCAGCCGGCCTGGGCCAGCTGTGGGGTTTAATTGTGCTGCAGACATACACGGGTGTCACAATCCCAGCTTTCTCCTCAGGGAATCAAGCCCTCGTCCCCCCCGTGACAGGCAGGGAGCGTCGCCACTGTACTCGTGAGGTCGGAACTGACACTGCCCCTGCACAGGGACCCAGGGGAACGGCTCGGGCAGCTCCTTGGCCAGCTGTGGCTGGCAGGAGACCCAGCGAGGCAGGAGCTGCTCTGGGTTCTCTGCAGGGGAGAGTAACTGGGAGAAGGGGGGAGTTTGTCTCTGATTTACAGGGAGCTTTGCCAGAGTGGAGCCTGTAGGTCACATGCTGGGGGGCTGTGACGGGCACACAGGCTCCGTGCTCTGGAACAGCTCGGAGTCAAACCCAGGCAAGAGCCTCGTCAGTGTGACTCCCAGGACGCTCTCACGGGGGGACGCCTCCTTGGCTTCAGCCCCTCCTGGGACTGACCTTGGACCTTTCAGCCCCCCTGTTCCACACCAGGAGCTTCCTGCAGTGAGTCCACCTGAGTCGGACACCTGGGAAAGCCTCACCCGCCCCGAAGGGGAGTCCTGCACCCCCAACTTCCACAGTCCCCAGTGACTCTCAGCCAGCGCTGTACAACAGAAGGTTTGTTAGGGGTCTGGGATCCAGCCTGGGAAAGTTCTGTGTTCGCACAGGAAGCAGGAAGATTCAGCAACGTCCATCTTGGGCAGACCCCGAACTCAGAGCCTGGGCTCTCCCCTCGAGTCCCCAACCCAGCAGACTCCTTGCTCCAACAGCCCGACTCAGCCAGGCCCTTTGCCCCTCGTCTGGCCTCTGTCCTGTTTCCCTGGCAACCTGCTCACCTGGCCTCCAGCTCGTTCTTTATTCTCCGACTGCTCCCAGCCAGCTGGCCTCTTGCAGCAGGTGCGCCCCGGCCATCGGTTGCTAGGAGACAGAATTTGTGGCCATTGTCTGGGCCCAGGCAGCTCAACAGCAGCCACACCTGCCCTTTGGGGGTCTCTGCCAAGATTTAACCCCCTTGTCCCACCGCTGAGATCCGTGGTCCCAAAACACTTCAGGGTCATGCCCCCACCCCGTCCATGCTCCCCCCGAGTCGTGGCTGGGAGTGGGGCCGCAGCTAAGGGGGAAGGGACACAGACAGGGGTAAGGGGGCTGAGGCAGGGGCCAGAGCTGGGGCTGGAGCCAAGAGTGGAGCTGGGTGGCTCCCCCTCCCCGCCCCATGGGGGCTGGCCCAGGCCCAGCTGCATCCCCCTGAATGTTACTCCATTCCCCCTGGCAGGGTGCACCCCACATTTTGGACCTTTAACCTAGATAATCGTGCAACAAATAGGGGAAACTGAGGTACACACAAGATGCAAACAAAACATCCAGAAAATTCCCACTTCGTCAAAGGGGTGTCAGTGGGGTCGGAGCTGGGCAGCAGCACAGGAAAGTGGGGAGGTTAAACTGCAAAACATCCCCCTGTGTTCCCGCAAAAGCCTCTCGTTTATCCCCTAACCCCCTCCCCATTAAAATCTCCACCCCTGCCCTGGCACACAGAGACCCCCTCACTCCAACACAGATTTTTAACTTTTCTTACTTGTCCTTGGCCTTCCACAAAATGACCCAGGGCTTTTACAATGAGAATGAGAAAACAAATTAAATCAAACCCAAAGAAACCGCTATCGACCTCCCCACCACACACACTTTGGGTCTGAATTTTTCTACTGAAATGTTGAGGCAATAAAACTCTCACTGCTCTTGTCCAGAAACAAACCTAAGCCCCCCATGCAGTACCTGGGGCATCTATGTCTGACCCACCAAGGCTTCAGCTCCTTTGGGGAGATTTCCAGCTGCCCAGTCCTGCTGCTATTCCAGGGGAGCAATTCCTGGCTCCTGTCAGCATTTATCTCAGCCCCGTTCTGGGCATCACAGGTTTCTCCGCGAAAGGGCAGCGAGTGGTTCTAGGGGCCAGTGATCCTCCTCCAAATCGAGCTAGAACCTGAGACTTCTTCCCCTTCCCCAGGTTGTGGGCGGGGAGGCATTTCACAGAGCTCTCGGAGCTATAGCCCGTGGCTAAGGAGAGAGAAAAAGCCTCCCATCCCCCTCTGCTCTGGGGGCTGGGTTTCCTCCTGAAGCCTCTGCCCCCCACCTAGTGCCTATGGCTCATCCCTGACCCTTGCTGCTGCTCCTTGCTATAGACTGTGAAAGGAGCGGAGGCAGCAGAGGAGCTTTCTGGGGACGCAGATCTGAGGCTTTGGGAAAGCCACATTGTCTGAGACATCAGAGCTCTGCAAACCAGGCAGCCACCCCCTCAATCCGAGGCCTGTTCCAGCCCTGAGTCTGGGCTGCCGCAATCCCTCACCCAGAGCAGGGCGCCCACAGATTACAGCCTGGAAATAGGCGTGTGAGACTAACTCCTGTTCTCCCTGACAGGGCCTCCCCTAGACCAAGTGGCATCCCAGGCAAGAAGTGTCTTCAGTGCCCCCCCCCCCACTCCATATGTTAAACCATTGAATACCTTATTTTTATTGCATTTGTAGCTCATTTCATGATTTCGATGCACAATCTGGATGCAGGATTTTCTCTATCATATAAGACAATAAATGTTCATGCTAGGATGTGTAAATCTGTATTTATTCATGCCGTATATAAGCAAATGAAAAAATAATTTCTTTTAAGCATATAGAAACTTTTAATTTTGACAGTAACTGAAATGTACTAACATCTAGAAATGGAACTGTCACCAGCACAGGGTGGGCTGGTATTAAATAGTGTTACAGTCGGAGACAGACAGCGTTAGGATGTTAACCCCAGCCCTTTGTTCAAAGGTCGCTTCTCTCGCCTTTCCCCCATGAACTGAAGCGCAGCATTCAAGAGATCCAGAGACTAGTTGATGACGTTTCCAAGTGCTAAAATAGCAAGCGATGTCCGTCTTGCATTGGCCATTATTGACTGGAGAGATGGTTTATGGAGAATAAACTTCAAGGTGAGAAGCAGTAGCCCAAAAAGGCCCCTGCAGGTGCTGAAGTAGCTCAGTTGGGAGAGCATTAGACTGAAGATCTAAAGGTCCCTGGTTCAATCCCAGGTTTCAGCAGGCTGTTTCATCCTCTTCCTGCAGCAGTGAGCTCTTTCCTGGAAGCCCAGCACTGCCTTTACTCAATGCAAGTCCTCATTTTGGGCTTCACTGCAGGAAAAGGCAGCATTGGCTTCTGCACCCAGTTGGCCCACGGACCTTTCTTTCTTCTCTTGCTGCTTCTCAGCAAGGGGACGAAAAAGAAGCTCCCCTTCAAGCTAGAGTCACAAGGGTGATGTAAGGACGACTTCCTGATACCTGGCTCCAGTCCTCTGCTCTTCCAGCTGACCCATCAGAGAGCTGCTGCCAGTTTCTCCAGGTTCGCCCATCAGTGTGTGCCAGGGTGAGCACCACCAAAGTGCAGGAATTTGAGGGCGGGGCAGGTCAGTGCACTGTAATGGAGTTTCTGTCGTGTTGTGGTTCTCACATTTCCCTAACCTGCATCAAGCCGGCTAGGCAGAACTGGAGATTAGCTAATGTAGTTCCTATATTCAAGAAGGGGAAAAAGTGACCCGGGGAACTATAGGCCTGTTAGTCTAACATCTGTAGTATGCAAAGTCATGGAAAAATCTTAAAAGAGAGAGTGGTTCCGGAGCATGAGGCCGATGGCAACTGGGATAGATTACAGCATGGATTTATGAAAGGTAGATCGTGCCAAACCAACTTGATCTCCTTCTTTGAGAAAGTAACAGATTTCTTAGACAAGGGAAATGCGGTGGATATCATATATCTGGATTTCAGTAAGGCGTTTGATACGGTACCGCATGAAGAATTACTGGTTAAATTGGAAAAGATGGGGATCGAAATGAAAATCCAGAGGTGGATAAGGAGCTGGTTAAATGGGAGACTGCAGAGGGTAGTATTGAAGGGGGAACTGTCCGGTTGGAGGGGGGTTACCAGTGGAGTTCCTCAAGGCTCGGTTTTGGGTCCGATTTTATTCAATCTATTTATTGCTGACCTGGGAACCAAGAGTAGGAGTGGGCTGATAAAGTTTGCGGATGACACCAAGTTGGGGGGTATTGCCAATTCAGAAGAGGATCGGGATATTCTCCAGGGAGATTTAGATGACCTTGTAAACTGGAGTGTTAGTAACAGGATGAAATTCAATAGTGAGAAGTGTAAGGTTATGCATTTAGGGATGACTAACAAGAACTTTAGTTATAAGCTGGGACGCACCAGTTGGAAGTAACGGAGGAGGAGAAGGACCTAGGAGTCCTGGTTGATCGTAGGATGACTATGAGTAGGCAATGTGATGTGGTTGTTAAAAAGCTAATGCGGTCTTGGGTTGCATTAGGCGAGGTATTTCTAGTAGGGATAAGGAGGTGCTAGTCCCGTTATATAAGGCGTTGGTGAGACCTCATTTGGAGTATTGTGTGCAGTTTTGGTCTCCCATGTTTAAGAAGGATGAATTCAAACTAGAACAGGTACAAAGAAGGGCCACTAGAATGATCCGAGGAATGGAAGGCCTTTCGTATGAAAGGAGACTTGAGGAGCTCGGTTTGTTTTCCTTAACCAAAAGAAGGATAAGAGGAGATATGATCACACTCTTTAAATATATCAGAGGGATAAATACCAGGGAAGGAGAGGAATTATTTCAGCTCAGTGCTAATGTGGACACGAGGACAAACGGATATAAATTGTCAGTCAGGAAATTCAGGCTTGAAATTAGACGAAGGTTTCTAACCATCAGGGGAGTACAATACTGGAACAGCCTACCGAGGGAAACAGTGGGGGCGAAGGACCTCCATGACTTTAAGATTAAGCTAGATAAGTTTATGGAGGAGATGGTATGATAGGATAACGGGCTTAGTCAATAGGTCAATTAAGTGCCACACTGGTAAATAGTACAATGGGTCAATGGTATGATATAATCTTTTCCAGAGGGTTTGGCTGGAGAGTCTTGCCCGCATGCTCGGGGTTCAGCTGACCGCCATATTTGGGGTCGGGAAGGAATTTTCCTCCAGGGAAGATTGGCAATGGCCCTGGAGGTTTTTCGCCTTCCTCCGAAGCATGGGGCAGGGGTCGCTTGCTAAGGAGTGGGTGGATCGGCTTATGTGGCCTGCATCTTGCAGGAGGTCAGACTAGATGATCATAATGGTCCCTTCTGATCTTGAATTCTATGATTCTATGACACCAACTTGTCTGGGGTGTTTCCCAGAAGCAGAGCACAAGTTTGAAATACAGGCAGCATAGAACCAATATTCATAACATCAACTACAAAAATGATACACATCTAGAGATAGCATCATTATTAACCAATCAGAACCTCTCCATAGACCCCCTTACACAACTACCTTTATACAATATTGGCTGCAAATATAGAACAGTGGTTGCAATGGTGATCTATACAGTTACAGTTTATGTCAATAACGTCACAGGAGGTGACACGGCATCAGTGAGACTGATACTGGAATACTGCCTCCAGTTTTGGTGTCCTCGTTTGAAAAAGATGTTGTGAAATTAGAGTTTGGGACAGCAAAGATCCACCAAATGTTCTGAGGGCTGGAGAAGATTGAAAGGTGACTTCATTGAAGTGTTGAAGTGTCTTAATGGAGAGAAAAGACTGGGTATTAAAGGGCTCTTGAATCGAGCAGAAAGGCATAACAAGACTCAGTGGCTGGAAGGTGAAAAGAGACAAATTCATATTACAACTAAGGCACAAATATTCAACAGCGAGGATGATTCACCACAGGAACAAGCTACCAAGGGAAGTGGTGGATTCTCCATCTCTTGATGTCATTTCATGAAGACTAGATGCCTTTCTGCAATGTGTTTGCCCCAAAAGTAGCTATGGTGTCCTACAGGAGGCCTGTGATATGCAGGGGGTCAGATTAGATGCTCTAATGGTCTCTTCTGGCCATAAAGTTGACTCATTTCTGAAAATCTGAGTGTAGCATTGGGAGCAGCGTCTGATGTTTCCCTGTCTAGCCGGCTTGCTGCCTAGAACGAACGCTCCTTGAGTGGGGTGATCCACAGGGAGTAGCTCAAACCTCCAAAGTGCCTAGGCAGGGGCAGGACATTGGCACAGCAAGGGAGGGGTGTGGCAGTGACATCACAAAGGCGTTTTGCAGGACCTCAGACTATTGGTCCAAGGTGGTGGGGAGGTGGTGACCTCACAGAGAGATGCTGACAACAGCCAGGTAGGACAGGGGCGAGGGGCCAGGGAAAGCTCAGAGACCCCTGTGGCTTTGCTTCAGCAAGTCTCCTTCTCCAGGTCTCTCTTTGAGGACTGAGAGAGTATTCGGGTTCACGGACGTGAGCACCAGGAGGAACCTCTTTCGAGTTTTCTCCTTCCCCTTTAGTGATTTTACTGGAAAACAGCCGTCCCTGTTTACAAGGTAAGAGCCTCCTGGAAGTTTGAAACCTGTTCAGTCTGATCCAGCTGGTGACAGCTGAATTCTAGGCATGGAAAACACGAGCTTAAGGAGGCAGAATTTTATTCCGCACCTGGGATTTTGTCCCTTAGAATCACTGGGGACATTAGGGTTTGTCCTTTGTGTTTCACCTTTCCTCCTCCTTTCTCTTCATCTCTTCCTTCTTTTGTCCTTTCTCCTATTCCCCTCCCACTACCGTGTGTGTGTGTGTTGTTGGAGAGGGCTCTGCAGCTCCCACTGTCGGAGCTCCACCCAAAAATGTGGGGCTGAAATAATGCTCTGGCAGTGATCCCCACCAGTGACCTGGGCCATCCTTTGGGCTCTCTGGTGAGAACCCTCAGCCTCCCGTCCTCAGTCTCTACCCTGATTGGCTGAGCAAGGGGTTACTGACAGGGAGGAGACTCAGGTCCTTGTTCTCTTTTAAGACCAAGGAAATAAGTCAGAACCAGTTCTATGTTTGATGAATTTTGCTGCTTCTCTGCATTAATGGTCTCTGAGCAGTTCATGATTCTCTCTAACATTGCAGTTCTCCTCAAATACTTGCTGAATAATTCCTGTGCACTGTTGTTGGTCTGGAGCTCATCTGAGAGCACTTTATTCAGGTCATTCAATGTCTGAAATTCAAGATCCGATGGTTAGTTTGAAAATCAGGGCTCTTGGGTTCTATTCCCAACTCTGCCACTGGCTGGCTGTGTGACCTCAGACAAGTCAATTCTCCTTTCTCAGCCTTAGCTTCTCCCTCTTTCGAGTAGGGATAATAATGATCCACTCCTACCTACCTCAACGTGCGTGGAGGCAGGGCCGGCTCTAGATTTTTTGCCGTCCCAAGCAAAAAAATTGTTTGGCTTCCCCCACCCCACCCCTGGGCTCCCCCCTGCACCTCCCTGCCACCCCAGCCCTGGGCTCTCCCCACACACATACCCCTGCACTCTTCTTCCACCCCAGGGTCACTGGTAACTTGCTCCCATGTGGGTCATTCAGCAGGGATTTTGGATGTGCACAGAACACAGACAGGACTGGTTCCCATATGGTTACAGAGCTGCAGTAAAGTGGAACAATTTTCAGCTTGTGTGATTGGAGGAGATCTGGATGCATATTGTAAGACTGTCCTCCATACATGAGGAAAAGTTGAGGTGCCTTTATTATTCTTTGTTCCACTCTTTGTTTCTATGGGGAATTTGCCAATGCAATATCACTGTCTTCCTTTAAACAAATAAAACAAAAACAAACAAAAAGGCAATGGCTGTTGAAAATAGCAATTCCAGTCCTAATAACCCCTGGGAAGCATTTCTTGCTCAATTTTATCCTACTTTTTCTACAGCAAATGACAGTGGATCAGTATATTTGATTTGGAAGAAAACAGCTGCCCAAACTGAGCTGGAGCACTCCTGAATGTTGAGGTATTCAAATCTGGAAGGCAGGTGCTAGATTCCTTTCTGAACATTAGCTAAACCTGGAAAGGAAAAGTCAATTCCTGCTTCCATGGTTCAGGAGTGGAAATCCTCCTACGTGCCTGGTGCTGTATCTAGAGCTGCCCAGGTCCAGCAGAGCCTCCTCCTCACTTTTCATTTTAACTTCTGGTGGGATCCACGTACCTCCTTGCCAGGCTTCAGCTAGAGAGGGGCCCTGTCCATTTAGTCCCCAATTCCTTCTTTGGGGCTGCCAGGTGAGGTCACACCAGTATCCCTCAGCCTGTCTGGGGATGTCTTCTGAAGGGGATGTCTGGGGCAAAGCTTTCTAGTCCAAAACGTCAGTGGCTGGAGGGGAGCACCATTTTCAGTAGTGAAATTTTGGGAATTGCACTGATGGCCTGCTGGGTCACTGACTGAGGCTGTATCCTTGGGGGGTTGAGGGGGCACGTGGGGAGCGGGTGGGCGAGCGGGTGGGCAAATGGCAGGTGGGCACAGAGGTGAGCAGTGACAGCAGGGGCTCTAGGGGCGGGCATGGGGTTTCTGGCAGGGGAGGGAGGAGGTGAAAGGAGGGGAGTGGTGGGTGGGGACTGACTAGCAGGAGAGGCAGCAGGCCAGCAGGGGGTTAGGGGGTGAAGAGGGGTGTGACGGTGAGATCTGGTCACCCTATGGGGCCATTTCTTCTCCTCCCCAAACCTTCCTTTTTGGCCCACAGCTGTTTCAGGGGGGGGCAGTGCTGGGGAAGGAGGGTTTGTTTCCAAAGGGATGGGTGGTGCTGGGGGGGTGTTTCAAGGGGGCTGGGTGGCACAGCGGGGGGGGGCGCAATTTTATATTCTTGCCTTGGGTGTAAAAATAGCAAATTACAGCTCTTGGACCCCATATTGTGCTAGGTGCTGTACAATCCCTGGACAACACTGGGACACCCAGGGGGTTCCCCTCAATCTCCCTGAGCCTCTGCTGCCCAACTTCTTCTGACTCCATTTGGATCACACCTGCCCCCCCCCCGCAAAAAAACCACCTTTCCAAAGAGTCCTTCTTTCCCTGCCCCCTGATTCTGCTTTCACACCCTGGGCCCATCTCCTCTATTCATCACACCCGCCCCAGGTGAGCAAAGATGGAGGCAACTTCAGCCACTGGAGCCAGCCCCAGCGAGCGCTGCAGCCCGCCCGGGGGGTGTTTGCAGACACAGGAAGGGAGCAGCTGGGGGTGGGGGGTGCTGGGAAGTAGGAGGCAGGAGAACAAATCCCAGAGGGGGGGGCAGCTCCTGGGGGCGGGGCTCTGGCAATGCCCGGGGGCGGGGCAGCTCCTGGTGGCGGGGCTCTGGCACAGCCCGGGGTGGGGCAGCTCCTGGGGGCGGGGCTCTGGCACAGGCTGGGGCGGGCAGCTCCTGGGGCGGGGCTCTGACACAGCCCGGGAGCGGGGCAGCTCCTGGGGCGGGGCTCTGGCATAGGCTAGGGCGGGGCAGCTCCTGGGGCGGGCTCTGGCACAGCCCGGGGCGGGGCTCTGGCACAGCCCGGGGCGGGGCAGCTCCTGGGGCGGGGCTCTGGCACATTGTGACGCAGGAGCCCGGGCCCAGCAGCTGCTCCCTGGTGGCCACGTGCTGCCAGCAGCGCTGGAGCCGCCGGGGCCGGAGCGGAGCCGCTGTTCTCAGCTGCAGCAGGAGCTGCCCCCGGCCCCGCTGGGCTCCAGGTGGGGACAGAGCCTGGGGCTCGGGGCCCCTGGGTGCGGCTGGCGGGGCGGTAGGGAGAGGCCGGAGCTGCAGGCGGGGAGGCGGTGGGGCAGGCGGGGTTGATCGGTCTCCGGGCACCAGGCGAGCCCCGGGGCAGAGTGTGTGTGTGAGTGTCCCGGGCCCAGGCGTGCGCAGGGGGGGAGCCCCGGCACCCCAATGCCCTGAGCCCGGCTGGGGAGGTTGCTCCCCCCCTCCCATGGGGGCTCCGGGGGGGGGAGGCTGCAGCGGCTGCAGGCGGGTGCTCGGCCCCCCCGGGAATGACCCGCTGCCGGCAGCTTGTGGCGCCTCCTCCGCGGAGCTTTTCCCCAGGGGCGGCCTGGGCGCAGCTGCGATCAGCTGTTTGCGGGGCAGGCTCCGCTCCGCTGCTCCCCCGGGGTCAGTGGGGGGGCGGGGCCAGCAGCTCCAGCCCGAGGAAGCTGGAGCAGTTGGGAGCGCGGGGGGTTGCGGGGCACGGGAAGGGCTGGGGCAGCTGGGAGCGGGCAGCCGCGGGGAGCCCCGGGAATGGGGCAGTGACCCTGGCTCCCAGCCCGGGGCAGGGCGCTAGGGAGGGGGACGGGAGAGGGTGTGAGGAGAAATTAGAGGGGGCAGGTTCCCAGATCTCTGACCCTCCCCGGCACACTCACTGCAGCGTCCCTGCCCAGGGTCACTTCCTGTGACCGAGGTGAGGAGCAGAGAGAGGAAGAACCAGCCCCGGACTCTCCCTGTTCCCTGCGGCAGGAGTGCGCTGCCCTGGGGCAGGGTCAGGGGACCCCCAAGGGGCTCCTTTGGGTCTGGTCTGGTCCAGGGTTTGGTTCACACCCTGTTGCTGGGAGGGCTTCAAAATGTCTTGCTGGTTACTGCTGCTGGGGAGCACAAGGGGAAAGGAGGGGTGAAGGGGTGCAGGAGAGGGCAGTGGCTGGTGGCACAGGAGGGGGTGCAGGGGTTGGGCTGCAGAATGACGCCCACCTCTCGCTCCAGCTCATCCCAGCCTCCCATGGGACAGGAGAAATGGCTGCAGTGGAGCCAGCTCAGGTAGGGGTTATTGGGGGTTGCTGGTGGGTTCCTGCTGGAGGAGGGGCAGGAAATACTGAAGCGGTGGCAACTTCTGGGGAGTTAGGGCTGGAGGGGGACAGGGAATACCCTGGGTGAGGATAGGGAGTGGGGACTGAGTGTGACAAACCTGCTGGGATTTGTTAACATGGGCCTAGATCCTCAGAACAAACACTTGGGTGTTGGGGGAGAAAATTCTAATTTGTGAAACAGGAAACAGACAAAGCAACTCCTGGGCAGGGCTGGGAAAACTGACCAGGTTTCCAGTGCTGAACCTCAGCCTGCTAGCCAGGGGCTGGTGTGACATGGAAAGGGGGCACCCAGCAGGGAGGTGTAGGGAAGATGTCCTGCCCTCACATCCAGCAGCTGGCAGTGGGGAGGGTGTTGGGTTCTCTACCATGGGGCTGTGCCTGGACCCTACTGGGGGCTCCATCTCCTGTATCAGCCTCTGGCGAATAGGTCTGTGGTGGATCTGCTGGGAGAGACGAGGGGCTCTCACTTCGTCCCCTCACCCAGATGTCTCCTGGCTGCTCTCAGCAGTGTGGGGATAGGACTCTGCTGACTCTCTCAGAGCTTCCATTTGATTGGCTCCTTTCCTCCATGAATAGTGGGAATGTGAGGGGCAGCAGGTCCTGAGTGTTGGGCTCTTGCTCTTTCAGGGGCCAGTGACCTTCGAGGAGGTGGCTGTGTATTTCACCAGGAAGAGTGGGCTCTGCTGGACCCCACTCAGAGAGCCCTCTACTGGGATGTCATGCAGGAGAACTGTGAGAATGTGACCTCGCTGGGTAAGGGTTCCTGTCCCCTCGGTTTTTAGAAAGAGAAATGCAGCGTTAAGGTTCATGCCACTCCCCCAATGCCACCTCTGCTCTGCCCTGTTTCAGCATCACCCCGACATGCCAGAGACACCCACACTAGCCCTCTCCCCTCCCCTGTTACAGAGCGCTCTAGGAACAGAGCAGTACAGCAGACTGTCTAACATGTTCTTCTCTTTGCTAAGATAATATTCTGGTTCAACTCCATCATAGCAAACAGAAGCTTCCTCCCCCTGGCCTGCTGTCCAGTACTGAACCTCCTGCACCCAGGCCAGCTGAGACTTGCACAGTGTTACTACCCCCTTGCCCTCAACCTGAGTTTTCCTTGTGAGTCACTGCCTTCACTTACCCCTCACTAAGCCCCACAGGTCACTCGAACATACACCACCAGGGTGCTGACAACCCCCATGGCAAGAACACACCCTTGGACACCTTTGCTGACAAAGCCTACAACACTCAGCACGGAAATGAGGCAGAATTGCCCTCCAAGTTTCACATGCACCTCTCTGCATAGCACAGGCACAGCTCTGCCCAGCTGCTGCAACCCATCCCTCCATCAGCCAGTCACAGCTACAGCTGGCCCAGTGCACACAGCTGGAGGCATACGGATAGATGCTGGGATTCCCACCTGTGAGCACAGCACAGACAATGTCTTAGTCTTTCCTCGGATCGATTATAGGTTCATAGCTTTGAAGGCCAGATGTGACTATTAGGTCATCTACTCTGACGTCCTTTATACCACAGACCATAGAATTCATCCCGTTACTGCTGCATTGAGCTGAATACCTGAGTCCCTGTGGCAGTTGGTTAACCTTTGCACGGCCCACGCAGAACCATTCTCACTGGTTCTGGCCAGCTACAGGGTTAAGGGTTGGGGGAAAGTTTACATTAACTTTTCACTTCCTGGTCTGCAGAGGTTTAAGTTTACTCACCGTCCATATGGTGCAAGGCAGGAGACAGCACTGGGCAACCTTAACTCTGCATTAATGTAGCTTATGAGCATTTAGTTTCCTGTTTTAAAAAATGGATGCTTTTGCCGCTATAGCTGTGTCTGTAATTGAGCTTTGGCCAGCAGAGCCATGTTGGATGGGGTGCGTGTGTGCGCATGTGTGTGTGGGCACTTTTTCACAGCCTTAAACAATAGAGCTGGACTGGCAAAGCTTTTAAGAGATACCTAAGACCTACCTAACTAGTTCTTCGACAGATACCTGACACGCCACCTTTGGGTGAACGAATATGCGTGTACCTGGTCTGTGGGATCCTAGTAAAACATTAGGCACCCTGTGCCCTCTGCCAGGTGGCATCAAGAGGTCCATGATGAGTCACATCCTCCTCCTCCTCCAGTCGCTACATTAGAGTGTCTTTAGAATGAGTCGGCTGATCCCCGTTCCAGCCTTCTGTTTGGGTTCCACGGGGCTCTGTCCTCGGGCCTCTTCTTTTCTTCCTCTGCACCTTATTTCTGAGGAATCTCATCCGCGCACACACATTCAGCTACCATCTCTGTGCTCCTAACTCCCAGTTCTGCCTCTCTGCTCCTGGCCTGTCTCCTTCTGTTGCAACTGAAATCTCAGCCCCTCTCTCTCATCTCCTCACTGATGTCCAGCCATCAGCTAAAGATCAACAGCTGAATCAAAGCTCTTAATATTTCCCCCAAGCCCTCCCCCCACCTTCTTTCTCTATCACGCAGACAGCACCATTGTGCTGCCTGTCACTCAGGCCCATAACTGTGCAATACCTTTGTCACGGAGCTCCTCTGGGGCCTCCTATCCAGGCTGTGCCTACATCTTGCATTTTCTCTTGCGTAACATCCTTAACAATTGGCCTTTCCTATCTATCCGCGCAGCTAGAGCTCTTAGTCATCCTCTCCTGTCTCAGTTACTCCAACATCCTTTTCTGACCTCACCTTGCGCATCTCCATTCAGAAGGAAAGCGCCCTCCTGGTCCTCGAACATGACTTATGAGGGAAGGTTGAAAGAACTGGGCATGTTTAGTTTTGAGAAAAGAGTGAGTGGGGAACTGAGAACAGTCTTCAAATATGTCAAGGGTTGTTACAAGAGAGCAGTGATTAACTGTTCATCACGTCCACTGAAGGTAGGAGGAGAAGTAATTGGCTTGATCTGCTGCAAGGGAGGTTGAGGGTGGGTAATACAAAAACCTTTTCAGCGATAAGGATAGGGAAGTGCTGGAATGGATTACAAAGAGAGGGGTTGTGGAATTCTTGTCCCAGGAGGGTTTTAAGAACAGGTCAGACAAACTTCTGGCATATTTACACCTGATCCTGCCGCAGGGCGATGGGAATGGATTAGATGACTTCTTGAGGTCCCTTCCAGCCTATATTAGAAGATTTTAGGATTCATTGCCTTAGCCCTTTGCTTTGATCACGTCTCCTGGTGGAGAATTCGGACCATTTGTGTGGATCGGCTGCGGGTACAAATTTTGTTCCTAGAGCTCTGAAAATCTGCAGATATCCATGGACCATTTTTGCGGATAGCAGATCGGATGCAGATATAAATTTTGTATCCATGCAGGGCTCTACCTGTCTTACTTCTGTCTATACCTACAACTTAAATCTATTTCGTACACAGTGACTACATCTGAAATAACATATGAGATCACCATAACAATGATCAATGAATGATAAAACGAACTAATTGGCTCCATGAACCACGGAGACTCTTCCTTTTCCATCCCCACCTGCAAGAGCTGCCGTCTCTCTTCTCTGCATGTTCTTTGGATCTTCGAATTTGTCCCTCCTGAAGTCACATGGCCTGATTCTTATTTTTCACATTCTCCTTTGGCAGAAGAATTGGTCTGTGGCTCTTGAACTACACCATCTAATTTGCCAGCTTTCTCCACACACAGTGTTTTTTATGCTCCTTCCCTTTATACCTGACTCACTAGGTTCCCTAATGCCGCAGGAGGTGCTTTCCTGACATCTAATGCTGCTGAGATCCTGCCTTCAGTGATATCCCTGCCCTTCCTGGTCCTTACTCCACTGAACCCTCCCAGCCCATGCTTCCTGTTCCCAGCTTCCCCTGGACTCTCTTTTTGGCTCTGGACCTGTCTGTCAGCAAGAAGCAGTGCCAGGGACACTTGCCCTCTGTCTGGAGTCTTCACTTTCTGGGAAATGCAGTTCCAGTCTCTGTTTTTTAGGAGCCACTTTGATAATGAGTGTCTGGCTATGTGTTTCCCAGCAAAGAAGGGGATAGTTAAATCCCTCCTAAGCAGAGTGTTCTGCACCTTTGAGCACCTGGGGAGCTGGCCTCATGATTTTATTGTTTAAAATGGACTGGGGTTAAACTAATAGAATGTTTTTTATGATGATAGATGGCCTATGAATTCCCTGATCTCCTTTGTTTTCTTTCCTTGAGCAGGGTTTCCAGTTTCCCAACCTCTGTGATCTTCCAGCTGGAACGAGGGGAAGAGCCGTGGGTCCTGGATCTCCTGGTTCAATGGAAAGCGAGATCCTGGGAAGTCCCTGCACAGGTGAGGAAACATTAAACCAACCCAGAAACTGTAAGTGCCTGAGAGAACCCGCTGGGATTCCCACACAGACTCTGTGAGCTCAGGACAGTCCCCAGCAGCTCTCACCCTGGCTTCCTACAGATGATGATTGACACCTTGGCTGGAGCTCCTCCCTTCCTACTGAGTGTTTGGATGGGATGTGGGCAGGGCCGGCCTTGGGGAAATGGCACCTGGGGCGAACTTGCATTTTGGTGCCCCTGGCTCCCATGGGCTCCTAGGCAACCCACGTTCCTTCCCCAAACCTCTGCACTGTGTCCCTTTGCCCCAAATGCCTGCTCCTCCTGCACCCCAAATGCCTGCTCCCCTCCTGCACCCCCAAATGCCTGCTCCTCCTGCACCCCTAATCCCTAACCTCTGCCCCTCGTGCACCCCAACACCTGCCCCCACCTGAGCCCCAAACCCCAGCGCTGTGCCCCCTTCACCCCAGCCCTTGCACTCCACACCGGTGCCGCAATAATGAATGATCTGGAGGATGGCGTGGACTGCACAGTCAGCCAGTTTGCAGATGACACTAAACTGGGAAGAGTGGTAGATACGCTGGAGGGTAGGGATAGGATACAGAGGACCTAGACAAATTAGAGGATTGGGCCAAAAGAAACCTGATGAGGTTCAACAAGGACAAGTGCAGAGTCCAGCACTTAGGGCAGAAGAATCCCATTCACTGCTACAGACTAGGGACCGAATGGCTGGGCAGCAGTTCTGCAGAAAAGGACCTAGGGGTTACAGTGGATGAGAAGCTGGATATGAGTCAGCAGTTGCCCTTGTTGCCAAGAAGGCTAACGGCATTTTGGGCTGTATAAATAGGGGCATTGCCAGCAGATCGAGAGACGTGATCGCTCCTCTACTCAGCACTGGTGAGGCCTCATCTGGAGTACTGTGTCCAGTTTTGGGCCCCACACTACAAGAAGGATGTGGAAAATTGGAAAGAGTCCAGCAGAGGGCAACGAAAAATGATTAGTGGGCTGGAGCACATGACTTATGAGGAGAGGCTGAGGGAACTGGGCTTGTTTAGTCTGCAGAAGAGAAGACTGAGGAGGGATTTGATCGCTGCTTTCAACTGCTGAAGGAGGGTTGGATCTAGACTGTTCTCAGTGGTAGCAGATGACAGAACAAGGAGTAATGACCTCAAGTTGCAGTGGGGGAGGACTAGGTTGGATACTAGGAAGAACTATTTCACTAGGAGGGTGATGAAACACTGGAATGGGTTCCTAGGAGGTGGAGTCTCCTTCCTTAGAGGTTTTTAAGGCCCGGCTTGACAAAGCCCTGGCTGGGATGATTTAGTTGGGAATTGGTCCTACTTTGAGCAGGAGGGTGGACTAGATGCATCCTGAGGTCCCTTCCAATCCTGATATTTTATGATTCTATGCAGCCCTTCACTGCTACCCCCTGCACCACTCTCCTGTGCCCTCAACCCCTGCACTGTGCCCCCTTTGCCTCTAACCCCGGCACCCCCCTGCACCCAAGTGGGGAACCTGACCTGGATGCACAAAGCAGCTGGCATTGCTGCTCGCTTGCTCCCCCACTGGACTGCTGCTCCCCCGCCCCACACAGCCCTGGGGGGCTTGGAGAGGGGAGCAAGGAGCCACGTCAGGGCTTCCTGCACCCAGGTCACTTTCCCTGCAGGCTGTGTAAGGGGAGGGCAGGAGAGCAGCTGCTCCTGATGTCTCAGCACCCCAGGTGGGGAAGTGACCTGGATGCAGGAGCCCTGGGTGGGTGTGTGTGTGTTAAGGGGAGGATTTGAAGGAGTGTGTGTATGGTGAAGGACTGTGTGTGCCTGAGTGAGTGAGCGCACTGTCTCTTTAAGAAAGTTCTCAGGGTCAGGAGCCTGAACTAGGCTTGTTCAGACACAAGCAGCTGCCGGCAGCTCCGGCCCCAGAGAGGCAGCAGCACACACAGATTCCCCCTGTCCCGTCACCCTGGCTCAGTGGAAATCGGGTACCTGGGTGGGGGGGAGGGGGACACCCCACCATCAATCAGCACCTCCCCCCTGCAGAGCAGTCAGGAGGATGCTCCCAGTCGGGGGTGGACGGGGCGACTCCGGGGGTGAACGGAGGGTGGGGGGACAGGAACAGCAGCAGCTGCACACATGGAGCAGGGCGGAGAGGGGCCCCTCTGCTCCGGAGCAGTCACCTGGCTCTGACGGCTGGTCGTCCAATTTCCCCTGCAGCTCAGGTCTCTCCCACTCCCCCACACAGCTGCTTATCTGCCTCCTGTGCCGCTTTCATCAGCCCAGCGAGCCTCTCGGCAGCAGGTCAGGTGGGAATCCAAACCCTGTGCCCGGCACCCCCTTGGGTGGGGCACCCGTACGGCCCCCCCTAAAGGCCAGTCCTGGGTGGGGAGCAGAATTGATCCCCTCCACTGTCCCCTGTGGGGAAGAGTTACGGGGAGTTCAGTCCCCGATTTTTATTTTCTGTCTCTCCAGCACTTACTTGGGTTTGCTCTCTGCCTTTCCATCCCCAATTCTGAGATTTCTCCTCTCTTCTAGCAGGTGATGGGGTGGTGAGGGAGAGCGAGGAGCAGAATCCTCACCAGGAAGATGCTGAGCTCGCCGAAGCAAATGGGGAATTGCTGCGAAGATCCAAAGGGAATGTGTCCAGCCCCTGTGAGCAGGGAAAAGCTGGTGAAAATTACCCCAGACCAGAGAGAGAGCAGGGAAACCACTCAGAGAAGAGAGTGGATGAACCCATTAATTGTCAGGGAACTCACAGGGACCTCAAGGAAACTACGTCCCAGGAGAAAATCCTCATGGAAAAGCGAGAGACTACGTGTAGTGAGTGTGGGAAAAACTTCCATTACCGCTCAGCCCTTATTCGACATGAGATAATCCACACGAAAGAGAGACCCTACGAATGCTGTGAGTGTGGGAAACGCTTCAATCATACCTCAGCCCTTAGTAGGCATCAGCAAATACACAGAGGAGAAAGACCCTATGAATGCTGTGAGTGCGGGAAAAGCTTCACTCAGAGATCAGCCCTTATCTCTCATCAGAGAATCCACACAGAAGAGCGACCCTACGAATGCTGCAAGTGCGGGAAAAGCTTCACTCAGAGATCAGCCCTTATCTCTCATCAGACAACGCACACGGGAGAGAAACCCTACGAATGTTGCGAGTGTGGAAAAAGCTTCTCTCGGAGCTCAAACCTTACTATGCATCAGAGGATCCACACAGGAGAGAGACCCTATGAATGCCGTGAGTGCGGGAAAAGTTTCAGTCAATTCTCCTCCCTTATCTCTCACCAGAGAGTCCACACAGGAGAGAAACCCTATGAATGTTGCGAGTGTGGAAAAAGCTTCTCTCAGAGCTCACACCTTACTATGCATCAGAGGATCCACACAGGAGAGAGACCCTATGAATGCAGTGAGTGCGGGAAAAGTTTCACTCACCTCTTCTCTTATCTCTCACCAGAGAGTCCAAACAGGAGAGAAACCCTATGAATGCAGTGAGTGCGGGAAAAGCTTCTCTCGGAGCTCAACCCTTGTTACACATTACAGAGTCCACACCGGAGAGAGACCCTATGAATGCTGTGAGTGTGGGAAAAGCTTCACTCATAGTTCAGGCCTTTCTAAACATCAGAGAATCCGTAAAGGAGATGAACTTCATAAAACCTTCTCTAGAGCTGTCAGAGATTTTTCTTTAATTCTTTTGACAGTTCCCAGGTAGTGAGTGTTAAGGCTGTTTGCATCTTTTGCACACTGTAGTTCCTCAGCTCCCACACATGAGTTGGCAAGCTTCAAAAGTGGGCCATCTTTGGGGTGGATCCTGTGGTCCTTTGTATCAACTCCATTGTCCTTCGAGTCATTGGAGTGTGTGTCCTTTCTACCAGAAATGTCATCTCCCCAGGTGGGGGAGATGGGGGGTGTCTTCAACCAGCTACGTTGAGATAAAATCTACCTGGGTCTCATCACTGTGGTTGCCATGGAGTTAGCTAGCTTGAGTTCACTTTCCTGATGTAAAAAGAGAACTATTCTTGCACTAAAGACATGGGCCATGGATAGTCGGTGGAGTTATCCTGCACGTTTCCTCCTGTCTGAGCTAACCGTCATCACATTTCCTTTTCTAAACAAACCTGGAGATTCACATTTATACTCCTCATGCCAGTGCAAAGTTACTGTTAGACACGTCAAGTTCCTCTTTGAGGAGAGATTGTCTCCTTCCCAGTTGTTCTCACATTGCTGTTCTGCACAATCCAGGGTAGTTATTTTGTTGACTTTTTTTCTCATTTAAAATATATTTAAATATGAAGAAGAGCTGGAGCAATGTCAGGGAAATAAGGGTCATTTTAGGCTCTGTGACACTGGAAGGAGATGGGGCGACTCAGACATTCCATCCTTCCCCATCACCCCAGAACTGTTAACTTGTGCCTGAGCGTGAGGGGCTGGGACATCTTCCCTACACCTCCCTGCCGAGTGCCCCCTTTCCATGTCACACCAGCCCCTGGCTAGCAGGCTGAGGGTTCAGCACTGGAAGTCTGGTCAGTTTTCCCAGCCCTGCCCAGGGAGTTGCTTTGTCTGTTTCCTGTTTCACAAATTAGGGAATTCTCTCCCCCAACACCCAAGTGTTTCTTTTGAGGATCTAGGCCCATGTTAACATAAGAACAGCTGTACTGGGTCAGACCAAAGGTCCATCTAGCCCAGTATCTGTCTACCAACAGTGGCCAATGCCAGGTGCCCCTGAGGGAGTGAACCTAACAGGCAATGATCAAGTGATCTCTCTCCTGCCATCCATCTCCATCCTCTGATGAACAGACAGGGGCGGCTCTAAGAATTTGGCCGCCTCAAGCAGGGCAGCACGTCGCAGGGGGCGCGCCGCAGGGGGCGCTACAGGGCACCGATCCCGCGGCTCCTGGTGTCCTCTTGCAGCCGTGCCTGCGGAGGGTCCGTTGGTCCCGCGGCTCCGGTGGAGCTTCCGCAGTCAGGCCTGCTGCAGGTCCAACCGAGCCGTGGGACCAACGGACCTCCGCAGTCATGCCTGCGGCAGGTCCGCTGTCCCGCGGCCCGTGGACCTCTCGCAGGCATGACTGCGAAGGTCCGCTGGAGCCGCCTGCCGCCTCTGCCGGCAAAATGCCGCCCACACGCCGCGCTTGGCGCTGGGGTCTAGAGTCGGCCCTGCGAACGGAGGCTAGGGACACCGTTTACCCATCCTGGCTAATAGCCATTTATGCACTTAGCCACCATGAATTTATCCAGTCCCTTTAAACATTGTTATAGTCCTAGCCTTCACAACCTCCTCAGGAAAGGAGTTCCACAAGTTGACTGTGCGTGAAGAAGAACTTCCTTTTATTTGTTTTAAACCTGCTGCCTATTAATTTCATTTGGTGACCCCTAGTTCTCGTATTATCGGAATAAGTAAATAACTTTTTCTTATCCATTTTCTCCACATCACTCATGATTTTATAGACCTCTGTCATATCCCCCCTTAGTCTCCTCTTTTCCAAGCTGAAGAGTCCTAGCCTCTTTAATCTTTCCTCGTATGGGACCCTCTCCAAACCCCTAATCATTTTAGTTGCCCTTTTCTGAACCTTTTCTAGTGCTAGAATATCTTTTTTGAGGTGAGGAGACCACATCTGTACACAGTATTCGAGCTGTGGGCGTACCATGGATTTATATAAGGACAATAATATATTCTCAGTCTCATTCTCTATCCCCTTTTTAATGATTCCTAACATCCTGTTTGCTTTTTTGACCGCCTCTGCACACTGCGTGGACATCTTCAGAGAACTATCCACGATGACTCCAAGATATTTTTCCTGACTCGTTGTAGCTAAATTTGCCCCCATCATGTTGTATGTATAGTTGGGGTTATTTTTTCCCATGTGCATTACTTGACATTTATCCACATTAAATTTCATTTGCCATTTTGTTGCCCAATCACTTAGTTTTGTGAGCTCTTTTGGAAGTTCTTCACAATATGCTTTGGTCTTAACTATCTTGAGCAGTTTAGTATCATCTGCAAACTTTGCCACCTCACTGTTTACCCCTTTCTCCAGATCATTTATGAATAAATTGAATAGGATTGGTCCTAGGACAAGTCCCAGCAGGTTTGTCACACTCTGTCCCCACTCCCTATCCTCACCCAGACCTAACTCCCCAGAAGTTGCCACCTCTTCAGTATTTCCTGCCCCTCCCCCTCCTGCAGGAACCCACCAGCAACCCCCCAATAACCCCTACCTGAGCTGGCTCCACTACAGCCATTTCTCCTGTCCCATGGGAGGCTGGGATGAGCGTCACTGTGCAGCCTGGCAGGGCAAGAAGGGCAGTTGTGGAGGTTTCAGAACAGGCTTCAGTTCATTTCACATCACGATTCCCCCAGGCCCTTTCCCTGCAGACAGAGATTGTAGATTCTGCCAGGCTGGGAACATGCTCAGTCCCCACAGTGCAGCACAGACCTGGCCCCTGGCCCCTCCTTTCCCCCTTGTGCTCCCCCCAGCAGCAGTAACAAACCAAGACATTTTGAAGCCCTCCCAGCAACAGGGTGTGAATCAAACCCTGGTCCCGACCAGACCCAAAGGAGCCCCTTTGGGTCCCCTCCCTGCCCCCAGGGCAGCGCACTCCTGCCGCAGGGGAACAGGGAGAGTCTGGGGCTGGTTCTTCCCCTCTCGGCCCCTCACATCGGACACCGGCCTGTGACCCTGGGCTGGTAGGCTGCCGTGAGTGGGGGGGGGGGGGGGGGCAGAGATCTGGGAACCTGCCCCCTCTAATTTCTCCTCACACCCTCCCGTCCTCCCCTTCCCTAGCGCCCTGCCCCGGGCTGGGAGCCGGGTCACCGCCTGCCCGGGTCTCTCCCGCGGCTGCCCCGCCCGCCCTGGCGGGAAGGGGTCACCGGGCGGGGACCCGCTTCACCCCGGTACCGGGCACAGCAGAGCCGGGGGCGGCTCAGACTCGCTGCGGAAGGATCCTCCCGGCCTCAGCGCTGCAGCAGCTCCGGGCCCCTGGGGGCAGCGATGGGGCACCGCAGAGCCGGGACCTGCCCGCCCCGGGCTCCGCCACCGGGAGCCTCAGCAGAGCCCGGGCGGTTACTAGCCGGAGAAGCCCCCGGCCGGGCCTGGGAGGGGTTAATGCGGGCTCCCCCCGGCACAGACCCCGCTGGGGAAGCAGCAGCTGCTTAGCTCCCAGCTCCCGATGGAGGCAGCAGCGTCTGGTCTCTCAGGAGCTGCCGGGGGCTGATGGTCCCAGTTCTTTGTTCTCCTCCCGGCTCCTGCCTCCTTCCTCCCGGCGCCTCCCCGCTCCCAGCTGCCCCAGCCCTCCCTGTGCCCTGCAACCCCAGCCTCCCAGCTGCCCCAGCCCCTCCCTGTGCCCCGCCTCCCAGCTGCCCCAGCCCCTCCCAGCCCCAACCCCTGCTCCCAGCTGCCCCAGCCCCTCCCCATGCCCCGCAACCCCGCTCCCAGCTGCCCCAGCCCCTCCCTGTGCCCCGCAACCCCCGCTCCCAGCTGCCCCAGCCCCTCCCTGTGCCCCCACAACCTCCCAGCTGCCCCAGCCCCTCCCTGTGCCCTGCAACCCCTGCTCCCAGCTGCCCCAGCCCTCCCGTGCCCCGCAACCCGCCCACGCTCCCAGCTGCCCCAGCCCGTCCCCGTGCCCTGCAACCCCTCCCCAGCTGCCCCAGCCCTCCCTGTGCCCTGCAACCCCCTGCTCCCAGCTGCCCCAGCCCCTCCCTGTGCCCTGCAACCCCCTGCTCCCAGCTGCCCCAGCCCCTCCCTGTGCCCCGCAGCCCCCTGCTCCCAGCTGCCCCAGCCCCTCCCTGTGCCCCGCAACACCCCTGGCTCCCAGCTGCCCCAGCCCCTCCCTGTGCCCCGCAGCCCCCTGCTCCCAGCTGCCCCAGCCCCTCCCTGTGCCCCGCAACCCCGCTCCCAGCTGCCCCAGCCCCTCCCTGTGCCCCGCAACCCCCGCTCCCAGCTGCCCCCGCCCCTCCCTGTGCCCCGCAACCCGCCCCCGCTCCCAGCTGCCCCAGCCCCTCCCTGTGCCCCGCAACCCCCCCCGCTCCCAGCTGCCCCAGCCCCGCAATCTCCCGGCTCCCAGCTGCCCCAGCCCTCCCTGTGCCCCGCAACCTCCCGCTCCCAGCTGCCCCAGCCCCTCCCTGTGCCCCCGCAACACCCCCGCTCCCAGCTGCCCCAGCCCCTCCCTGTGCCCCGCAACCCCTGCTCCCAGCTGCCCCAGCCCCTCCCTGGTAACTGGTTCTGACTTATTTCCTTGGTCCTGAAAGAGAACAAGAAGGACCAGAGTCTCCTCCTGTCAATAACCCCTGCTCAGCCAATCAGGAGAGACTGAGGGCGGGAGGCTGAGGGTTCTCACCAGCGAGCCAAAAGGATGGCCCAGGTCACTGGTGGGGATCACTGCCCAAGCACTATTTCAGCCCCACATTTTTGGGTGGACCTCCCACAGTGGGAGCTGCAGAGCCCTCCCCCGCAACACACACACACACACACACACCTCCTGGTGTTGGGAGGGGAACAGGTAAAAGGACAAAGGAAGCAAGAGAAAAAGAGGAGGGAGGAAGAGGGGAAACAAAAAGAACAAACCCTAATGTCCCCAGTGATTCTAAGGGACAAAATCCCAGGTGCAGAATAAAATTCTGCCTCCTTAAGCTCGTGTTTTCCATGCCTAGAATTCAACTGTCACCAGATGGATCAGACTGAACAGGTTTCAAACCTCCAGGAGGCTCTTACCTTCTAAACAGGGACGGCTGTTTTCTAGTAAAATCACTGAAAGGGAAGGAGAAAACTCGAAAGAGGTTCCTCCTGGCGCTCACGTCCGTGAACCCGAATACTCCCTCAGTCCTCAGAGAGAGATCTGGAGAAGGAGACTTGCTGGAGCAAAGCCACAGGGGTCTCTGAGATTTCCCTGGCCCCTCGCCCCTGTCCTGCCTGGCTGATGTCAGCATCTCTCTGTGAGGTCACCACCTCCCCACCACCTTGGACCAATAGGCTAAGATCCTGCAAAAGGCCTTTGTGATGTCACTGCCACACCCTCCTTGCTGGGCTAATGTCCTGCCTCTGGCCAGGCACTTTGGAGGTTTGAGCTACTCCCTGTGGATCACCCCACTCCAGGAGCGTTCGTTATAGGCAGCAAGCCGGCTAGACAGGGAAACATCAGACGCTGCTCCCAGTGCTACACTCATTTTTTCAGAAATTAGTCGACTTTATGGCCAGAAGAGACCATTAGAGCATCTAATCTGACCCCCTGCATATCACAGGTCTCCTGTATGACACAATAGCTACTTTGGGGGCAAACACATTCCAGAAAGGCATCTTGTCTTCATAAAATGACATCAGGAGATGGAGAATCCACCACTTTCCTTGGTAGCTTGTTCTGTGGTGAATCATCCTCGCTGTTGAATTTTTGTGCCTTAGTTGTAATATGAATTTATCTGTCTTCACCTTCTAGCCATTGGGTCTTATGCCTTTCTCTGCTAGATTAAAGAGCCCTTAAATACCCAATCTTTTCTCTCCATTAAGGCCCTTCAATGAAGTCACCGTTCAATCTTCTTTTGATAAGCTAATCAGGTTGAGCTCTTTCAATAGCTCACTAGAAGGTATTTTTTCCAGTCCTCAGAACATTAGGTGGCTCTTTGCTGCCCCAGCTCCAATTTCACAACATCTTTTTCAAACGAGGACACCAAAACTGGAGGCAGTATTCCAGTATCAGTCTCGCTGATGCTGTGTCACCTCCTGTGAAGTTATTGATATAATCTGTAACTGTATAGATCACCATTTCGACCACCAATATTTGCAGCCAATATTACAGAGAAGTGGTCGTGTAAGGGGTCTATGGAGAGGTTCTGACTGGCAGATTATAATGATGCTATCTCTAGATGTGTATCGTTTTTTGTAGTTGACGTTATGAATATTGGCTCTATGCTGCCTGTATTTCAAACTTGTGCTCTGCTTCAGGGAATGATACCTTTGTTTAATTGATGAAAACATAAACTAGACACTTAGAGGATTGGAACTGATTTCAGCTGATGGACAGGTTTGCTAGGTTTTTATGCATTTGGACAGTGAAATGTTGAGTGTTCACATTCATTTCAAGCATCCGTGTACGGTGGAGCTCCTGAACATAATGGAGAATAGAAATGAAATTTTTTTCAAGAGGGCACCTGGGTTTGAACAAAAGACCACTTGATCTGCAATCAAACACTCTACCCTGAGCTATACCCCATTACAACAGGAATATGGAATCGTGATCTCCAGGACTTTGAAGGACAGACCCTGCTTCATCGAGCTCCTTTGCCATTCCCAGACCACAGGTGGTTTTAAAAATGGGGTTTGATTAAACTTTAAATGTGGTAAACACCACAGCTTGCACACCCACTGATATAGCTTCTCCCCATGACAGAGCTGCCACCTCCTGGGGAAGTGGATTGACTACACCAACAGGACAACTCCCCCAGCATGGAGCAGTGGTTCTTAAGCTGTGGATCAGGAAAGCAAAGTGGGTTGTGACTCTGTTTTAATGGGGTCACCAGGGCTGGCATAAGACTTGTTGGGTCCTGGGGCTGAAGCCAAAAGTCTGAGCCCCCCAACTCAGGGCTGAATCCTCAGGCTTTGGTTTTGCCTCCCACTGGGGCTCAGTCTTGGCACTCCCGAGTGGAGGGGCTTGGTCCCTCTTTCCAGGGCTACGTATTAAGTTATTTTGGCAGAAGGAGGTTGCAGTGAAAGGACATTTGAGAAACTCCTGGCATAGAGCATCTCCATTACTGAGCTGCAGCAGCATAGACTCACTGTTTGAAATATTGACCTGTCCTTAGCCTCTGAATATGTCTAGGCTTGGCTCCCTATGGCACTGTTGTGATCAGACCCTGAAAGTACAGCCATGGAGACACCACACACCGGCCTTGTCTAGCTGGCAAGGATCAAACCTTCACAGAAAGGCCCCCATGGTTTGTTAGCCCAGCTACCTAAGGCCTCAGCCACAACCACTTAACACAGGGCTGTTCTACACTCTGGTTCTGTTCTCACTGAAGGGTCATTACAAATTGTTTGCTCAGACCAGCTTCCCAGCACACTCACTGCTGTGCAGCTCTGTACGTGTGGCCATGGCTGAACAGCCAGAGTTCCTGCCCATTTCCCAGTGGCTGGAGCATGGCTAGAGTGTGTCTGTGGTTAATGATGTTGCTGTAGATTGTTCATTCCCTGCCTTGGCAATTCAGACACAGTCCCTTTTCCCGTTGTATTGCCAGCACCTCTGGGAGTCCAATAACAGAGGCAGGTTTTCTCTGGGCACTGAGATTTTTGAGGGCGTTGGTGGCTCCTTTCTTTCCTCAACCTGGAGAAACTCAGCTTTTTATTCCATCCTTGATGGCTCATGGAATAACAAAAGCAGCATGAAGAGGAGAGTGAATATCTCACTGCCAGGGGGAAGGTGGATGCATCCGCTCTGTCTGACGATTGCCGTTGCAGGAGAGAAGGTTTCAGTGGAATCGAATGGCCTGGCTCAGACAATAGACACAGGGAGGTTTTGCTGTTCATGGATCTGTGCAAAGGAAATTGTGTGTCTGTGTGAAAATGAGGAGGAATATTAAATGCCCACGTGGTGGTGCCTAAGGCAAAAGGGAACCCTAGAGGATTAGAACAGGATAAGTTCTCAAGCAACATGTTTCTTACTTTGCCCATCTGTTGTTTTTGATTATCATCGATGGAAAGATTTTGCCATTTGGGTTCTGTGTTTACACAGAAATTGACATTTACCAACAAATACGTAATTCTTCCAAGCCTGCCTAGTCTGCTGGTGGTGAGTTTAGAGGAACACACTCACTCTTCCCACCACTCATGCCAGGCCAGTGCTCTCCAGAATGTCAACTTCCCACAGAGCTGGGATCCTTCCCTCATCTCCCCCCAGACCACTGCCCCACCCCCACTTCTGGGGTCCCCTCCCAACACTGTCCAACTCCCCTGCTGGCAGGATCCCTTCCCATTCCTTTCATTTCCTGCCTCCCCTCTGAGCAAAAGCTCTGCATTGTTCCCACAATGGGAATGGAACCCAGGCTGCCTGGGTGAAAACCAGGGATCCAAATCACAAGACCATATGGACCTTGTATAGTCAATAGCACCTTTACACATTCACACCCAATAATTCAAAGTAGCCATTCAAAAAACCCTCAAAAACAGACTTCAAAGAGAAATTGCAGAGTTACAATTGATTTGCAAACTTAACACCATTAATTTGAGCTTCAATAAGGACTGGGAGTAGCTGGCTCACGACAAAAGCAATTTTCCCTCTCTTGGTATTGACACCTCCCCATCAATTATGGGGAGAGGACCACATCCACCCTGACTGAATTAGCCTTCAACACTGGTTCTCCCCTTGTACGGTAACTCCCGTCACTTCATGTTCCAATCTATATTTATGCCTCTATCTGCAATTTTCACTCCATGCATCTGAAGAAGTGGGCTTTTTACCCACGAATGCTTATGCCCAAATAAATCTGTTAGTCCTTAAGGTGCCATCGGACTCCTCATTGCTTTTAATTCTAAGCTGATCTTAACCCTTTCAGTACCCTTACAAACTTAGATACTCCTCACCACAGGCTGGCTGGTGGCTTTTCAGCCAGGCTCTCCCTTCATCAGCGCTTCAGTTGCTTGGTGGGGTGTCTGTAGATGTAGGTGGCAGAGAGAGATAAAGCCTGGCAAATGTCTCTCCTTTTATCATGTCCTTTCTTCCTCATGGCTTTGCCCTCCCGCCCCTTCAGAGTCAGGTGAGCATCACTGCGTCTCTCCAAGCAAGTCTGAGCAATTCCCTGGGGTGTCCTCATGCAGGTGAGTCATTGCATTGTAGCTCCTTTGCTGGGCAATGGCTGTTGATGGGTTGTTTGACACCCTGTCCGGGTGTTGGTTACTTTCCTTGCTGTTGCCACTGGGAAGCTAATATTTGGCTGACTCCCCCACCTTACAGCACAGTGACAATCACACTGCACAATTCTCATAACTTCATATGCATGAATGGTATACATCTATGGGTAGAGAAGTGACTTTCAGCAGATCATATCCTTTCCCTGATACCTTACAAGTCATGCTCTATATGTAAGATCACGATGATATGAAAATGAGGATTATGGGAGTTACAGCCGCTCCCCCAAAGGTATAGAATGTCACACTGAGATTCTATTTTCCTTTGTTCTGTAACAGCATTACAGAGATCCAGTGACTGACCAATGGCATTTCCAAGTGCTAAAATAGCAAGCGATGTCGGTCTCTCATTGGCCATCAGCAACTGAAGATGTGGTTTAATGAGCCGGAGCTCCAAGGCAAGGGTGGCTCTGTCCACTGCCTTCCGTTGCGCTGCTGGGCCCCAAGTCCGTGGTGGCCAATATGTGACGCTGGGAGAAGAGAGTGGGGTGGCAAGTGGTGGCAGGACTTTTGTCACCAGGGTCTAGCTGCCCAACTTCCTCCTGTTACTGCTGGCCCCTGTCGCCTTCAGGAAACCCAGGAACTAAGGCAGGAATAGGGCGAGAAAGCAAGTAAAGCCGAGCAAGGAAGGCAAAAGTGAATCTTGTCTTCATGGGCCGCTCGCAATGACGTCCTTTTTCTGTGCCACAGCTGACAACAACATCCCAGACAGAAAAGTAATAGGCCAAAAGAAACCGAGCAGCTGCTGAAGTAGTTCAGTTGGGAGCGTGCTAGACTAACAGGCTCTTCTATCCCCTTTGTGCACGGGTGGGATGTTTTCTGAAAGTGCAGCAGTGCCTTTAACTGCCACAAGTCCCTCATTTCAGGCTATGCAGCAGGAAAAGGCAGCATGGGCTTCTGCACCGAGTTGGCCCCCCTGACCTTTCATTCTTCTCTTGCTCTTTGTCAGCAAGGGGAAGAAAAAGAAGCTCTCCCTCAAGCTGGAGTCACAAGGGCGACGTAAGGACGACTTCCTGAGCGCCGGCTCCAGTCCTCTGCTCTGCCAGCTGACCCATCGAAGGGCTGTCACCACTTTCTCCAGGTTTGTCCATCGGTCTGTGCCAGGGTGAGCAAGAACCAAGCAGATGGAGTTTCTGTAGTGTAGTGGTTATTGTATTTACCTAACACGCAAAAAGTCCCTGGTTCAAAACCAGGCAGAAACATGCTGGCTTCCTTTTGCCAGATCCCCTTGCTGTTCAGGAAGATGCTCCTCCTTCTCCTATTGGCCTGTCCCTGGGATAACTCCAACCCCTGCATGACAGAGGGTGCTGACAGCAGTGGAGAAAGCACCTTGGCGTCAGGCTGAGAACCTAGAGGAGTGCGGCGTGTCACCTTTTGGAGGCTTGTGGCTTGGCCTCCTCTGCTGTTGGAGGTTGGCCGGTGGAGGCCGGCTCTTCCTGCTGGCCTCCTCTGCGTGACTTGCCAAAGGAGGAAGTGAGGCAGGAATGGGGGAAAAGAGGAAAGTCAAGCTGAGGAAGGCAGGGCAGAAAGTAAGCACATCATTGCGGCTAAATGGGGTTAGTAGAGCATCACCATTCGTTCTGCAAAGCCGGGGGAGGTGCGGTTGGCTACTGGGAGGCAGTATCCTGTGCCTGCCTCTTGGCTTCCCAGGGATGGCTCCTTGCAGCCCAGGAGAAGCGAGGTTCTGGGGGGAAGGAAAAGCAGCAATGGCGAGGCTGAGTGGGCTCCTTTCTGGCCGACATGGTGGGTCTGGGAGTTGCCTGTAAGCCATAAGTGGACTTCGTGGAGTGAAAACCGCTGCTCCATTCGGGCTGACCTGGGGGAGCCATTAATGACTTGAGAGTGGGGGCAGGGCGCTGGCTGTGAGCAAAGTCGTCTTCTTCTCTCCTGCCATGGGGAGCCCGGCCTTAAGCCTGCCCAGCATGCACTGCAGCTCGAGCATTAAGCCTTCCTGTGGCACAACCGAACTACGGCCTAGTGTAATCAGGTGTAAAGTTTAGATTGTGAATTTATCTTTAATTTCCATGGTAACTTACTTTGCTCTTTATGCCTACCACTTATAATCCTTAAAACTCCATCTTTCTGTAGTTAATAAATCTGTTTTATGAAACTGGTGTATTTTGCTTGAAGTTCTTGGGAAATCTCAGCTCCATTACAAGGCTGGTTCATGTACTATTCACAGTGAGGGAGGGGTGGACCCTGCGTAATAAACTCACTATTGTGTCATACAGGAGGCCTGTGATATGCAGGGGGTCAGATTAGATGCTCTAATGGTCTCTTCTGGCCATAAAGTCAACTAATTTCTGAAAAACTGAGTGTAGCATTGGGAGCAGCGTCTGATGTTTTCCTGTCTAGCCGGGTTGCTGACTAGAATGAACGCTCCTTGAGTGGGGTGATCCACAGGGAGTAGCTCAAACCTCCAAAGTGCCTGGCCAGGGGCAGGACATTGGCCCAGCAAGGGAGGGGTGTGGCAGTGACATCACAAAGGCCTTTGGCAGGACCTCAGACTATTGGTCCAAGGTGGTGGGGAGGTGGTGACCTCACAGAGAGATGCTGACATCAGCCAGGCAGGACAGGGGCGAAGGGCCAGGGAAACCTCAGAGACCCCTGTGGCTTTGCTGCAGCAAGTCTCCTTCTCCAGGTCTCTCTCTGAGGACTGAGAGAGTATTTGGGTTCACAGACGTGAGCGCCAGGAGGAACCTCTTTCGAGTTTTCTCCTTCCCTTTTAGTGATTTTACTAGAAAACAGCCATCCCTGTTTAGAAGGTAAGAGCCTCCTCGAGGTCTGAAACCTGTTCACTCTGATCCATCTGCTGACAGGTCACTTCCCTTCTCTATACCTCAGGCTCCTCCCCATCTGCCCAATGGGAACAGGGACAGTTCTCGAACTCTGGGCAGTCATGAGCCTGAGTGAGATAAGCGGCGATAAAGCCCTCTGTGAAGGAGAAAGGGGTGTTTCACGGTGTTTAGCACCAAGGAATTCTAAAGTTTGCTAAAATGTCTAGTCTGTGGAAACAAGAAATGGTCGGGGCCAAGCTTTTTAACCATTGCCTTTTCTAAAGCCCATTCAGGGGTGTGAGTCCCTGTCTTTTCAGTACCTGGGGTTCTTTGCCAGCAGGAGAGAAGAGGTTCCTGCCTCCATTTTTGTGGCTTTAACAAACCAGGTGTTGTGCCCCAGTTCTCGTCTGAGATCCCTGAAAAAGAACATCTTCCCATCCATGAACAAGACAGGACCTAGCTTTCAAAGGGGAACAAAGAGACCCCTGGGACTTACAGACTAGCCAGCCTCACTTCCACAGCTGGAGAGATACTGGAATACATTATTAAACACTCAGTTTGTCAGCAGCACCTACAGGATAATTTGGTTCTTAGCACGAGGGAGCATGGATTTATCAAAAACAAATCATTCCAAACCAATCCTCTTTCCTTCTTTGGCAGGGTCACAGGCCTACTGGAGGTGGGTAAACAGTATGAATTATGATTTGGAAAATGGAGTGGAGAGTATCGTTCTAAAATGTGCAACTGACACCAAGCACTTTGGAGCTCAGGATTGGAATTCAAAACACCCTTAAAAAATTGGAGACTTGGTCTTCTTGAGCCAAACCCCATGGCTGGGCCCCTCTCTCTAGACTGGGCTGAAGTGAAACCCCAGAGCCAAACACTCCTCCTCCTCGGCAGCGCGCTCCGACCTTGAATGGTCAGATGCTGCTTTGGCTGGGGGATTCTCCCAGCACTTTCCAATAGCGGGAAGGTATGAACTCCCCATTTGCCTGCTGGGGACGGAGCCCTAGAGGGGGGAGCAACTTGCCCAGAGTCCCCCAGGAAAAGGAAAACAACCAGCAGTGGAACCAATAGGAAACCCAGCAATGGAACCCAGGAGTCCTGGGGGTGTGCTAGGGTGACCAGATGTCCCAATTTTATAGGGACAGTCCCAATTTTGGAGTCTTTTTCTTATCTAGGATCCTATTATCCCCCCCCCTCCCTGTCCCGATTTTTCACACTTGCTGTCTGGTCACCCTCGGGTGTGCACATGTGTGGGTCCCAGCTGCTCCTGCCCTCTCATTGAAGCAGGTGTGCAGGGTTACTGCCCTGGGAACTGCAGGGCACCAGTGGACATGGGGCTGGCTGGAGGCAGGGCAGGGGCTGACGGGAGTGAGGGTCTGGCTGCAGGCAGGGCAAGGTGCGGGGCTGGCTGGAGACAGGGGTGTGTGGGGCAGGCTGGCTGGCTTCAGGCAGGGGTGTGTGGCAGGAGTTGGCTGGAGACAGGGCAGGGTGTCCACGGCTGGGGTGTGTGGGGCTGGCTGGCTTTTGGTGGGGCCACAGGGGTGCGGCAGGAGTTAGCTGGAGACAGGGCAGGGGGTGGGGCAGGGGCTGGCTGAGGGCCGGGGGTGAGGGGCTGGCTGCAGGCCGGGCAGCGGGTGCGGGCGTGGCTGCGGGCAGGGCAGGAGGATGCAGCTGGTGGGGCAGGGCAGAGGGTGCAGGGCTGGCTGCAGACAGGGGCTGGCTGCGGGCAGGGCATGGGGTGCAGGGCTGGCTGCGGGCAGGGCAGGGTTGCAGAGCTGGCTGCAGGCAGGGCAGGGGGTGCGGGGCTGGCTGGCAGGGCAGGGGGTGCGGGGCTGGCTGGAGGCAAGGCGGGGGGGGTGCAGCAGGGGTTGGCTGGAGTCGGGGCGTGCGGGGCTGGCAGGAGACAGGGGCTGGCTGCAGGCAGGGCATGGGGTGCAGGGCTCACTGAAAATGTCCTGAGCGGTATTTTAAGGTGAAGATAACACCATGGTTACCAGTTGACAGGCACATCCTGATTTAAAGAAAGGAAGGGACCTGGAGTTACTAGGCTGAAGTATTTGTGTTACCAACCCTGTCGCTGTCTGACCCCCCATCAGTGCGGAGCAGGTGTGTGCGTTGCTGTGTGGAACACACAGACTCCTGCAGAGCAGGGGCAGCTGTTTCCAGGGCAGAGAGCCTGGCACTTAGGAGACTTTCTTGACTTGCTGTTTTGAAGCAATTCAGTAAAATAACGGTGGAGCTATAATGTCCAGTCCAAAATTTCAGCCCCCCTGGTGCAAAAACGCTATTTTAGGATCTAAACAGGAGGCTTCCAGTGCTAGGACACCTGACCAGAGAGCTCAGTGGGGGCGTAACAGCTGCTGACTCTGAGGGTCCTGGGCTAAATCCACTTGCAGGTGGAGGCATTTCGATTTATTTGATCGATAATGAGGAAGGTGAAGATTTAATCACGGGTATTTTTAGTAAATGTCATGGACAGATCACGGGCAAAAACCAAACGCTCATTGCCCATGACCCGGCCATGACTTATACCATAAATACCCTCATTGAATCTTGGGAGGGAGGCCCAGGGGTCCGTAGCACCAGCTGTGAGCGCAGGGAGTCCTGGGGACCCGTGGCACCATGTGCTGGGGGAGAAGCCCTGGGGACCCACTGCCACTCCCAGGGCCGGCTCCATACCCCAGCGCACCAAGCGCGCGCGCGCGTGGGGCGGCATTTTACCGGGAGAGCGGCAGGCAACTCCGGCGGACCTTCCACAGTCATGCCTGTGGGAGGTCCACCGGAGCCGCGGGACCAGCGGACCCTCCGCAGGCACATGCTTGGGGCAGCCAAATTCCTAGAGCCGCCCCTGGCCACTCCAGATGCTGCCAGGTGAGGGGATCCCCAGAGGCCAACCCTGCTCCGGCCACCTTGGGACAGGTGCCAGGAGCCACTGAGCTGTGGCTGCTCCTGCCACCCTTGGAACCACTGCTCAAGCTGCCCCCAGGCCAGCTGCTGGGCAGCCACGGAGTCAGCCACAGGGGCCACTGCAGAAGTCACAGAATCTATGACTTGTGCAGCCTCCGTGACACAGAGGGATCCCTGATAAAGAGACAAACCCCTCCCTGCTGTGACTGCAGTTCCTGGAAGGAAAGAGAAGAACAGAAAGTGAAGAGAGAAGGAAAGAGAGAGATTCCCTGTCACCTCTCTCCCTGCTGCCTCCCCCCTTGTATTCTGTAACCCCATCTCACTGGGTTCCCTGTGCTGGTGCCATGGGGTGACACTAGAGTTCTGGGGATTTGGGGAGGAAGGGGCTCTTCACTTCTCAGCATTTCACACAAATTTGTCTTTGGGGCTGAAGTTTCTCCTGTGAGGCCTCTCAGTCAGAGCTGTACCCCACCCTGTTTGCAGGGGGGGGGAAGATGTAAATTGCAGAGCAGGCAGAGAAGTCGCCCATAAAGGGACATATTGATCCGGTGACTGGTTCTGACCGGGGTCCCACGTCCTCTGACACAGGCTCATGTGCAGAACATGGGAGCTCTGGCTTGTCCTAAATGCTGTAGAGCGTGAGTTCCTGGAAAGGGCAGGGGAGAGGGAGCAAGAGGAGAAAGGCAGAGACATTGGAGATGAGGAATTGGGGGGCGAAGGAGAGAACAGAGAGACAATAAATGATTGAAGCAGAACAGGTGTCCCAACTCCATCTTGCTCATCACAGGTGTTCAGAGAGACAGGTAGTTGCGGGTTTTCCAGTGTCAAGTCTGAACTTTGATTCTAACAATGTGCATTGAAATATCAAGGGGATCTCCACATACCTGATCTCTTCCCCCCGCCCCTTTTTTAGTATTAATTTTTATTTTGAAGTGTTTGGCTTAACTGTGATCTTCTCTTTCCCCACCTGTATTGCAACTTGGGGTTTATGTTTATTTTGCCTCCCTTTTGTTCATGTCATTATAATTATAACAGCAAAGGAACCTGCAGGAGCAAAAACTGACTCAAAACTTCATTTCCCCACCATGCCGGAACATCCTACAAACAGCTCACGCAGCTGGAATCATAACACGCAAGGCCAGGGGATGGGAGATGCAGGTTTCCAAGTGTTCTGTCTTTCTCCGATGACACATTCCAGCCCCTTGTGTGCCTCCAGCCTGTATGACCTGCTGGACTTCGACACATTTATTGTCTCGTTCTATAGATAATGTGATTGTAACACAATGTGACTGAAATTAAACCACTTCCAGATGAGGAAACAACAGAAGAGAAAAGCCATTATTGCATTGGCTGGGAATCAAACCCAGATGAATTGCTTAGAAGGCACCTACGCACACCACTATACCACCAATGCATCTGGCAGGAGTAGCTTTCCTGCAAGCTGTGAGTGCTGGCAGAGGGAGTGACATATGACCACAGATTTAATGAGCAGGGTGGATGGGCTGGAAGCTGCCTGACAGCTGGGAGCAGAGTTACCATCCCAGAGTGACTGAAAGGGGGCAAAGGTGAAAACAGATCTCACTGGGAGCTGGCCCCACACCTGCCCCACCCCTAGGAGAGGGGAACTGAAGCTCAACTTCAATCACAGAAAAATCTTCCCTGAGAAGGAAGGGGACAGCTTGTTTTAAAGACCAGGTTTGTGTTTGTTCCTGCTACATACGGAGGGGCTGGGTAGTGCTGATTCCAGCCCCCAGACTCTGGGAGGATAAGGAACAAATTCAGGCTGCCAGTGACCTGCAGGAGGGAGATGATCTTTTGACAGTGACGGCCGCCTGGTCCTAAAGGCCTTTGTCTGCCCCCTTCCAGTGACTGTTTGGTACAGGAATGCAGTCCTCACTGATGTGTCAGCACAGCCCAGGTGCGGAAGTGACCTGGATGCGGGGAGCCCTGGTGTGTGTTGAGGGGAGGATATTAAAGAGTGTGTGAATGTTGAAGGGAGTGTGTAAAGGACTCTGTGTGTGTGCCTGAGTGAGTGAGCACGCTGTCTCTTTAAGAAAGCTCTCAGGGTCAGGAGCCTGAACTAGGCTTGTTCAGACACAAGCAGCTGCCGGCAGCTCTGGCCCCAGAGAGGCAGCAGCACACGCAGATTCCCCCATCCCGTCACCCCAGCTCAGTGGAAATCGGGTACCTGGGTTGGGGGGAGGGGATCACCCCGCCATCAATCAGCACCTCCCCCCTGCAGAGCAGTCAGGAGGATGCTCCCAGTCGGGGTGGACAGGGGTGACTCCGGGTGAACGGGGGTTGTGGGGACAGGAACAGCAGCAGCTGCACACGTGGAGCAGGGCGGAGAGGGGCCCTCTGCTCCGGAGCAGTCACCTGGCTCTGACGGCTGGTCGTCCAATTTCCCCTGCAGCTCAGGTCTCTCCCACTTCCCACACACTGCTGCTTATCTGCCCCTGTGCCGCTTTCATCAGCCCAGCGAGCCTCTCGGCAGCAGGTCAGGTGGGAATCCAAACCCTGCGCCTGGCCCCCTTGGGTGGGCACCTGCACGGCCCCTAAAGGCCGGTCCTGGGTGGGGAGCAGAATTGATCCTCCACTGTCCCCTGTGGGGAAGAGTTAGGGGGAGTTGAGTCCCTGATTTTTATTTTCTGTCTCTCCAGCACTTACTTGGGTTTGTTCTCTGCCTTTCCATCCCCAATTCTGAGATTTCTCCTGTCTTCTAGCAGGTGATGGGGTGGTGAGGGAGAGCGAGGAGCAGAATCCTCACCAGGAAGATGCTGAGCTCACCGGCGCATGGGGAATTACTGCGAAGAGCCAAAGAGAGTGTGTCCAGCCCCATGAGCAGGGAAAAGCTGGTGAAAATTACCACAGACCAGAGAGAGAGCAGGGAAACCACTCAGAGGAGAGAGTGGATGAACCCATTAATTGTCAGGGAACTCACAGGGACCTCAAGGAAACTACGTCCCAGGAGAAAATCCTCACGGAAAAGCGAGAGACTACGTGTAGTGAGTGTGGGAAAACTTCCACTACCGCTCAGCCCTTATTCGACATGAGATAATCCACACGAAAGAGACACCTTACAAATGCTGTGAGTGTGGAAAAGCTTCAATCGTACCTCAGCCCTTAGTAGGCATCAGCGAATACACAGAGGAGACAAACCCTATGAATGCCGTGAGTGCGGGAAAAGCTTCACTCAGAGATATACCCTTAACTCTCATCAGAGAATCCACACAGAAGAGCGACCCTACGAATGCTGCAAGTGCGGGAAAAGCTTCACTCAGAGATCAGCCCTTATCTCTCATCAGACAACGCACACGGGAGAGCGACCCTATGAATGCTGTGAGTGTGGGAAAAACTTCACCCGAAGCTCAAACCTTACTAGGCATCAGAGGGTCCACACAGGAGAGAGACCTTATGAATGCCGTGAGTGCGGGAAAAGTTTCAGTCACTTCTCCTCCCTTATCTCTCACCAGAGAGTCCACACAGGAGAGACACCCCATGAATGTTGCGAGTGTGGAAAAGCTTCTCGGAGCTCAAACCTTACTATGCATCAGAGGAGCCACACAGGAGAGAAACCCTATGAATGCAGTGAGTGTGGGAAAAGCTTCTCTCGGAGCTCAACCCTTGTCACACATTACACAGTCCACACCGGAGAGAAACCCTATGAATGCAGTGAGTGCGGAAAAAGCTTCACTCATAGCTCAGGCCTTTCTAAACATCAGAGAATCCGTAAAGGAGATAAACTTCATAAAAACCTTCTCTAGAGCTGTCAGGAGATTTTTTCTTTAATTCTTTTGACAGTTCCCAGGTAGTGAGTGTTAAGGCTGTTTGCATCTTTTGCACATTGTAGTCCCTCAGCTCCCACACATGAGTTGCCCACTTTTGAAGCTCGCCCGTCTTTGGGGTGGATCCTGTGGTCCTTTGTATCAACTCCATTGTCCTGCGAGTCATGGGAGGTGTCCTTTCTACCAGGAATGTCATCACCCCAGGTGGGGGAGATGGGTGGTGTCTTCAACCAGCTACATTGAGATAAAATCTACCTGGGTCTCAACACTGTGGTTGTCATGGAGTTAGCTAGCTTGAGTTCACTTTCCTGATGTAAAAAGAGAACTATTCTTGCACTAAAGACATGGGCCATGGATAGTCGGTGGAGTTACCATGCACATTTCCTCCTGTCTGAGCTAACCATCACCACATTTCCTTTTCTAAACAAACCTGGAGATTCACATTTGTACTCCTCCTCCCAGTGCAAAGTTAGTGTTAGAGACGTCAAGTTCCTCTTTGAGGAGACACTGTCTCATTCCCAGTTGTTCTCACATTACCCTGGATTGTGCCGAACAGCAGTTATTTTATTGACTTTTTTTTCTCATTTAAAATATATTTAAATATGAAGAAGAGCTGGAGCAGTGTCAAGGAAATAAGGGTCATTTTAGGCTCTGTGACACTGGAAGGAGATGGGGCGACTCAGACATTCCATCCTTCCCCATCACCCCAGAACTGTTACCTTGTGCCTGAGCCATGCTCAGTTCACCCCTTCGTATTCCTTCGCTTCCCAGCGTGTCTGGTGGGGTCATGTTCTTGGCTGTCCATGCTTGGGAATGGTGCTTGTACACGTCTTTGATCCTAAATCAGAGTCAGTCTGGCAGGAGATGAAAGTGTCAGACTTGGAAGGGGATTTCAAATGGATCCCAAGCACCGTTCAAATCCCCTTTTCCCTCAATGGCAAAGCTGCTTCTGGGAAGGTCGGCTGTTTTTCTCCCGTTATGAAGGTGCTATAACTCCTGTAAATAACACTAATGAGAAAGGTATCAGAGGGGGAGCCGTGTTAGTCTGGATCTGTAAAAGCAGCAAAGAATCCTGTGGCACCTTATAGACTATCAGACTTTTGGAGCATGAGCTTTCGTGGGTGAATACCCACTTCGTCGGATGCATGAGAAAGCGCTGGGAGAAGCAGGTTTCAGTGGATCATGGGAGAATCTCTCATCCTGATTCTGAGACATCAGATGTAACCTAGTCTGGAATTTCACTTTTAAATTAAAATGAAAGTGTCTTCTACCTCTCTGTGATATGGGTTTTCTATCTTTCATGAAGGCTCCTTGGTCATATAACTGCATGTTAGTTTTGTTTGACAGAATGCAGCTCAGATTTTTTGGGAAATTTCAGACAAATTACCATTTTTTTACTTCAGGTTTGTTTTTCCCCCTATTCCTGAATGATGACATGAAGAAAATTCAAATGCAGTTCAGTCAACAGGAGAGAATACTCCAAGCTGTTGGACATATTATCAAAGAAACAGTCGTATGTTTAAATCTCCACTCTGAAAAGGTGAACAGCAGCAGACCCCAAATGGGTGCAACTGACCGAAGTAAGTGCACAGGGTAGTTCAGTTGTTTAAGTCAATATTGTCTCAGATGATCCAGGGATAGAATTCCACAGCAAGTGATTCAGAACTAGGAAAACGCCCAGGTATTTGGTTCCCAAGGTATTTGTGACCCAGTCCCTACAGGAGGTTACTCCTGAAGAGATCTCCTAGCTAATCCCAACATTTGGGAAATGCTGTCTGTGATGAGGTGCATCCACCCTGACCTGGCACTGCTAGGGTTAACTGCGCCATGTGGGCTGAAGAGGCCACACCCCCTCACCCTCTCTGGGCATGTGCCGACTGGAGACGGAGTATAAACGGGAGCAGCTCAGCCTGGGCGGACTGGGAACAAACCTATGTTGTTGGCACAGGGTGTCGGGGGGCGGGGGGAGAGCCCAGGGCTGGGGTGGCAGGGGGCTGTGGGGGTGGGGAAGCCCAGGGCTCAGCAGGCTCCTCTGGCGGGGGACCCCAGGGCTGAGGGTGGGGGCAGCCAACATTTTTTTTTTGCTTGGAACGGCAAAAAACCTAGAGCCGACCCTACCTCCACGCACCGTGAGGTAGGTAGGAGCGGATCATTATTATCCCTACTTGAAAGAGGGAGACGCTAAGGCTGAGAAAGGAGAATTGACTTGTCTTAGGTCACACACCCAGCCAGTGGCGGAGTTGGGAATAGAACCCAAGAGCCCTGATTTTCAAACTTACCATCAGATCTTGAATTTCAGACAGTGAATGACCTGAATAAAGTGCTCTGATGAGCTCCAGACCAACAACAGTGATAGTAATTATTCAGCAAGTATTTGAGCAGTTCACGATTCTCTCTAACGTTGCAGTTCTCCTGAGAGACCATTAATGCAGAGAAGCAGCAAAATTCATCAAACATAGAACTGGTTCTGACTTATTTCCTTGCTCTTAAAAGAGAGCACCAAGGACCTGAGTCTCGTCCCTGTCAATAACCCCCTGCTCAGCCAATCAGGGATAGAGACTGAGGACGGGAGGCTGAGGGTTCTCACCAGCGAGCCCAAAGAATGGCCCAGGTGGGGATCACTGCCCGAGCACTATTTCAGCCCCATATTTTTGGGTGGACCTCCCACAGTGGGAGCTGCAGAGCACTCCCCCGCAACACACACACACACCCTCCTGGTGTTGGGAGGGGAACAGGTAAAAGGACAAAGGAAGCAAGAGAAAAAGAGGAGGGAGGAAGAGGGGAAGCAAAAAGAACAAACCCTAATGTCCCCAGTGATTCTAAGGGACAAAATCCCAGGTGCAGAATAAAGTTCTGCCTCCTTAAGCTCGTGTCTTCCATGCCTAGAATTCAACTGTCACCAGATGGATCAGACTGAACAGCTTTCAAACCTCCAGGAGGCTCTTACCTTCTAAACAGGGACGGCTGTTTTCTAGTAAAATCACTAAAAGGGAAGGAGAAAACTTGAAAGAGGTTCCTCCTGGTGCTCACATCCGTGAACCCAAATACTCTCTCAGTCCTCAGAGAGAGACCTGGAGAAGGAGACTTGCTGAAGCAAAGCCACAGGGGTCTCTGAGGTTTCCCTGCCCCTCACCCATGTCCTGCCTGGCTGATGTCAGCATCTCTCTGTGAGGTCACCACCTCCCCACCACCTCTGACCAATAGTCTGAGGTCCTGCAAAAGGCCTTTGTGATGTCACTGCCACACCCCTCCCTTGCTAGGCTAATGTCCTGCCCCTGCCTAGGCACTTTGGAGGTTTGAGCTACTCCCTGTGGATCACCCCACTCCAGGAGCGTTCGTTCTAGTCAGCAAGCTGGCTAGACAGGGAAACATCAGACACTGCTCCCAATGCTACACTCGGTTTTTCAGAAATGAGTCGACTTTATGGCCAGAAGAGACCATTAGAGCATCTAATCTGACCCTCTGCATATCACAGGCCTCCTGTAGGACACAATAGCTACTTTTAAGGCAAACACATTCCAGAAAGGCATCTAGTCTTCATTAAATGACATCAGGAGATGGAGAATCCACCACTTTCCTTGGTAGCTTGTTCTTGTGGTGAATCATCCTCACTGTTGAATTTTTGTGCCTTAGTTGTAATATGAATTTGTCTTTCTTCACCTTCCAGCCATTGCGTCTTCTTATGCCTTTCTTTGCTAGATTAAAGAGCCTTTAAATACCCAATCTTTTCTCTCCATTAAGGCATTTCAATTAAGTCACCTTTCAATCTTCTTTTGATCAGCTAAACAGGTTGAGCTCTTTCAATAGCTCACTAGAAGGCATTTTTTCCAGTCCTCAGAACATTAGGTGGCTCTTTGCTGCCCCAGCTCCAATTTCACAACATCTTTTCAAATGAGGACACCAAAACTGGAGGCAGTATTCCAGTATCAGACTCACTGATGCTGTGTCACCTCCTGTGATGTTATTGACATAATCTGTAACTGTATAGATCACCGTTGCGACCACTGTTCTATATTTGCAGCCAATATTACAGTGAAGTGGTCGTGTAAGGGGTCTATGGAGAGGTTCTGATTGGCTGAATATAATGATGCTATCTCTAGATGTGTATCTTTTTTTGTAGTTGACATTATGAATATTGGCTCTATGCTGCCTGTATTTCAAACTTGAGCTCTGCTTCAGGGAATGATACCGTTTGTTTAATTGATGAAAACATAAACTAGACACTTAGAGGATTGGAACTGATTTCAGCTGATGGACAGGTTTGCTAGGTTTTTATGCATTTGGACAGCAAAATGTTGAGTGTAGAGGGCTCTCTGAGCAGGGTCCAGCAGAGCCCCCTCTCCCCTGGTGAAATACACAGCCACCTCCTCGAAGGTCACCGGCCCCTGAAAGAGCAAGAGTCCAACACTCAGTACCTGCTGCCCCACTCACAGCCCCCCTATACATGGGGGACAGGAGCCAAACAGAAATTCTGGGTGGATTGCAGTCAGAGTCCCACCCCCACCCTGCTCAGAGCATCCAGGAAACACCAGGGGGAGGGGACGAAGCGAGAGCCCCTCCTCTCTCCCAGCAGAGCCATCACCCCCCTACTAGCCACAGACTGATTCAGGAGATGGAGCCCCTAGCAGGGTCCAGGGAGAGCTCCCTGGTAGGAAGCCCAACAACCTCCCCATTCTGAAGAGCTGGATGTGAAGGGAGGGGAATCTCCCCTAAGCCTCACTGGTGGGTGCCTCCTTCATATCTCACAGCAGCCGCTGGTTAGTCAGGTTGGGCTCCAGCACTACGAGTCTGGTCAGTTTTCCCAGCCCCATGCAGCTGGGTTATTTTCTGCTCCACAAACTAGAGCATTTCCACCGCCGAACCTCCTGGGTCTGTTCCTAGAATCTAGGCCACATATTAAATAACTCCCAGCAGGTTTAGCACACCCCTGTCCTCCTCCCTTTCTCTACCCTGTGCATTTCCTGCAAACCAGCCTGTGCAAACCTTCCCATCTCCCACGTATTTGCTGTCCCTCTCCCCCCCCCCGGAGGAACCCACCAGCAACCCCCCTGATAATACCTACCTGAACTGGCTCCTCTGCAGCCATTTCTCTCCCCTGTCCAACGAGAGGATGGGATGAACTGGAGTGAAACATGGATGTTATTCTGCAGCCTGGCAGGGCGAGAAGGGCAGTTGTGAAGGTTTCAGAACAGGCTTTAATTCATTTCACAGCATGATTCCCCCAGGCCCTTTCCTGCAGACAGGCACCCTAGAGTCTGCCATGCTGAGAAAGGCTTCATCTCTTTGTACAGTGTAGACCTGGCCTCTCCTGCCAGGCTAAGCCCACAGAGACATTTTAACCGCCCTTCTCCCTCCCCTCACCCCGTAACAGTCTCTGAACACAAGGCTAGAAAAAAGCAGAACGAAAGGAGTCACTGTGGGGGATCCCCTCAGACACTAACCCCACGGCAGCCACACCCCAGCAGGAGGGATATGGAGTCAGGAACTGGATTTTCCTCTGTCTGATTCTCATCTTTTCCACAGGAAAGTGACTCTACCCAGGGTGCAGCAATACATCTGTCTGGGCAGATTAGAGATCTGGAAATCTCTCTCAAAACTCTTCTCTCCCACAGCCCCTTTCAGTCTCTTTCTCCTTCTATCTCCTTTTCCCCTCTCCCTGCCCATCTGGTAGGTAAGTCCCATTCCTGGGTAGTTTGCTCCCCCATGGCTGGATTTGCTCCTGCAATTGTTAATTGGACGAGAAATGAGGGGGGGGGTCTGTTTGTGTAGAGTCATTTTAAGGCCAGACCCCAGCATTTTCCCTTTGTTTCTTTCAGTTACTTGAAATGTCTGGATCAGAATTTAGTATTAACAGGGCCCAGGGCTGCCCTAGGGGGCTAGGACCAGCTGGAGAAAGTCATCCCCTGGGCCAGGCAGAGAAGCAGCTTTAATCCAGGTCACTTCCCAGCACAGAACCCCGCTGGGGGAGCAGCAGCTGCTAAGCCTGGTCTCCCAGATCACAATGGAGGCTGCAGCCTCTGACCCAGGAAGCTGAACCCCAATATCCTGAGCAGAGAGGGACAGAGCGTTTGAGCAGCTTCCTCCTTTAGCTCTCTGGGAGAGCAGCTAACGAGAGCCCCTCCTCACAGGGAGAATTGCTAATCTCATTTGCCCCACTGTCCATCCGGAGTCACTCCTTGTCTTTCCATACAGTGACTCTGGATTAACAATGGTCTCAATGAAACCAGAGTTCAGAAAGAATGAGTCCAGAACGCTGTGGAAGGGACCATTGTGTGGCAGTGCTGACCCCCTTCCCACCTCCCTCACCCCCCAGATCGAGGACAAGGACTGGGGGGGCACAAATTTTCCAAACAGAACCGAAAGTTCCTGCAGTTTTCAAAAGAGGAGAAAAGCAAAATCTGTGATTTCACACGAACAGTGACTGAAAAGTGGACAGAAAGTTATCACAGTGACAGGGCCTGTGACTGGGGAATGCCCGGCAGTGCTTGGAGCCAGGACTCTGGCACAAGTTGATCAGAGAGAAGGATCATAGTTAGTAGAAGTTCCCAGAGCCCACAGCCCTGAGAGTCCCCAGCCAGGGACCCCAGATACCCCTCAAAGCCCCACCGGCCAGGGAAGTCCCACCAGACCATGAGTGTCAGGTTGGGAATCCCAGAGGGTTCCCCCCACCATGAGCCCCCAGCAAGCAGGGACCCGCCCACTGGGAACTCAGTCCCTCACTGCCTGCCTAGGACTCCCCCCCAGCAGGATCTGCCATTTGTCTGGGATCCCCTCCCCCACCCAGCGGGACCCCCTGATGCTTTTCAGTGGGACCCCTCACTCTGCTTCCCTGGCATCCCCTGACCTAGTGCCAGGGACCCCCTCCCCCAGCTCTGTGCACTGGGCACGGCAGCGATGCCAGGAGCCAGCCGGGGAAGCCCAGACGGAGCCCCTGGCACAGCACCAGGCTCCCTCTAACCCCCGTCCCGCCTCCCCAAGAGACGCCCACCCCGGCTGTTCTGCAGCCAACAGGCCCCCAGCGATACTCACCTCCAGGACCCACAGCCTCAGGGCTGGGCACATCCACCCTTGAGCTGTGCAGAGAAAACGTGTCACGACCTGCAACTGGAGGTGGAGAATCAGACTCCTGGAGAGACCAGGGGGAAATGGGGGAGACGGGAGAGCGGCTCATTGGCGGGGAAAGGGGCGAATCTCCCCGGATTTTACAGCCCGGGTGAGACACTGAGCGAGAAAAGGGGCAGAACTGGAGAATTTGTATCGGGGCGAGAGGCAAGTGGCACCAAGAGGACAGGAGCCAATTAACCCCCCTCCCCCCTTCGCCCGCGTCCCACTGACCTTCCCCCCCCAGCTCCAGCTTCTCCCCCCTCACGACACCCCCCACGGACCCCCACGCCGGGCCCCGGCCCCCCCATCCCAGCGGGGGGGGGGCGGATCCTGCTGCGGCTCCGCTGGGGCCGAGGCGGCTCCGAGGCTTCTCCCGGGTTCCCGGGCAGAGTCACGTGCCCGCCCCCAGCGGTCTCTCACCCCGGGGCTCCGGGCGGGGCTGGGGCGGGCGGAGCCCGGGGCTACCCGGGGGGCGGGGCCCAGCTGGAGAAACCCCGCAGTAACAGCGGTTAGAACCCTCCCTTCCCTGGGCTGGAGAGAGCGGAAGCGGCCCCGGGGCAGGCTGGGAGTTGTAGTTCCTGTCTCTCCCTGGACCGGAAGTGACGTCGACAGAGGAGCCGGAGCCGGGCTGGAAAGGAGCGTTGAGCGCTGCGGCTCTGCCTGGCTCGCGCGGGGCCGTTGGAGCCTCTCCCGGGCCGGAGAAGGGTTAGTGCCGGTGGAGCTCTGGGCATGCGCAGATCGCGGCGGGAGAGCCCTTCATTAACCGGGGGGGGGGGGGGGCAGGTGAACCCCGAGGAGCGGGGCGAGAAGGGGGCTGAGATCCCCTCGGATTTACCGCTGCCCTCCCGTGGGGACCCCTCCTCCCCGTCCTGCCCCCTTTCTCCCTAGAGAGCCACGAGCAGCGCCCAGGGTGACCCCTCCCCAACCCCTGAGAAGTTCCCTGTCCCCCCGATTGTGCCCCATTTTCTCTCCTTCGCCAGTGGACAGTTCATGTCTCAGTTTTGGGGGGGTTCCCCCATTCCCACATGCATTGATTTGTCCTTGTGCGGGTGGGATATGTTTGCCCCGAGGGATTCCTGTTCTTGTCAGAGGGTGAATGGTGAGAGTCTGGGGGGGCCCTGAGACAGGGACACCTCTGGGCTGCGCTGGGGGCCACTCTGCTGGCAACGGGGCCTGGGAAGGGCCAGGAAGGAGGGAGGAGCAAGTGTCCCCATGGAGCTGGCCCAGCCCCAGGTTTCCTCCCAGCTACTTCCTCCCCACCCTGCCCAACCCAGTAGCCCCCATTCCCAGACCCCACTGCCAGCCCCTCCCCACTGATAGTGACTTTCTCACTTCAGCCCCCTCCTGTCCCCTGTGAAAAGACATCACCCAGGGCTCCCTGCCGGCCATGTGAGTGTGGGGCAAGAAGAATCCGTCACATTCTGTTGTTGATTCAATATCCTTGTATAATCTCCTCCAATTTCCCATCTTTTCTCTTCAACTGTTAAATGGTGACACACAATCTCCCAGATGTTGGTGCTTCTCTCTTATATTGGCAAATATTTAGTTTGTGCCCCATTTTCTCCTCAGTTCTGAAATACTGATATCGAATTCTCAAAAATCTTCCCGCTTTTCTCCCCAGGTATGTGACTGAGATCAGGGCTCCTATCGTACTGCCAGGCGCTGCAGAGACACCAACTGAGATCTGGGCCCTGTTCTGCCAGGCACTGAAGAGACCCCAGGTGAGATCAGACCCCACTGTTGTGCCAGGTAAAACTGAGACCTGGACTGAGATCATGCCCCCCCCCCCCGTGGGCCCGGCAGCGCACGACTGCGACCCACAACCCTGCCACCAATGTGCTGGGCCCTTAAGAGACCGCCACTGAGATCGGTGTCCCTGTTGGGTCTGGCACTGCACTGACCCTAATGAAGATCACACCCCACCACTGTACTGGGCACTGCACAGACCCTGACAGAGATCCTGCCCCCACATTTTGCCAGATGCTGCAGGGGCCCTAAACAAAATCCGGGATCCTGTAATGCCGGGAGTAGCAGAGTCCCTGACTGAGGTCGGGTCCCTGTTGTGCAGGGCTCTGCACAGACACCGAGATCAGGGTCCCCATTGTGATAGGTGCTGAACAGACACCAAGGGTATCTCTGCCCTGCCACTAAAACCCCCCAGCTGGCCCATGCCAGGTGACTCAGGCTCACAGGGCTCAGGCGAAGGGGCTGTTTAATTGCAGTGTAGATGTTTGGGCTCGGGCTGGAGCCAGGCTGTAGGACCCTGCGAGGTGGGAGGGTGCCAGATCTTGGGCTGCAGCCCCAGCTGGAACATGGACACCACAATTAAACAGCCCCACTGCCTGAGCCGTGTGAGCCCAAGTCAGTGGGCACGGGCCAGCCGCTGGTGTCTAACAAGTTTGCATGGAGAATTTGGGGCAAAACTGGGAACTGAACCCAGATTGTTTGAATTCTTGCCTCTCCCTTAACCCAAGCCCAGCGTGTGTGTGTGCAGCGTTGTTTTGGTCTGTGTTTGCCTTGCATTGGCTTCCAAGGGAGGCTGTGGAATTTCCTACACTGGAGGTTTTTAAGACCAGGTTAGAGATGCACCAGTCTGGGAATGTCTAGGGATACTTGGTCCTGCCTCATCACAGGGGCTGGAGTAGACGCCCTCTCAAGATCCCTTCCAGGCCTACACTGAAATAATTCTCTTTTGTGCTGTGTCCTGTTCTACGCTGAGCTGTTTTGCATGGTGCCATTTGGAACTGTGATCGCACCATGTTTTGTAGCAGTTTTGTGGTGCGTTGTTTTGCCTCAGCTTGTTTGGTACCTGTGCTGTGTTGGTTTGAGTTGAGCTATTTTCCATTGTGTACTTTTGTCCTAGGATGTCGTTGTTTGCATCTGTTGCTTTCTTCTCCTTTGTATTGTCATTTTATGCTGTGGAGTGTAGGTTGTGTTTTTTTTCCCCCCTGAATTGCCTGACATTATGTTGTGGTGGGTTTTATTCTGTATGTTGGGTTTTTATACGTATATATCGCATCACATCCTAGAAATGTAGGGCGTGATAGGACCTCAAGATGTCATCAAGTCCAGCTCTCTCTGCCGAGGCAGGACCAAGTATATGTAGATTATCTCTGACAGAGCTTTGTCCTCCTTGTTCTTAAAAACTTCCAGGGAAAGAGACTCCCCAGCCCCCCTTGTAAGACTATTCCCGAGTTGACCTGCCTTAGCTCTGGGGACACCCACACAGATTGTAGTGGTGAGAAGCTCTGGAGAGAGAGGAGACCCCAGTGAGTGGCAGCTGGGTAAAGAGACTGAAGTTGGGAGGAGAAACATTGACATGTCCAAGGTCACCCAGGCTGTCTGTGACCGAGCTAGAAATAGTTTCTAGTGCCACCGTACTGCTGTTTCTGAAGGTCTCTGCCACCCTGGTATTTTAGGCACTGGTGCAAACCCTTAGTACAGACAGAATTTACACTAGTGCACTCTGATTGGCACTGGTACACCATGTCCCAGTTTGAAGGTTTGAGGTGGGGGCAGGGGGAAGTGACCTCACAGAGGCCTGGGGCTGGCTGAACAGTGCAGCTGGGAAGGGAGGGGCAGCAGTGAGTGCTGGAGGTATGAGCCAGGAGCACAGCCCCACAGGGCTGGACACTGACTTCTCCTGACCCAGGAGACACCCCCCAGCGAGGTGGTTTGTCCATGGATGCACAGGCTGTCTTGGCAGGGCTGCTCATCTGCAGTCCCTGCACACCTCTTCCTCCAGCCTAATACAGTGTGCTCTGGGGGCTTTCCAAGCTGCAGGTGACGGGGCTCTGGCATTAACAGGGTCTGTTCCTGGCTCTGTCACAGACCTGTTTACTGACCATGTGGAAGTCACAGACCCTCTCTCTGTAACGCTGTCTTCAGTGACTCGAGAGCACGAGCACCAGCCTCAGGCAGACTGGTAAGAAGCAGGGAACAAACCCCAAATTGGGTGTGAGGTCTGTATGGAGATTTCACCAAGTATCCAGTGTAAACACTTCAGGCACTGTAACAGCATTAACATGGAATCACAGACAGTCTCCTTGGGTGATCCCATATATCTTACCACGCAGGTGAGCTCACCTTCGTGACAGATGATCCCTTACTCCAGGGGTTCTCAACCTTTTTCTTTCTGAATCCCCAATGACGGAGATTCCGCAACCTCCCTAGGCAATTTATTCTAGTGCTTAACCACCCTGGCAGTTAGGGAGTTTTTCCTAATGTCCAACCTAAACCTTCCTTGCTGCAATTTAAGCCCATTGCTTTTTATCCTGTCTGCAGAGGTTAAGAAGAACAATTTTTCTCCTTCCTCCTTGAAATGACCTTTTATGTACTTGAAAGCTGATCATGTCCCCTCTCAGTCTTCTCTTCTCCAGACTAAACAAACGCAATTTTTTCATTCTTCCCTCATAGGTCATGTTCTCTAGACCTTTAATCATTTTTGTTGCTCTTCTCTGGACTTTCTCCAATCTTTCCACCTCTTTCTTGAAATGTGGCACCCAGAACTGGACACACTATTCCAGTTGAGGCCTAATCAGCGCGGAGTAGAGCGGAAGAATTACTTCTTGTGTCTTGCTTACAATACTGCTGCTAATACATCTTAGAATTATACTTGCTTTTTTTGCAACAGTGTAACATTGTTGACTCATGTTTAGCTTGTGATCCACTGTGACTCCCAGATCCGTTTCTGCAGTGCTTCTTCCTGGGCAGTCATTTCCTATCTTGCATGTGTGTAAGTGATTGTTCCTTCCTAAGTGGAGTACTTTGCATTTGTCCTTATTGAATTTCATCCTGTTTACTTCAGACCATTTCTCCAGTTTGTCCAGATCATTTTGAATTTTAATTCTGTCCTCCAAAGCACTTGCAACCCCTCCCAGCTTGGTATCATCCACAAACTTGATAAGTGTAACAGAGAGACTCTGCTGCTGGGAGGGTTTCACCATGTGTCAGAGGGTTACACCCTGGTGGGAGGGGGCTAGGCCTGTACTGGGATAAGGTCACTTTGTGCTTCACAGTGTGGCAGAACCTGGAATGTCCATTAGCAGGGAACAATGCTGGGGGGAATCGACATGTGGAAAGGACAGAAACCCTATCTGAATTCTCTCACATTGCCCTTCTCACCCTGGCAGGCTACAGAATAACGTCCACATTTCGCCCCAAATCATCCCCTCCTTCCAGCGGGAAGGGAATGGCTGCAATGGAGCTGGCTCAGGTAAGGGATTCTCAGGGAGCTGGTGGTGGGTTCTGCTTGGAGGGAGAGGAGCAGTAAATGTATAGGAGGGTGGGAGGCAGGAACTATCTAGGATGCGGAATGGGAGAGGACAGGATGTGACAAACCTGCTGAGACTTGTGTACTCTAGGGTGAGATGGGTTGTCACCCCGGTGTGCAGTCTGGGGGGCTTCTGGGAACCGCTGTGCCCTCTAACCCTCAAGCTGGGCTGGCCCTTCTGTCACGGAGTGTGGGGGAGTCTGGTCCTGCACCCCTCTGCCTGGGACTCTCAGTGACTCTCAGCCAGCCAGTAAAACAGAGCTTGGAGGCACAGCCAGGACCCCTCAATCAAGCCCCTCTGGGGTCCAGGAAGCTTTGTCCCCTAAATTCCAACCACCCAGCCCAAAACCAAAACTAAACTCCTCCAGCTGTCCCCTTCCTTTGTCCACCTTCCCGGGAAAAGGTGTTGATACCCCTCCCTGCTCCCTGGCTCAGGTTACAGGCTGAGCACTTGTCTCTCACCTAAAGTAATCCCCGGCTCTCCCATCCCCCACACAGACAGCCCCTACTCCATCACACCTTCTCACACTGCTTTGCTGGAGATTCAGCCAGCCTCTCCAGGCCCTGTTATCACCCTACACAACAGCAGGTGGCGCCATACACCCAACTAAGCTACCTGAGTGTTTTACCTGAGCCACTCAAGGAGAGAGAGAAGACAACAGCCAATTTCCCAGCGATAAGTGTTAGCTTATCAAAAGCAGATGACTTACCAAATGACCAAAAACTCAAAAAAGCCTAACATACTAGATGGATAGAATTTGAATTAGCAATTTCTCACCCTGACTGATGATAGAAGCAGTCCCCCAAGTTTCCATACACAAGCTAGAAATCTCTTTACCCTGGGACCAGCACTTCCCTCAGTTCAGTCTTTGTTCCTTGGGTGTTTCCAGGAGTTCTCTTGTGTGGGGAATGAAGCCAAGAGATGATGTCACACCCACCTTATGTAGCTTTTCCATATGGCGGGACCCCTTTGTTCCAAACTCAGTTCCCAGTCCAGTTTGTGGAAAAATACAGGTACCAAAATGGAGTTTAGTGTCAAATGGTCTGGTCACATGCACTAGCATGTCCTGCTGAGTCATAGTAGCAGTGACTCATAGGCTGGCTGAAACATTCACAAGAAGGCTCAGCTCTTCCATGGTCCATTGTCTTTGTTGATGAGCCATCAGCTCTGTCTGGCTTCTTTGTTGTACCTGAAAGGCTCATTGTGACTGTTACCCAGAGTAAGCACATTTGAAATACAGATACAGAGTCAATATCCATAACTTCAGATACGAACATGATACATGCACACAAATAGAACAATCATTTTCAGCAAATCATAACTTTTTCAATGACACTGAACATGATGCATCTTGCACAAAATGCATCATAATTATGTCCTAATCATTTGATAATCATACCACTAGGCTGAATGTGGGGTGTAGTGTCAGGGCCTAATTTCAAGGCAAAGGTGTTGGGAATGGAACTTCCCCTCTTTGTGGAACAGGAAATAACCCTCCAGCCAGGGCTGGGAAAACTTCCCAGACTCCCAGTGCTGAACCCTGAACCTACTGACACTTCATTAGTTACCACCAACCCCGATCTTTGTGGCAACTGCAAACTTTATCAGTGATGATTTTATATTCTCTTCTAGATCATTGATAAGAATGTTAAATAACACAGGGCCAAGAACCAATCCTTGTGGGAAGCCCCTAGAAATAAATCTACTCCACCATGGTTCCCCATTTACAATCATAGTTTTTAATCTATTTAATGTATGTTGTGTTCATTTTGTATCTTTCTAGTTTTCTAGTCAAAATGTTGTGCTGAACCAAGTCATACGCCTTACAGAAGTCTAGGTATATTACATCAATACTATTAGTTGCAACCAAACTTTTTAATCTCATCCAATAAGGATATCCAGTTAGTTTGATTGGATCTGTTGTCTCTGAACCTTTGTTAATTGGTACTAATTACATTACCCTCCTTTCATTCTTTATTAATTAAATCCATATTCGCTGCTCCATTATCTTGACCAGTATCAGACTAACACTTGTAATTAGCTGGGTCATCTCTTTTACACTTTTAAAATATTGGCACAGCATTAGCTTTATTCCAGTCTTCTGGAATTTCCCCAGTGTTCTAAGTCCTAATTATAATCACCATTAAAAGTCCATCACACTCCTCCACCAGGGCTTTCAAAACTCTTGGATACAAGTTATCTGGACCTACTTATTTAAACATGTCTAACTGTAATAGCTGCTGTTCAACATCCTCGTGAGTTATTGTTGGAATGGAAAGACTGTCATCCTCAACGTCTTATATGACTTACATCATCCGTTTTTCTCCAAATCCAGGAGAGAAATATTTATTGAACACTTTTACCTCTTCTACATTATTTTTGATAATTCTGCCATTTCCATCTAGTAATTTGCCACTTCCATTGTTAGGATTAATTTTGTACTTAATATACTTTTTAAAAACTTCCTTCTTATTTTCATAAATTGGTCATTGATCTCTGATAGCTTCCCTTGCCAACTTTCTACAATTCTGACCTTCTATTCTTTACTATTGACTTCCCCTTTCTTCCATATATTTTATTTGGAGAGTGTTGGGATTCCTACCAGGGAGCCACCAGCAGGGTCCAGAGACAGCCTCATCTCCTATATTAAGCTCTGGCTAGTAGGTATGTGATAAATGTGAAGACGCTGCCTCCGTCTGTCAGCTGGGAGACACAAAGGTTCTCTCTTTCCACCCTCTGATGCCGCCTGGCTGTTCTAGGCAAGGTGGGGTGGGACTCTGTTAACATGTGCCTCCTGGAGCTTCCATTTCCCTGGTGCTGCTGTTCCCTGAATAGTGGGGTTGTGAGTGGGGCAGCAGGTACTGAGTGTTGGACTCTTGCTCTTTCAGGGGCTGGTGACCTTCGAGGAGGTGGCTGTGTATTTTACCAGGGGTGAGGGGGCTCTGCTGGACCCCGCTCAGAGAGCCCTCTACAGGGGTGTCATGCAGGAGAACTATGAGACGGTGACCTCGCTGGGTAAGGAGTCCTGTCCCCTGGGTTATTAGAAGCTGTGGGGTCTCTGAAGAACCTGAGCAGTAATAACTTTATACCTTTATTCATCATACAAGTTTTGACAAGTTTCCTTGCCCCCCCTTTATTTGCCTTATCTCCCACCCACTAGAATCATTTTTGGACATGTGCCTTTTTGGTGCCGTCAGTCATTTTAAAATTGCATTTAATGTGTCCTTATTGGCTACATGAATAACTGTAGCTTTCATGCCTTTCCCTCATTTTAAGAGGAAAATATACCTCCTGTAGAATTCTAAATTGAGTAAATAGGTGTATGACTCATGCATGGCTTGTGTGACAGTCAGATGAGCTCCTCTTTCGATAGGAGAGCGTATAATGTTGCCATTCAGGACCCCACGGGTGAAGGGAGAACAGAGCTGTGGGAGGGGAGGAGAAGGGGGGAGTAGATAATTCTGGGGTGTCAGGACATGGGGAGGGTGTGTGCAGGATTAGAGCTAAGAAGCAGCAGGGAGGGATGAGGTAGTGAGAGACGAGGAGGGAACACAAGACTCTCCCAAGGTGCTGGCAGGTGGTGCTGGCTGAGAGTAATGGGAAGAAGTGGAGAGGAGTGTGCAGGAAGGGCACCGAGGAAGTGGCTCAGCCTCAGGTGTTGAAGCTAAGTGGCCTGACCTTGTGGAAGAGTGGGACCCCTTGGGAGTCTAGTGCACTCAAGGGGCACCTCCCAAGGACTGTTTAAAAGCCAGGGCATTGCACAGATCCTATGGATCCATGACCGTGCCAGAGGTTCAACCTTATGGGGAAAAGATATAAAACAAGAAAAGGATCTAAATGCATGTTTACCATCGCTCCCTCTCAGTCCTCATGGGAATCCCTGATCCGTTCCAAAGTGTATTAAAACCTTCCTTAAAGGCTCACCTCTTGGTTATCAGGTCATGTCCATTTGTTAGAGGGTTTTCCCTTCACCCTCCCACTTCCCTGGTTCTTGTCACGCAGACAGCAAGCAGCAAAAGACCAGAAGTCTGAAGCACAGATAATGCGATGTTTATTGGGGTTATTTCCAAGCAAGCATATTCCACTGCCCTAATGAACTTACACCTAGAAAAATTAATTATGCAGCAGACAGAAACAATTAGAGAACCAGACTGATTAACAAGGTAAAAGTGGTGGCCATAAAGATAGAACAATACAGAAATGAGGGTTTCACAACCACAACCATTGAGAAGGGATTTATTGCCAGACAGGCTGCTGTCAGACTAAGTTTTCTTTAACCACCTTAAGATCTGTTTCTTTATCTGGTGCTGATGGGCGCTATCGGGACAGGATCATCTTCCTAACAGCCCAATAGCACCTTATTTCAGTGTGACTGGTTTGGGATGTCAGGATGTGACCCTTCGCTTCACAGCTTATGGCTGCCCCTGGTGCTGAGCCAAAGGCCTTAGCCTAAGAACAAGGCCTCAGACTATCCTAGTGAGAGAAGGCCCATTCACAGGCAGACTGTGATTTTGATTCTTAGCTAGACAAAGTGATAAAAATACCCCTACGTTCTTAAAGTCTAGGCTTTACAGGCAGGCCTGAATATCTCTATTCTAACAGTGGGTTCTAGCCCTTCCCCCATTCTGTGTCTGTCTTGTCTATTTAGATCAGGGGTCGGCAACCTTTCAGCAGTGTTGTGCTGAGTCTTCATTTATTCACTCTAATTTAAGGTTCCGTGTGCCAGTAACACATTTTAATGTTTTTAGACTGTCTCTTTCTATAAGTCTATAATATAGAACTAAACTATTGTTGTAAGTAAAGTAAATAAGGTTTTTAAAATGTTTAAGAAGCTTAATTTAAAATTAAATTAAAATGCAGAGCCCCCCCCTTGGACCAGGGGCCAGGACCCAGGCAGTGTGAGTGCCACTGAAAATCAGCTCGCTGCCGCAGGTTGCCTACCCCTGATTTAGATGGTAAATTCTTCAGAGCATGGGCCATCTACTATTCTCTGTTTGCACTTTGCCTAGCACAATGGGGACCCACTGTTAGTTGGTCGTTAGGCACTAAGGTAGTGAATATGATTTGTTATAATAGTAACTCTCCGGCCACTTTGAGCCAAGGAAGATGGCCTTGGGATGCGTAGTCTTATTTGGGGTGTGTGAGTAATGTTGATTTGATTAATCAACTTTAATTTGTTTTATAGTTATATTAATTAATTAATAATACTTAATCATTTATATTAATTAATATGGGTTTAGGCTCGCCAATTTGTTTGATCAGAAGATAAAAGTTCGTGTTTCGAATCGGGTTCCACAGAATTGATAAAGGGACCTTTCGGGGTATGACAGGAAGCTCACACGGAGACAGATATAGTCATAACGACTTTTATTAAACTCAATGAAATAGTGAGTAAATTGAATAACAGTAATACAATTGTAACTCTGTAATTCTACCTGTTTTACAAGAGATACATATGATGATACAATATTATGTGCTGCAAACTTTGGTTAATATTCACCCCGTTTTGATAAATTGGTGTTGGCCTCACCTCTGGCGGTTCCGGTTTCACACCCCTTGCAGAGGAAACTAATGCAAAGAGCTGTCAAAGCTACTTTAGAATTTATTTTTTAGCTCAACTAAATAATCTGATACACAAACTAAAATAACATTTAGAGAGACCAAGCTTAGCCGAGTCCCTTTTGAACTTAAAGTTTGAAAAGAAAATAAGTGCAGTCTATTACTGGTTAATAGCTGTTGTAGATGGATAGCATGAATACGTAGTTCATAGAATCATAGAATCTCAGGGTTGGAAGGGACCTCAGGAAGTCATCTAGTCCAACCCCCTGCTCAAAGCAGGACCAAACCCAACTAAATCATCCCAGCCAGGGCTTTGTCAAGCCTGACCTTAAAAACCTCTAAGGAAGGAGATTCCACCACCTCCCTAGGTAACCCATTCCAGTTCCTCACCACCCTACTAGTGAAAAAGTTTATCCTAATGTCCAACCTAAACCTCCCCCTCTGCAACTTGAGACCATTACTCCTTGTTCTGTCATCTTCAACCACTGAGAACAGTCTAGATCCATCCTCCTTGGAACCCCTTTCAGGTAGTTGAAAGTAGCTATCAAATCCCCCCTCATTCTTCTCTTCTGCAGACTAAACAATCCCAGTTCCCTCAGCCTCTCCTCATAAGTCATGTGCTTCAACCCCCTAATCATTTTTGTTGCCCTCCGCTGGACTCTCTCCAATTTATCCACATCCTTCTTGTAGTGTGGGGCCCAAAACTGGACACAGTACTCCAAATGAGGCCTCACCAGTGAAGATGGTGAAGTGTAGTGAAGAAGGAGGAGGTCAAGGTGGGGGCGGGGATACCATAGTGAGGTAGGTTACCTCTTTTTATAGAAATAAATGCTGGAAATCCTTCCTCTTATGCCCAAATTTCAGTCTTCCCCCATAGAAATGTTAGGGTATGCTTACTCCATAGGCTACTATGTGTGTGCGTGTGGATGGCAGGTATCTGCGCACTTGTGGGGTACTTGTTAAGTCTGTGAGTACAACTTTGAAAAATCCCCTTTGCTATTCTTCATTGTCTGTTGGTCTAGGTAAAGGGTCTTAGACCTAAGCGTAGGCACTTTATTTGGGTATAGGAAAACAGTTCCTTTTCTGGGTAAAAGGGCACAGGATATAGCTATGCTAACTTTGCTTTAGCTTAAAATGCAGGTTTTGGCCTGTAGGTTTCTTGCAGTACAGCCAAACATATTTGTAATAGGAATTAATAAACCTATCACAATACTGTACTTATAAGAAAAGAGATATTGATGCAGGCAAGCAGATGAATCCTGAGGGCTACAGATGTTACTGCCTAAAAATGAGATGGGGTTAAAACTATGGACTATTCTTTGTGACAAGTATCCCACCAATTCCACTGACCTCCCTTGTTTTCTTTCCTGCAGTAGGGTATCCAATTTCCAAACCTGATGTGATCTCGCAGCTGGAACGAGGGGAAGAGCCGTGGGTCCCGGACCTCCAGGGCTCTGAGAAAGAAGTGCTCCCAAGAGCTGCCTTCGCAGGTGAGGAATCAGTTAAACAACTCAACAACTGCTTAGGAATGCAGGAAACATTTGGGATGCCCTACAAAGACCTTGTGAGCTCTCCAAGTTCAGGATTGTTCCCTGCAGATGTGGAATCATTATGGCAGATGTCACTCATGGCTTCCCTCCTACCCTGACTGTCAACTGGCAGCAGGTCCCTCCCCGATCTCACTTTCCCCTGAGAGTTATGGTGCAATGAGGATCCAGAACTGATGCCTTCCTCTCTTTTCTGTGGAAGGGTTTGGGGAAAATGATCTCCTGATAGGTTTGATCTCTCCCACATATATTTTGGTTTGTTCATCCCTTTTTCCACTCCTCTCTCTGACATTCCCTTTTTCTCAGGCACAGGGAGTGACCTATGTCTGGATTCTCTCTGTCTCCCATCCGGCGAGGGGATGGTGAGTGAGAAGGAGGAGGAGAAACCCCAGCAGGAAGACACTGTGCAAGTAGATCCACATTGGATGTTATCAGGAAGATCCAAAGGGAATGTTTCCAGGAGTTGTGCACTCCCAGAAAACACAAAAGCCTGTGAGACTCAGCAGAGGCCAGAGGAAAACTACAGTAGCCACTCAGACCTTATTCCACGCAACAGAATCAACTTGGAAGAGAGACGCTACATGTGCCATGAGTGCGGGAAAAGCTTCAATGGGAGCTCTCACCTTATCAGACATGAGAGAATCCACACAGGGGAGACGCCCTACACGTGCTCTGAGTGCGGGAAAAGCTTTAGTCAGAGCTCTGCCCTTATCACACATCAGAGAATCCACACAGGGGAGAAGCCCTACACGTGCTCTGAGTGCGGGAATAGCTTTGGGCGGAGGTCTCACCTTATCAGACATGAGAGAATCCACACTGGGGAGACGCCTTACACGTGCTCTGAGTGTGGGAAAAGCTTCAGTCGGAGCTCACGCCTTATCAGACATCGGAGAATCCACACAGGAGAGACGCCCTACACATGCCATGAGTGCGGGAAAAGCTTCAGACAGAGCTCAACCCTTATCAGACATCGGAGAATCCACACAGGGGAGACGCCCTACACATGCTCTGAGTGCGGGAAAAGCTTCAATCAGCGCTCTGCCCTTATCAGACATCAGAGAGTCCACATGAGAGAGAACTGTAATAAATCCCTTGACTAGGGCTGGAGAAAGCTTTTTTCTTTTTAATCACATTTGCTAATTCCCACATAGTGATTTTTGCACCATCTTCACCGTGGTGTCTCAGCTCCACCAGATCAGTTGCCTGCTTCTGCCTTTTGCAGCTCACCCTTCTTTGGGGTCAGTCCTGTGATCTTTTCTATCAACTCCTTTCCTTTTGAGTCGAAGGAGTGTGTCCCCCTCCAGCCAGGAATGTTCATCAGCTCCAGGTGGGGGGAGAGAGGTTTGATTCCAACAAGCTACACTGAGGCTAAAGCTACCTGTGCCTGACATCCACTAGGGCTGCACATGGCGTTGGCTGCTCAAGTTAGTGATCTTGGTGTAACAAGACAATTATAGTTGTAGAGCAGATGCAGCCCAGGTGCAGGGGTTGGCAGTAGCTTTCCCCTTGACCTGACCTAAACTCCATCACTGTTCCTAGTCTTAACAAACCCTGAGCATCACGGTTATACTGTTCCCCCATTTCACAGCAATTCTTAGTCATCGAGTTCACTCTTGGGGAAGAAGCTGTTTCACTCCCAGTTGCTCTGATGTTGGTTCAGGTTGTGCTGCAGAGCAGATATTTATACTACCATTTTTCTCATTTAAAATATATTGAACTATAAGAGAGCAGGAACAGGGCAGGGATGGGGAAAATGTCATTTCACCCTCTGTAACAACAGAATAAGATGGGGAATAAGGGAAGCCCTCTGATTTACCCCATCATCATCCCAGTCCCCCCGTTGTGCAATTGGTTAGGTCAGTATTTTTTCTAAAGGGCTGGGAAGAGGATTCCCTCGTAAATAACTTGTAACTAAACAAAGTGCCCATGCATTGGGCTCCCAAAGCCGTTGTGGCCCAGGCCCTGCAGGGAGTGGCTCCTGAAGAGATCTCCTTCCCCATTAGCTGCATGTTGCCTATTATTTGGCAAATACAATCCTTAGCTAGGTAGAGATGGGAAACATGGAAGTGACTTTTCTCTTCAGCTCACCCCTGGGAGATGCTGCAAATGTGTAGAAAATGAAATCCGTGTTGAATGTGCTGTAGCTGCAGAAAGATACCTATTTTTAATAGAGACCTGACATTTGGTGTCTTACAGGGATTCTAAACCGCACCTGAATTTAGTCCCTAATTTAAATCTGTGCCACCAGATTAAAGAAATAAAAGGGCACAGTAGGGGGAGTTGTACCTCACTGTCGCTACTGATCTGTTGTGCGGTTGGTCTTCTACGCCAGAGAAGTGTAAAATTACTCCAAGTAAGGTCAAAGATTTGACAAGAGCTCAGGTAGAAATTGCAGGTACTAGTGGTTGATTTTCACCCCTGAGATGGAAGCTGTGGTGACCTGTGGCCCAGGTAAACTATTTTTAGAATGCTGCTCTCTAGTTAAGTGGCATTGGTCACACTCCTGAAGGACACCATGATTAAATTGGGCACAACTGTCTTTTACCATTTGGATCCAAAGTTAGATGAAGCACAGAGAAACATCTGATTCCTTCAGAGCCATTCCATGCCTGCGGATCCCAATCTGGCTGCCTTGTTGGACAAGAAGCACTTCCCTGCTGGCCAAACAATGGTAGCCAATGAGGGAATGTATCCAGTGATGAGCTGCCAAAATCATAACAACCGGTTCCCTCCTCTGAGGAGGGAACCGTTACCCGTTCCTTGACCCCCTTTTTTTTAAACTGTGGCTGGGGCCGGACGCCGGGCAGGAGCTGAGCCCCGCTGCGCCCCACCAGGAGCCCCCGCCGCCGGACCCGGACCGGCAGGAGCCCCGCCGCGCCCGGACTGGCGGCAGGAGCCCCGCCGCGCCGCCCGGACTGGCGGCAGGAGCCCCGCCACCTGGACCCCGGACCGGTGGCAGGAGCCCGCGCCGCCCGGATCCCAGGGCGGCAGGAGCCCCCGCCGCGGAGCCCGGGGCAGGAGCCTCGCCTCCCCAGGTTACCTGCCTGCCTGCTGCTTGTTCAGGCTTCCCGCGAACATCTGATTCGCGGGAAGCAGGGCAGGGGGAGGAGAAAGGGGGCGGAGCAGGAGAGCTTGGGCCGGAGCTTTTGTGAAATTTAGCAGCCCTTATAGAACTGGTTGTCCTGGAACAACCGGGTCTAAAATGGCTGCTAAATTTAACAACTGGATCGTGCGAACCGGCTCCAGCTCACCACTGAATGTATCAGATGCGAAGTTCAGACTGCAGGATACTTGAATGCTGAGTCCAGAGTCTGTGGTTTAGTCTAGGCCTGCACAACTCGTAAAGCAGCGAGGGCAATATTACTCCAAAGAAAACAGCTGAGGGATGAAACCCCCCCGGCCTCACTGAACACCAGTGCCACTGAGCCCCTCCCTGAAACAATCCCCCCGAAGCGCCACCCACTCCATGGAAACAAACCCTCCTTCCCCAGCACTGCCCCACCAAAACGGTGGCATTGAACCTTGGTAATATATTATAGCGGGCCCCTAAGGTAGTATAATTAAGGTAAAAGGAAAATGTATTTTTGCTAGAAGTAGAATAAGATCTTCCCCTCACTTGGTAATCAGTTGCTCTATTGAGTGAATGAGGTGGGACTGAGGAAGGCGTGGAAGGCAGCACCTCCAGACAGCTGCAACCCTTGGAGAGGGGCTGGGAGCCAGACCAGATCAGCAGAACAGGTCAGCCACTGATTCATAGCTCGTCTCCTCAGTCCCCTGCTGCCGGCTCACCAGCCCCCCCCACTCGCCTCCTCAGCCCCCCCTTCCGTGCCGCCAGCTCACCCACCCCCTCGCCTCATCAGCCCCCCTCCCTCACCTGCTATTGTGTCATACAGGAGGCCTGTGATATGCAGGGGGTCAGATTAGATGCTCTAATGGTCTCTTCTGGCCATAAAGTCGACTAATATCTGAAAAACTGAGTGTAGCTTTGGGAGCAGCGTCTGATGTTTCCCTGTCTAGTCGGCTTGCTGCCTAGAACGAACGCTCCTTGAGTGGGGTGATCCACAGGGAGTAGCTCAAACCTGCCAAGTGCCTGGCCAGGGGCAGGACATTGGCGCAGCAAGGGAGGGGTGTGGCAGTGACATCACAATGGCCTTTTGCAGGACCTCAGACTATTGGTCCAAGGTGGTGGGGAGGTGGTGACCTCACAGAGAGATGCTGACATCAGCCAGGCAGGACAGGGGCGAGGGGCCAGGGAAACCTCAGAGACCCCTGTGGTTTTGCTTCAGCAAGTCTCCTTCTCCAGGTCTCTCTTTGAGGACTGAGAGAGTATTCGGGTTCACGGACGTGAGCGCCAGGAGGAACCTCTTTCGAGTTTTCTCCTTCCCTTTCAGTGATTTTACTAGAAAACAGCCGTCCCTGTTTAGAAGGTAAGAGCCTCCTGGAGGTTTGAAACCTGTTCAGTCTGATCCAGCTGGTGACAGTTGAATTCTAGGCATGGAAAACAGGAGCTTAAGAAGGCAGAATTTTATTGCGCACCTGAGATTTTGTCTCTTAGAATCACTGGGGACATTAGGATTTGTCCTTTTTCTTTCACCTTTTCCTCCATCCCTCCCTCCTTTCTCTTCATCTCTTGCTTCTTTTGTCCTTTCTCCTGTTCCGCTCACAACACCGGGAGGGAGGGAGGTGTGTGTGGTTGTGTGGCGGGGCAGTGCTCTGCAGGTCCCACTGTGGGAGGTCCACCCAAAAATGTGGGGCTGAAATAGTGCTCGGGCAGTGATCCCCACCAGTGACCTGGGCCATCCTTTGGGCTCTCTGGTGAGAACCCTCAGCCTCCCGTCCTCAGTCTCTACCCTGATTGGCTCAGCAGGGGGTTATTGATAGGGAGGAAACTCAGATCCTTGTTGTTCTCCTTTAAGACCAAGGAAATAAGTCAGAACCAGTTCTATGTTTGATGAATTTTGCTGCTTCTCTACATTAATAGTCTCTGAGCAGCTCGTGATTCTCTCTAACATTGCAGTTCTCCTCAAATACTTGCTGAATAATTCCTGTGCACTGTTGTTGGTCTGGAGCTCATCTGAGAGCACTTTATTCAGGTCATTCAATGTCTGAAATTCAAGATCTGATGGTTAGTTTGAAAATCAGGGCTCTTGGGTCCTATTCCCAGCTCTGCCACTGACTGGCTGTGTGACCTAAGACAAGTCAATTCTCCTTTCTCAGCCTCAGCTTCTCCCTCTTTCAAGTAGGGATAATAATGATCCGCTCCTACCTACCTCAACACACTCACTCTTCCCCAACACACACACTGTCTCTCCCCCCCCACACACACACAGTCTCCACTCTGCAGTTGAAAAGCAGCTGGCAATCTAGTAGGATGCCCATGGAACAATGGGAGAGAGAAACCTGCATGACTGCAAGTGCAGCCATGGAGACACCACACAGCAGCCTTGCCTAGCTGGCAAGAACCAAACCTGCACAGAACCACCCTGTGGCTTCTAACCCAGCTCCCTAAGGCCTCAGCCACAACCACTTACCACATGGGGCCTTTCTACACTCCGGTTCTGTTCTCACTGAAGGGTCATTTTCAATTGTTCACTCGGACCAGCTTCCTGAGCACACTCACTGCTGTGCAGCTCTGTACGTGTGGCCATGGCTGAGCAGCCAGAGTTCCTGCCCATTTCCCTACTGTCTGGAGCATGGCTAGAGTGTGTCTGTGGTTAATGACGTTGCTGTAGATGGTTCGTTTCCTGCCTTGGCAATTCAGACAGACCCTTTTCCCAACATATCTCCAGCACATCAGTCCCTGGCTGGGTCTCCTGGGCAGTGGAAAACATCCCTTGTTTGGCCCTGCCAAGGGGAGCGTGCAGAGCTGAGACGTCCCTCGGCTTGGATCAAAGGGGGAGTTGGATGGAATTTATCACACAACCCTCCCTGCTCCCCAGAGCCCCACGGGGAGAAGCTAGAGAAGGGGGAGTCGTTCCTCCCCTGCGCTCCCAGAGGAGCTGCTAGGACTCCTTCCTGCCAGCTACTCACCCCTGGATCCAGCCTCAGCTCCTGGGATCATCCTGCTTCAGAGGCCTGGCGGGGCGGAGGGCGTCACTGCACCGTCTGACACACAAGGGAGGTTTCTGGAATTGAAGGAAGGAGCAGAAAACGGAGAGGAAAGAAACAGAGAGAAAACGCCTCGTCTCTCCCCTCCCCCTCCCAGCAAGAAATGTTCCCAAGGACCAGCGTTAGGGGAAATGGTGCCCTGGGCAAACCTTGTACTTTGGCCCTTCCCCGTCGCCCCTGGACGATCCCCCTCCCCCTTTACCCCCAGCTCCTGCACTCCCAACCCTTGCACCTCCCCCACCCCTAACTCTACCCCCTCCTGTGCCCTAACCCCTACGCTGTGTCCCCTTTGCCCTTAACTCCTGCACCCCCTCCTGTGCCCCCAGCCACTGCCCCTCTCCTGCACCCCTTCACCCCTAACCCCTGCACCCCTCCTGTGCCCCAGCCACTGCCCCTCTCATGCCCCCTTCACCCCTAACCCTGCACCCTCCTGTGCCCCAGCGACTGCCCCTCTCCTGCACCCTTCACCCCTAACCCCTGCACCCTCCTGTGCCCCAGCCACTGCCCCTCTCCTGCACCCCTTCACCCCTAACCCCTGCGCCTCCTGTGCCACCAGCCACTGCCCCTCTCCTGCACCCCCTTCACCCGTAATCCCTGTGCCCCCAGCCACTACCCCTCTCCTGCACCCCTTCACCCGTAATCCCTGTGCCCCCAGCCACTACCCTCTCCTGCACCCCTTCACCCCAACCCCTGCACCTCCTCCTGTGCCACCAGCCACTGCCCTCTCCTGCACCCCCTTCACCCCAACCCCTGCGCCCCCTCCCGTACCACCAGCCACTGCCCCTTTCCTGCACCCCCTTCACCTCTAACCCCTGTGCCTCCTTCTGTGCCCCAGCCACTGCCCCTCTGCTGCACTCCCTTCACCCCAATCCCTGCACCCCCTCCTGTGCCCCCAGTGACTGCCCCTCCCTTGCCCCTTCACCCCTAACCCCTGCGCCCCTCCTGTGCCACCAGCCACTGCCCCTCTCCTGCACCCCTTCACCCCAAACCCTGCACACTCTCCTGTGCCCCCAGCCACTGCCCTCTGCTGCACTCCCTTCACCCCAATCCCTGCACCCTCCTGTGCCCCAGTGACTGCCCCTCTCTTCCCCTTCACCCCAACCCCTGCACCCCCTCCTGTGCCACCAGCCACTGCCACTCTCCTGCCCCCTTCACCCCTAACACCCCTGCACCCTCCTGTACCACCAGCCACTGCCCTCTCCTGCACCCCTTCACCCCAACCCCTGCTCCCCTCCTATGCCCCAGCCACTGCCCTCTCCTGCACCCCCTTCACCCCAACCCCTGCACCCCTCCTATGCCCCCAGCCACTGCCCTCTCCTGCACCCCTTCACCCCTAAGCCCTGCGCCCCTCTTGTGCCCCAGCTGCTGCCTTCCTGCACCCCTTCACCCCAACCCCTGCACCCTCCTGTGCCCCCAGCCACTGCCCCTCTCCTGCACCGCCTTCACCCCTAACCCCTGCACCCTCCTGTGCCACCAGCCACTGCCCCTCTCCTGCACCCCTTCACCCCAACCCTGTGCCCCTCCAGTGCCACCAGCCACTGCCCCTCTCCTGCACCCCCTTCACCTCTAACCCCTGCACCCCCTCCTGTGCCACCAGCCACTGTCCCTCTCCTGCACCCCCTTCAACCTCAACCCCTGTGCCCCCTCCTGTGCCACCAGCCACTGCCCCTCACCAGCACCCCCATCACCACAAACCCCAGCACCCCCTCCTGTGCCACCCGCCACTGTCCCTCTCCTGCCCCCCCGTCCCCTTCAACCCCTGCGCCCCTCCTGTGCCACCAGCCACTGCCCCTCTCCTGCACCCCGTCACCCCTAACCCCTTCGCCTCCTCCTGTGCCACCAGCCACTGCCCATCTCCTGCCCCCTTCACCTCTAACCCCTGCACCCCCTCCTGTACCACCAGCCACTGCCCCTCTCCTGCGCCCCTTCACCCCAACCCCTGCACCCCCTCCTATGCCCCCAGCCACTGCCCCTCTCCTGCACCCCCTTCACCCCTAACCCCTGCACCCTCCTGTGCCACCAGCCACTGCCCCTCTCCTGCACCCCCTTCACTCCTAACCCCTGCACCCGCTCCTGTGCCCCCAGCCGCTGCCCCTTCCTGCACCCCTTCACCCCAACCCCTGCGCCCCTCCTGTGCCCCCAGCCACTGCCCCTCTCCTGCACCCCTTCGCCCCTAACCCCTGCACCCTCCTGTGCCACCAGCCACTGGCCCTCTCCTGCAACCCCTTCACTCCTAACCCCTGCACCCGCTCCTGTGCCACGAGCCACTGCCCCTCTCCTGCACCCCTTCACCCTAACCCCTGCACCCCCTCCTGTGCCCCCAACCACTGCCCCTCTCCTGCACCCCTTCACCTAACCCCTGCACCCCCTCCTGTGCCACCAGCCACTGCCCCTCTCCTGCACCCCTTCACCCCAACCCCTTCCCCTCTCCTGTGCCCCCAGCCACTGCCCCTCTCCTCCCCTTCACCCCTAACCCCTGCGCCTCCTGTGCCACCAGCCAGTGCCCCTATCCTGCACGCCCTTCACCCCAACCCCTGCACCTCCTGTGCCACCAGCCACTGCCCCTCTCCTGCACCCCTTCACCCCAACCCTGCACCTCCTGTGCCCCCAGCCACTGCCCCTCTCCTGCACCCCTTTCACCCCTAACCCCTGCACCCTCCTGTGCCACCAGCCAGTGCCCCTCCTGCACCCCTTCACCCTAACCTCTGCACCCCTCCTGTGCCACCAGCCACTGCCCCTCTCCTGCCCCCTTCACACCAACCCCTGCGCCCCTCCTGTACCACCAGCCACTGCCCCTCTCCTGCACCCCCTTCACCCCTAACCCTGCACCCTTCCTGTGCCACGAGCCACTGCCCCTCTCCTGCACCCCCTTCACCCCTAACCACTGCGCCTCCTGTGCCACCAGCCACTGCCCCTCTCCTGCACCCCTTCACCCCAACCCCTGCCCCCTCCTATGCCCCCAGCCACTGCCCCTCTCCTGCACCCCCTTCACCCCAACCCCTGCACCCCTCCTATGCCCCCAGCCACTGCCCTCTCCTGCACCCCAACCCCTAACCCCGCACCCCCTCCTGTGCCCCCAGCCAGTGCCCCTCTCCTGCACCCCCTTCACCCCTAACCCCTGCACCCCCTCCTGTGCCACCAGCCACTGCCCCTCTCCTGCACCCCTTTCACCCCTAACCCCTGCGCCCCTCCTTTGCCACGTGGGGACACTGACCTGTGTGCATGGAGCAGCTGGCATTGCTTCTCCCTGATAGGGGATGGGGGACGGGGGAGGGGGAGAAGGGACGTCATCCGAGCTCCCTGCATCCAGGTCACTTTCCTCAGCCGGGCTGCGTCAGGGGAGGGCAGAGAGCAGCAGCTTCTGATGCTCCCCTCACAGCCCAGCCCAGGTGGGGAAAGTGACCAGGACGCAGGGAGCACATAGTGTTGCTCCTCGCTCCCCCCAGCCTCTGTGGGGCCACGGAGGAGCACTGGGGCAGGGGAGAGCAGTGAGCACCTTTGCACGGCCCCACGGTGCCCTTTGACCCCCTGGAGCCCTGGGCGGCTGCCGGGGGCCCCACCCCTAAGGCCGGCCGGGCTCCCCAGCACGAACAGCAGAGACACAGGGAGACTGGCCACCCACTGAGCAGAGGTAGCCTGGGCGGCTCGTAATGGACGCTGGGGGGGCTCAGCCTCCCCAAACCTTGCGTTGCCAAGGGGGCAGTGGGGCCCATGATTAGGGGCCCTGGCCAAATTGGGCCCCCCTGGGAAAGTCTCCCCCATGTCGGCCCCAGGGCTGGAGGAGCTCCCACTCCCTGCTATGGCTCGGGGGCTGCAGCAGGGCACAGAGCTTCTCTGGTCTCGGGGCCGCAGCGGGGCTGGGTAAAGGAGTGACAGGGTGGGGCCAGTGGGGGAAGGGGTGGAACAGAGGTGACAGTGGGTGGGGCCGTGGGTGGAAGGTGTGGAAGGGGGCGGAGCCACACACAGAAGTGGGTGGGGGTCATGGTTCCGGTGCTGGGGCCCCCGCACTTGTTCTCCCTTTCCCTGGGCTTTGGCATCACCAGCCCCTGCTTAGCGAGTAGGGTTCAGTGGTCCCCAAAATGTGGGGCGTGACTCCTAGGGGGACACAGAGGAAGATTTATGGGGGCACCTCAGGGCCTGAGCCAGCCCCCATGGAGGGCGGGGAGGGAGCCCCACTCTGTCCCAGCTCTTCCCCAACCCCACCCTCAGCCTGGGCCCCTGGCTCCCAGCCCGGCCTCGACCCCCTTACCCCAGTCCGCACCCCTCTCCTCAGCAAGCAACAGCCCCACTCCCAGCCCTGGTTCTCGACCGTGGCTTCCGAGGGGCCACAGCCATGGATACGAGGGCGCAGTGTGAAATGTTTGGGGACCACTGGGTTAGGGTGACGTCCTCAATCACTTCTCTACAGTCCTATTAAAGCGATTCATCCCCCACCCACCCCTCCGTCAGGACGGCCTAGGTACGTTCTGCTGCCCTTCACTCGTACAGGAAGGAGAATAACATTTCATTGCACTCAATGCTAAAGTGATTTGTAACCCACCACCATCCCAAACTGGTCATTTTGGGGAAGCGGCCCCATCATGCTGCATAGCTGGGCAGAGTAGGGGTGTCTATGCAAACACGGCCTGTTCCTGAAGTCTTCCCCCAGCTCCTCACTAGATGTGAGGGGGAGCTCATTCAGCCCCTGCTTACGCTTAGTATTTAAAAACTCCTTAGTGTCCCTATCTCTGCCGGCCTTAGATTTTTCCTCCTGTCCCTGTTTTAGCAGCTCAGATGAGGTGGCCAAGTGGTTAAGGTGATGGACTGCTAATCCATTGTGCTCTGCATGCATGGGTTCAACTCCCATCCTCATTGGATGCATTTAGTCTTCACCCTCCTTTATAGACAACCATCTCCCACCTTGGTACAATGACAGATCAAACAATGTTGCTTCTTGCAAACAAAAACCTTCTCAGAATCTCAGCTGCCCCCCCCCCCCGCTTCAAATAAAATGTCTAAATCCCAGATTTCTAAAAAAATTCTCTAATCCTGCATTTCTTAGCTTTTATCTCAAAAGGGAACAGCCTCATAATCTCCCCCAAACACCCTTGGACCTCCCCAAATAATTAAAATACCCCCAACCTGATCAAGGCCACAACAGTGAACCAGAGCTAGTGTCTAGGCCAAGCTGTTCTGAAGGAGACAACTCAACCATTTTCTCTCTGCTTCCCTTGGCAAAGTCTGACTGGGAAAACAGAATTCCCCAAACTGAAAATTTTCTGCTGAGAAACCACTACTAGTCTGTTTGGGGACTTTGGTTTGAATGTACTATTATTCTCTTCTGATTTCTGAATCAGTTTTGTCATCCATGTGTATTTCCAGCTGTTGAGTTGTGGGGGAGAGAGGCCAACTCATAATGTCTCTACCCCCCCTTTCATAGTTTCTTCCAACTGGCTAGGAAGTACCTTTGCTAGGATGTGAGTCAAGCAGTGTCCATTGTCGCTGTGCTATCTCGGAGACGTCTGCATTGTACACGGTTCCTGGGATAGTGCTTGGGAGTGTGGATCCCTTTAATGGGCCAGCAGCGAGTCTGGCTCCTCCATTGTCACACCTGAAAGGCTGGGGGTGGGCATTTCCCAACCTCATCTCAGTAACACACACAGAGCAAAACTTCCCAGCCAATGCTACACACACAATCTCTCACAATATTAATGGTCAACAGACCAAGACTTTTGAAATGACACCTCACCAGGCAGACTTTGTACAAACCGTATCATCATTATAGGAGAGTGGTGAATATGGGGCTTCCAGGGTGCTGCTTTGAGCACAGCGAGCCACACCTGGGCTGACATTGCAGTGGAGACGTACCCTTAGAGTCCATCTCTCCTGGGATAAGATGGCAGCAGGGCTGGCCTGGACCATCTGATGTGGGCTCATGGAGCTAAAGCCAAGAGGCTAAAAACTGTGGTGCAGATATTTGTGTTCACACTGAAGCCTGGGTTCGGAAACCCTCACCCCTCGTGGGGTCTCAGAGGTTGGGCTCAAGCCCATCTGTCTGCACTGTAATTTTATACTCTTGCAGCCCAAGCCCCATAACCCTGAGTCAGTTGACCCGGGCTTTGAGACAGGTGCCCTGGGTGTGTTAATCGCAGTGTAGACATAACATTAGGCTACGTCTCCAGTGCAATGAAACACCCACGACTGGCCCGTGTCACATTAATCAGGGTCATGCGGCTTGGGCTGTAAAGTTGCAGTGTCCGTGTCTCGGCTCAGGCTCAGTCCCCTGCTCCAGGAGCCCAGCAGGTTGGGAGGGAGTTTAGCAAGTGGAAATGGTAAAACCGCAGGGGAGTATTACCCTGGACTCATGGCATTTCTCCATTGGTCTGTCTGCTTTGGGGCAGGGACAGAAACACGTCCTGCTGCTTTTGTTATTTCAAAGGGCGGTTTAGGATTTTCATTCTCAGACACGGTGCACAAAACAGGACTCAACCCTCGGCATAAACTAAACGAGCTGCCCACAGATTCTGGCAGCCACAATGAGCATTTGGTGAGAGAGCTCAGACCTGCCCCTGTCCCAGAGGGACGGGGTCGTCTGAGAGGGGACTGGACCACTGACCTATCAGCTCCTAACTCCCAAACTTTCAGTAACTCTATCCTCAGTGCCTGTGAGTGTAATTTAAACCATAAGAAAAACCACACTAGGCTAGACCGAAGGTCCATCTAGCTCTGAATCTTGTCTTCTGACAGTAGCCAATTCCAGGTGCCCCAAAAGCAACTCAGTAAGGTACCACTGGAACTTGAACCCAGGATCTCCTGTATACAAAACAGTGGTTTTAGCCAGCTAAACCATGGTGCCTACAGTTGCTGAAGGGATCATGTCTGCACACACCTGACTCTCTGCCAACCTCCATCTGGGCCTGACAAGCTTTGCTGGTGTTTGGATTCAGTAAAGCAGAGGAGCAGGTGAAGTTTTACTTTCAAGGTTCTTTGGACAGATCTACACTACAAAATTAGATCGGTGTAACTACATTACTCAGGGGTGTAAAAAATTTACCTCCCTAAGCAATGCAGTTATATCAGCCTAACCCCGGTGCAGATAGCGCTGTGCCAACAGGAGGGCTTCTCCCATCAAAATAGCTTGGGGAGGGGCTTGGTTAGTGAAGATGAAGAGAATAGGTGGCCCATGGCTCTTGCATTTGGGGAGGCTGGGTGTGAGCGCTGGAAGCTCCCTGGAAGTGGGGGGCCCATTGGTGCCCAGACCATGGCACTGCCCCCCCTTCTCCTCTCTCTGAGGCCCCACCTGTGCTCCCCCCTTGCTCCTGTTTGGCCACTTCCCACCCTCGCTCTTCCTCTTTGGCTGAGGACGGCTGATCCACCTCTCGCTCGCTCCTCTCCTCCCCCAAGGCCTTCCTGCCTCCTGCTCGTGCCTCTCCACCCGCTACCACAAGGTCTGCCCACCAGCCACCACCTCTCTGACCCGTCCCTGCAACCCACCCTGCCCACCACCCACACCTCTCTGCCTCTCCCCTGAGACCTGCCCTGCCCACTGCCCCCACCTCCGAGACCTGCTCTGCCCACCGCTCGAAACTCTCTGCCCCTCCCCTGAGACCCACCCTGTCCACGTCTTTCTTCGGTCATCTGTTGTTATTCCATGAAGCATCAAGAATGGAATAAAAAGCTGAGTTTACTCCAGGGTGAGGAAACAAAGAAGTCACCAACCCCCCGGCATTGCTGCTTTAGTTAAAGTGTTTAGTTAAAACAGCTATTGAATGTCCTCCCTATGCCCCTTGTGTCACCAGAGCACATCCATGCTAGCAGTTCGTGGATGGCAACAGAGAGCAGTGCACTGTGGGTAACTATCCCACTGTGCAACTGGCTGAGGGTGTTTTGGGAAGGGTTTGCAATGCCTCACGGGCTGGTACAGCATCACATGATGCAGGTTTCTCTATCCCACCATTCCACGGGCATCTTACTAGATTACCAGCTGCTTTTCAACTGCAGTGTGCGTGGCGGGGTAGAGACTGTGTTCTGGGGAGAGACAGTGTGTGTGCTGGGGAAGAGTGAGTGTGTTGAGTTAGGTAGGAGCGGATCATTATTACCCCTACTCGAAAGAGAGAGAAGCTCACGCTGAGAAATGAGAATTGACTTCTCTTAGGTCACACAGCCAGTCAGGGGCAGAGTTGGGAATAGGACCCAAAAGCCCTGATTTTCAATCTAACCATCGGATCTTGAATTTCATACACTGAATGACCTGAATAACGTGCTCACAGATGAGCTCCAGACCAACAACAGTGCACACGAATTATTCAGCAAGTATTTGAGAACTGCAACATTTGAGAGAATCATGAACTGCTCAGAGACCATTAATGTAGAGAAACAGCAAAATTCATCAAACACAGAACTGGTTCTGAATTATTTCCTTGGTCTTAAAAGAGAACAACAAGGACCTGAGTCTCCTCCCTGTCAATAACCCCCTGCTCAGCCAATCAGGGTAGAGACTGAGGGCGGGAGGCTGAGGGTTCTCACCAGAGAGCCCAAAGGATGGCCCAGGTCATTGGTGGGGATCACTGCCCGAGCACTATTTCAGCCCCACATTTTTGGGTGGACCTCCCACAGTGGCAGCTGCAGAGCACTTCCCCGCAACACACACACACACACACACACACACACACACACACACACACACACCCCTCCTGGTGTTGGGAGGAGAAAAGGAAAAAGGACAAAAGAAGCAAGACACAAAGAGAAAGGGGGGAGGGATGGATGGAGGAAAAGGGGAAACAGAAAGGACAAACCCCAATGTCCCCAGTGATTCTAAGGGACAAAATCCCAGGTGCGGAATAAAATTCTGCCTCCTTAAGCTCGTGTTTTCCATGCCTAGAATTCAACTCTCACCAGATGGATCAGACTGAACAGGTTTCAAAGCTCCAGGAGGCTCTTACTTTCTAAACAGGGACGGCTGTTTTCTAGTAAAATCACCAAAAAGGGAAAGAGAAAACTCGAAAGAGATTCCTCCTGGCGCTCACGTCCATGAACCCGAATACTCTCTCAGTCCTCAAAGAGAGACCTGGAGAAGGAGACTTGCTGAAGCAAAGCCACAGGGGTCTCTGAGGTTTCCCTGGCCCCTCGCCCCTGTCCTGCCTGGCTGATGTCAGCATCTCTCTGTGAGGTCACGACCTCCCCACCGCCTTGGACCAATAGTCTGAGGTCCTGCAAAAGGCCTTTGTGATGTCATTACCACACCCCTCCCTTGCTGTGCCAATGTCCTGCCCCTGGCCAGGCACTGTGGAGGTTTGAGCTACTCCCTGTGGATCACCCCACTCAAGGAGCGTTCGTTCTAGGCAGCAAGCCGGCTAGACAGGGAAACATCAGACGCTGCTCCCAATGCTACACTCGGTTTTTCAGAAATTAGTCGACTTTATGGCCAGAAGAGACCATTAGAGCATCTAATCTGACCCCCTGCATATCACAGGCCTCCTGTATGACACAAGAGCTACTTTGGGGGCAAAGACATTCCAGAAAGGCATCTAGTGTTCATGAAATGACATCAAGAGATGGAGAATCCACCACTTTCCTTGGTAGCTTGTTCCTGTGGTGAATCATCCTCCCTTTTGAATATTTGTGCCTTAGTTGTAATATGAATTTGTCTCTTTTCACCTTCCAGCCATTGGGTCTTGTTATGCCTTTCTCTGCTAGATTCAAGAGCCCTTTAATATCCAATCTTTTCTCTCCATTAAGGCACTTCAACACTTCAATGAAGTCACCTTTCAATCTTCTTTTGATCAGCTAAACAGGTTGAGCTCTTTCAATAGCTCCCTAGAAGGCATTTTCCTCCAGACCTCACAACATTTGTTGGCTCTTTCTGCCCCACCTCCAATTTCACAACATCTTTTTCAAATGAAGACACCAAAGCTGAAGGCAGTATTCCAGTATCAGTCTCACTGACGCCGTGTCACCTCCTGTGACGTTATTGACATAATCTGTAACTGTATAGATCACCGTTGCGACCACTGTTCTATATTTGCAGCCAATATTGTAGAAAGGTTTCGTGCAAGGGGTCTATGGAGAGGTTCTGATTGGCTGATTATAATGATGCTATCTCTAGATGTGTATCATTTTTTTAGTTGATGTTATGAATATTGGCTCTATGCTGCCCGTATTTCAATCTTGTGCTCTGCTTCCGGTGTCAGTTCTGTCTAGCCTGCTTGATGGCCCATTAAGGACCATCAGCTATACAATTGCCCCATTGAGACAAGGCAGATACACCTTGTGACTCAGCAAGGTAGCAGGGACCTGCCTATGGAGAGAACTCTAAGGTTTTTCTGTGCCCCGTGCTAGACAGAGTGTCCTTGGGACAAAGAAAGCAAAGACCACATGGCAAGAGACTATAAAAGGCTGATGCCTCATCTCCATCTTGTCTTCAGTCCTGCTTCATACCTCTGGAGGGACTTTGCTACAAACTGAAGCTCTGTACAAAGGACTGAATAACCCATCCCAGCTTTGAATAGACTCCAGAGACTTGATTTGAACCTGCAGTTTATTCCATCACTGTTACAAGCCTGAACCAAGAACTTTCCCATTACTGTATGTGAAGGGTTCAAATCCATGTGCATTTTATATAACAACCTGGTCTATGGATTGTGCCAGTTCTTTTCCAGTCCCAAAGTCCGGATTATGGTCAAGGACTACAGGCCTAGCAAATAGTGACCAGCTAAGAGAAAGCTGGGTAAACAGAAAGCCTTGCTTGCTAAGATAGGCCTGGTCAGCAAATTGCCAGGTGTTGGAGCTTAGAACTAAATGATTGTGTCTTATTCAGAATTGCAGACTGAACAAAGAATCCCTATTGTGTTTGTTTCTTCTCTAGGGAGACATTCTTCCCACAGATCGAACCTTGAGTTTATGAAAAGTTGGCACGTCAGTATAACATATGGCATCCTTCCACCTCCCTTCCCAGGGACCAATGCCTGCCTTAAGACACACAGAAAACAATCTTTATTGCCATATACTTTCACTCTTTCTTTGCTTTAACCCCTAGGAATGTACCTGTTGGACAATCAAAGGAGTTGCTCCATTCCTATGGATCCCAAATCAGAATTCAACATATATATTTTATACTAATAACATTTTATCAAAGTATTCATGAAATGTTAACTTGGTAACTTGAGACCATGGGTGGAGATATTATCTAATCTGTTAATCATTGGCTAATGTGCTTATCCTGTCTTGCAAGACCTGTCCCGGGGTGTGGAACTGCCTAGCCTGTCACTTTCCCCCGCCCGTGGAAAATCTATATATTCTATTGTAATTAATTAATTACCAGTGTCTCTGAGCCTAATAAGCCCACTCCGCCAGCACTGTGTGTAATAAAGTCCTATTCTTGATCTCTACATGGTGTAGATTTATGTCCTTTACAGACACCTGCTGAATAAAGAGGAGATTCAGCATCCAGCTTGGCTGAATGTGTCTCCTCTCCCCAAAGCTTGGTGATCTTTTGAGGAAATGGAGAAGACTGCCTTTGCCTGGCTGTACATCGCTTGCAAAAGAAACAGGTCTTTTTGGTGACAAGTGTTGAAAGGAGCCATTAGACAAATGGGGAGACAGGAAAAATGTCCCCCAATTGAACTGGCATCTGTGGATGCTGAAGCCACAACACAGAGCGCTAAACACTATATGAGAATGGCTGGTGTCAGAAGAGTCTCTACCAAAGCCTTTAGCCACCAGCAGGGGCCTCTCTGTGCACAGAACTCCTGGTAGCGTGATGGCTGCAGACAGTGGAGAACTCCATTTTGGCATCTCTTTTGTGGTGAACATCTGCAGTGACTGTTTAAAGGTCTCTAGATAGTGGTCTTTGTGAAGAGCTGGCTGAAGAACCTTCCTACTAACCAGGAGAGCCTGGCTTGGCCTGCCAGTTCTTCCTCGCCAAACCTAGTGTGTCTGTTGGCTCCTTTTTTTGTATCTCTTTTCAGAAAAAGAAAAGATCTGTCAGCAGAATCCTTCTAAGTGCTTGTTCAAGACAGAGAGAGCCTTCCTTGCCGCTGAGTCTTGGTGCTATGGGGCATGCCTCACTGCAGCACCTCCTGCTGACCATCCTAGCAATTAGCTCTGGTTCACCGGTGCACCTTCATCTAGTAGCGTCTGGCCACCATCGGTTCTATCATTAGGACCCTTGTTGCTCTCAGGACTTCAGTGTTCTCTTATGGACACAGCCCTCTGGCTGTGCCCCACTCAGTTCTCTCCCCCCTGCTGGGGGGGGGGGGGGGATGTCCTCTACCCAGACACTTGCCTCAGTGGCCGGCTGCAGTCCAGGGTGTAGCCACCTGTGTCAGTGGCTAGTGAGGCAAAAGGTGTGAACCTCCAACCCTGCCATCTGTTTCCCTGGACCATTTCCCAACAGACCTAGAACCTTCCTCCACCTTTGTATCAGGGCCTTAGTCTGGCAGTAGTCAGCCAGGAGGTCACTCATGCACCCCTTACCCCAGCACTACTCTGATCATAGTGCCCTCCCTGCCTGCCTGCTTGCTTGCTTCATAGCAGCCAATCCTCCCTCCTCAAACTCCAAGGAGTGACTAACTCTTGCTGTGCTAAGCAGCTCTTTATATATGGGCTGCTCCAGCAAGCCTTCTCCTGATTGGCTCTCCCAATAAGCCCTTTCTTGATAGGCTGGGTTCTGCACAGCCTATTCAAGGCTGCCTTAATCTTTCTCCTGCTTGTTTGGGGCAGACAGCCCACCACACATGGAAAGTGGCAAATGAGAAGTCTGGAGCTGAAGGAAAGGTTACCATGACTCAGAACTGAGCCGAGGTTGCTGCGACTGAAACACAGATCACTAACCATTATATGATCACAGTGACTGGTGGGAGAGGCACATGTTAGAAGCCCTCTGTCTACTCAGCTGTGGCTTTCTGTGCACAGAGAGCCAGACACCTCAAGGTCTGCAAGTCTTGAGGGAAATGGGAAACGTCTGTACTTTAGAATTTGCAGGTGTTGACTTGAACCATCAAATGAAACAGTTGCAAATAGTTTCTTCAGGTAGGCACCATGGCTTAGCTGGCTAAAGTTACCTGTCTAGTAAACAGGAGATCCTGGGTTCACCTCCCAGTCGTGCCTTGGTGTATGGCTTTTGTCTCCTCTGCTCACATTTTCCTGTGTCTTCCTAGGAAACAGAAGAGGCCTCCCTTGGTATCCAAGTCATTGCTTGCTAAGGAAAAGGCTTCTTTGGAGAGAAGCATTGGAAACAATCAAATCAGAAACCTGGAGTTGATGAAAACGCTGCTACGACTGGCATTGGCATGGCAGTTGCTTCAACTGCAATTGCTGCAACACGAGAGCCTGCGCCACACATCCTTGTGATTCCCTGGAGATGTTCACACACAGATGTCATGTCACCTTCCTTTTGATTGTCATTGATGAAAAATGGAGCGGTTGGGAGAAAAGTCCCAGAGAGTCGCTCCGTGGCTAAGCTGGGTGACACCTGCCAGGTAAAGTGGAGTTAGGGATGCAGCTCCCAGTAGTGCCTTAACAAATGTGTCTGCTCTTCCCACCTTTTGGTGAATCTTTTGCGGAAACAGAGAAGACTGCCTCTGCCTTGCAATGCAAATGCTTGCAAAAGAAACCAGTTGTTTTTTTTGACAAGTGTCAGAAGGAGGCACATAAGAAATGTGGAGACCAGGAAAAGGTCATCATAACTCAACTTGCATCCATGGCTCTTGAGGCCAGAACGCAGAGCACTAAGCACTGTATGACCACAGCAAAATCTAAACTTTACACCTTATTACACTAGGCAGTAGTTAGGTCAAGCAATTTTCTCATCCTACTGGATGTTACACTCCTTAATACATAGAATTCCCCCTAAAACCTGGATTACTGTCCTCAGATGACCTTCATTTTCTCAGGATTCCTGCTGCTTCCAGCATAGGTGGGGGAGGAGAAAGGCAAAAACATGATGCCACAGTCTCCTATTTTATATCCTTAGTTCAAGTGTCTAGAAGACACTTGCCCAGACGTGTCTGGGTGGGCTCTGCTGAGTCACTAGGTTGGGGAATCTTCCTGGTGTGGTCTTGTGCAACTGAGTCATAGACTTGAGCAGTCCCCACAGTGTTGTGTTTGGGCATCTGTCACTGAATTGGAAATCCCTTAATTACAATTCCTCTGCTGATTCATGGCTGTTGAACACCCTCCTCGGCAGGGGTCACTAGCAAAATTATAGCCTATTTCAGTAACAACCATACAGCAAAATGCATAACTTCACACACCCTCATGCTATACAGATTTGGACAGAATAACCGATTTCAGCAGATCATGACTTTTCATATGATAACTTACATGGAATGGTTGGTAGGACATATCACAGCCATATATGAATGATGACTATGTGAGCTACAGGGAGCTATTTTGAAGTACATCATGTCACAAAAGCCTCTAGAGACTGGCCTTTGGGAAGAGCTGGCTGAAGAGCCTTCTGAGTAACTGAGAGATCCAGGCTTGGCCCTGCCAGTTTGTGCTTGCGAACTAAACTTGTCCGTTGAGCTCCCTTTTCTGTGTCTCTTTCGCAGAAACAGAGCAGAAGTTCTTGGCCAATCCTTGAAAGTGCTTGTTCAAGACACAGAGAGCCTCTGTGCTGGGGCAGGGGTAGGGGTGCAGGAGGTGGTCGGGGGTGGAGGTGCTTACCTCAGGCAGCACAGCTCCCAAAGTGACTGGGACATCTCCGTGTGTTGCTTGGGGAGGCATCAGGTCTCTGTGGGCTGCCTGGGGCAGGGGCAGTGGCCAAGGGGGCTCGGGCCACCCCTTTGCCTCCTCTCTCCAGGCTCCCAGCCCATCTTGCTGGCCGACAGGGATTTTAGGGTGCAGCAGCGCAGGGAGCAGGAAGGGCGAACCACAGCGGCTGCCTCCCCCACATGCAGGAAAATGGCTTGACCTGCTGGCCCCACGGACTAAGGCACCAGGCCTCCAGCTTGCCCCATTCGACCCAATGGGTTGATTTTGTGGCCAGAATTATTTGCAGTTGGGATTTCCCCCAACAGTGCCCCACAGGGGTCCAGGGTCAGCTCCAGCACAGGCCACACAGGAAGGCTTAATGCTCAAGCTGCAGTGCATGCTGGGAGGCTCTAGGCCGGGCTCCCCGTGGCAGGAGAGAAGAAGACGACTCAGCCCCTGGAGGGGCAGGCTGGGGCTTCCTGGATCCCATTTGCTCACAGCCAGCGCTCTGCCCCCACTCCCATGTCATCAATGGCGCCCCCAGGTCAGCCAGAATGGAGCAGCGGTTTTCACTGCACCAAGTCCACTTATGGCTTACAGGTAACTCCCAGACCCACCACAGCCCACCATGTCGGCCAGAAAGGAGCCCACTCAGCCTCGCCATTGCTGCTTTTCCTTCCCCCCAGAACCCCGCTTCTCCTTGGCTCATCTCTATGATGAGATAAGCGGCTCTGTGGATGAGGGGAAAGCAGTGGATGTGCTATTTCTGGACTTTAGCAAAGCTTTTGATACAGTCTCCCACAGTATTCTTGCCAGCAAGTTAAAGAAGTCTGGGCTGGATGAATGGACGGTAAGGTGGATAGAAAACTGGCTAGATGGTCGGGCTCAACGGGTAGTGATCAATGGTTCCATGTCTAGTTGGCAGCCGGTATCAAGTGGAGTGCCGCAAGGGTCGGTGCTGGGGCCTGTTTTATTCAATATCTTCATTAACGATCTGGAGGATGGTGTGGACTGCACCCTCAGCAAGTTTGCAGATGACACTAAACTGGGAGGAGTGGTTGATATGCTGGAGGGTACGGATAGGATACAGAGGGACCTAGACAAATTAGAGGATCGGGCCAAAAGAAATATGATGAGGTTCAACAAGGACAAGTGCAGAGTCCTGCACTTAGGACGGAAGAATCCCATGCACTGCTACAGACTAGGGACCGAATGGCTGGGCAGCAGTTCTGCAGAGAAGGACCTAGGGGTTATGGCGGACGAAAAGCTGAATATGAGTCAACAGTGTGCCCTTGTTGCCAAGAAGGCTAATGGCATTTTGGGTTGTATAAGTAGGGGCATTTCCAGCAGATCGAGGGAGGTGATCATTCCCTCTACTCAGCACTGGTAAGGCCTCATCTGGAGTACTGTGTCCAGTTTTGGGCCCCACACTACAAGAAGGATGTGGATAAATTGGAGAGAGTCCAGCGGAGGGCAACAAAAATGATTAGGGGGCTGGAGCACATGACTTATGAGGAGAGGCTGAGGGAACTGGGCTTGTTTAGTCTGCAGAAGAGAAGACTGAGGGGATTTGATAGCTGCTTTCAACCACCTGACAGGGGGTTCCAAAGAGGATGGATCTAGACTGTTCTCAGTGGTACCTGATGATAGAACAAGGAGTAATGGTCTCAAGTTGCAGTGGGGGAGGTTTAGGTTGGATATTAGGAAAAACTTTTTCATTCAGAGAGTGGTGAAGAACTGGAATGGGTTACCCAGGGAGGTGGTGGAATCTCCTTCCTTAGAGGTTTTTAAGCTCAGGCTTGACAAAGCCCTGGCTGGTATGATTTAGTTGGGGATTGGTCCTGCTTTGAGCAGTAGGTTGGAGTAGATGACCTCCTGAGGTCCCTTCCAACCCTGAGATTCTATGATTAGATGATTAGATGCTCTAATGGTCTCTTCTGGCCATAATTACTGAAAAACTGAGTGTAGCATTGGGAGCAGCGTCTGAGGTTTCCCTGTCTAGCCGGCTTGCTGCCTAGAACGAATGCTCCTTGAGTGGGGTGATCCACAGGGAGTAGCTCAAACCTGCAAAGTGCCTGGCCAGGGGCAGGACATTAGCCCAGCAAGGGAGGGGTGTGGCAGTGACATCACAAAGGCCTTTTGCAGGACCTCAGCCTATTGGTCCAAGTGGTGGGGAGGTGGTGACCTCACAGAGAGATGCTGACATCAGCCAGGCAGGACAGGGGCGAGGGGCCAGGGAAACCTCAGAGACCCCTGTGGCTTTGCTCCAGCAAGTCTCCTTCTCCAGGTCTCTCTTTGAGGACTGAGAGAGTATTCGGGTTCACGGACGTGAGCGCCAGGAGGAACCTCTTTCGAGTTTTCTCCTTCCTTTGTAGTGATTTTACTAGAAAACAGCCGTCCCTGTTTAGAAGGTAAGAGCCTCCTGGAGGTTTGAAATCTGTTCAGTCTGATCCATCTGGTGACAATTGAATTCTAGGCATGGAAAACACGAGGTTAAGGAGGCAGAATTTTATTCCGCACCTGTGATTTTGTCACTTAGAATCATTGGGGACATTAGGGTTTGTCCTTTTTGTTTCACCTTTTCCTTCATCCCTCCCTCCTTTCTCTTTGTCTCTTGCTTCTTTTGTCCTTTCTCCTGTTCCCCTCCCAACATCAGGTTTTTTTCTCTTGCTGATAACAGCTCACGTTAACTGATCGCTCTCATTATAGTGTGTATGGCAGCACCATTTTTTTCATGTTCTCTGTGTGTATATATATCTTCCTACTGTATTTTTAACTGCATGCATCCGATAAGAACATAAGAAAGGCCATACCGGGTCAGACCAAAGGTCCATCTAGCCCAGTATCTGTCTACTGACAGTGGCCAATGCCAGGTGACCCAGAGGGAGTGAACCTAACAGGCAATGATCAAGTGATCTCTCTCCTGCCATCTATCTCCATCCTCTGATGAACAGAGGCTAGGGACACCATTCTTACTCATCCTGGCTAATAGCCATTTATGGACTTAGCCACCATGAATTTATCCAGTTCCCTTTTAAACATTGTTATAGTCCTAGCCTTCACAACCTCCTCAGGCAAGGAGTTCCACAAGTTGACTGTGCGCTGCGTGGAGAAGAACTTCCTTTTAAACAAATAAGTGGGTTTTAGCCCACAAAAGCTTATGCTCAAATAAATTTGTTAGTCTCTAAGGTGCTACAAGGACTCATTCTTTTTGCAGATAAATTAATGATCACACTGGTCCCTTCTGACCTTAAAGGCTCTGAGTCTAACAGGGAGAGGGAAGTAAAGGAAAAAAACATCAACCAAACATTGTAATACCAGGATGACTCCACCTGCTCACTCTATAGTCCCGCCCCTTTCTTCCTCCACTGGGTGTTTAATGACCTGCAGGACATTGATTCTCTCCTTCCATTGATAAACTGATACAATGTGACTGAAATTAAACCAATTCCCACCTCAGAAAATGTCACCTCACAGCATTAGCTAGGAATCGAACGCAAGTCAACTGCTTGGAAAGCAGCTATGCTCACCACTCTACCACCAATGCAGCTGGCAAAAGTACCGCTTATGCTTGCCCAATGAGGCTAGACCAGAATTGAGGCGTTTTCCTACCTGTTAAAATGCACTTGATTCTCATCACTAAACAAACACCTCCATCTTCACCTGGGTTTGAACCATCAGCCTTTCCATTAGCCACCAATGCTATTAATCACAGACACAGGTAACTGCCTACTTCCCACCTACAGGGGTACAACTGGCTACTGAGGGAGGCGCACTGCTGGGGTTATCAGTTCAGGCCTGATCCAGAGCATCGGTTTTCATTAGCCATGGAGCTTTCCCCACTTGCTTTGTCTCAGTAACATGGAAAGTGCCATACGAGGGGGATGAGAGTAAATTCTAAACTCTGAAATGTGGAGGTTGGCCCAGAGATTGGGATAAGGGGTTTGAAGAGAAAAATCTCTAAGAATATAAAACCAGACAGTCTCCAGGGGCAGGTTTGGTACCTAGGTACAGGGAGCCATTGGGGTGGGGGTTCACTTCCTCTGTTCAATGTCCTGAGAGGTATTTGAAGGTGAAGATAACGCCATGGCTAACAGGTGACTGGCACGTCCTGGGTTAAAGAAAGGAAGGGACTTGGGTTAATAGTCTGAAGATTTGCGTTACCATCACTGTCTGACCCCCCTTCAGTGTGGAGCAGGTTTGTACATTGCTGAGTGGAACGCACAGACTCCTGCAGAGCAGGGGCAGCTGTTTCCATGGCAGAGAGCCTGGCACTTAGGAGACTTCCTACACTTGCTGTTTTGAAGCAATTCAATAAAATAACGGTGGAGCTACAATGTCTGGTCCAAAATTTCAGCTCCCCGCTGCAAAAACGCTATTTTAGGATCTAAACAGGAGGCTTCCAGCGCTAGGACACCTGAGCAGAGAGCGGGGGGGGGGAGGTAACAGCTGCTGACTCTGAGGGTCCTGGGCTAAATCCACTTGCAGGTGGAAGTGTTTTGATTTATTTGATTTATAATGAGCACCAGCTACCAGGGGAGAAGCCCTGCAAGCTGCTGCCACTGGGAAAGGGCAGGGGAGAGGGAGCAAGAGGAGAAAGGCAGAGACATTGGAGATGAGGAATTGGGGGGAGAAGAAGGAGAGAACAGAGAGACAATAAATGATTGAAGCAGAACAGGTGTCCCAACTCCATCTTGCTCATCACAGGTGTTCACAGAGACAGGTACTTGCGGGTTTTCCAGTGTCAAGTCTGAACTTTGATTCTAACAATGTGCGTTGAAATATCAAGGGGATCTCCACATACCTGATCTCTTCCCTCTCCCCTTTTTTGTATTAATTTTTATTTTGATGTGTTTGGCTTAACCGTGATCATCTCTTTCCCCACCTCTATTGCAATTTGGGGGTTATGTTTATTGTGCCTCCCTTTTGTTCATGTCATTATAATTGTAACAGCAAAGGAATCTGCAGGAGCAAAAACTGACTCAAAACTTCATTTCCCCATCGTGCCGGAACATCCTACAAACAGCTCACACAGCTGGAATCATAACACGCAAGGCCAGGGGATGGGAGATGCAGGTTTCCAAGTGTTCTGTCTTTCTCAGATGACACATTCCAGCCCCTTGTGTGCCTCCATCCTGTATGACCTGCTGGACTTCGACACATTTATTGTCTCATTCTATAGATAATGTGATTGTAACATAATGTCACTGAAATTAAACCACTTCCAGACGAGGAAACAACAAAGGAGAAAAGCCATTATTGCATTGGCTGGGAATCAAACCCAGATGAATTGCTTGGAAAACACCCATGCACACCACTATACCACCAATGCATCTGGCAGGAGTAGCTTTCCTGCAGACTGTGTGCTGGCAAAGGGGGTGACACATGACCACAGAGTTAGTGAGCAGGGTGGATGGGCTGGAAGCTGCCTGACAGCTGGGAGCAGAGTTACCATCCCAGAGTGACTGAAAGGGGGCAAAGGTGAAAACAGATCTCACTGGGAGCTGGCCCCACACCTGCCCCACCCCTAGGAGAGGGGAACTGAAGCTCAACTTCAATCACAGAAAACTCTTCCCTGAGAAGGAAGGGGACAGCTTGTTTTACAGACCAGGTTTGTGTTTGTTCCTGCTACATACGGAGGGGCTGGGTAGTGCTGATTCCAGCCCCCAGACTCTGGGAGGATAAGGAACAAATTCAGGCTGCCAGTGACCTGCAGGAGGGAGATGATCTTTTGAGAGTGACAGACGCCTCGTCCTAAAGGCCTTTGTCTGCCCCCTTCCAGTGACTGTTTGGTACAGGAATGCAGCCCCCACTCCTGGGTCTCTCCTGGGGAAATAATGTTTCTGTGCAAAACACCAAAGCTTTTAACAGAAAGGAAGAAAAGGAAATGGCCACATGATGGACACAAGGAATGAAACACAAGATCCTTCTCCCATGTGCATTGACTTTTAACCTTGTTTGTGGTGGTGGTGGATCTATGTTGGTCCCAGGGGTCCCCTGGGGTGCTGGGCATTGGCCACTTTCGGGAGAGTGGGCTAGATGAACTGGTCTGACTCAGTGTGGCTGTTCTTATGTTCTAACTGCTGGTTATGGAAGAGACGACCTTCCAGGCTACACAGAACTGAAGAAGGGTGCTGGGTTAGCTCCACAGCTAACTGACTCTGAAAAGTGTTTTCTCTCCACTCCCCTTGGAGAGAAGTTAAGTTTCCCTTTGGGCAACTATCAGGCTGAAGCAATTGTAGAAGGGTGCTGAGTTAGCTCCACAGCTAACTGACTCTGAAAAGTGTTTTCTCTCCACTCCCCTTGGAGAGAAGTTAAGTTTCCCTTTGGGCAACTATCAGGCTGAAGCAATTGTATTGACTGTGACACTAGAATTGAAGATTTAATATTATAAATAAATGAGTCTAAACCTGAGGTTCTGGTTTTCACATTGGTTTTTCTAACTCCGTTCCCAATGCTCTTCTAGAAAGGCCTCCAGGCTGCCTGCCCAGCCCAGCAAAAGTGGCAAGGAGAAAGCCCACACTGCTGCTCTTTCAGGTAGTTGAAGGCTGCTATCAAACCCCCCTCACTCCGTCAGTCCCCAGTCTGTGGCAGTGCCTGGGATTCTTCCATCCTAAGTGCAGGACTCTGCACTTCTCCTTGTTGAACCTCCTCAGATTTCTTTGGGCCCAATCCTCCAATTTGTCTAGGTCGCTCTGGACCCAAACCCTGTCCTCCAGCGCTTGGATTCTTTACATGCTTTCACAGAGCACAGAGCAAATGTTCCATGATTTCATAGGGCAGAGTTTTGTGCTATCGGGAGCTTTCCCTGTGTGAATTTGACAGGTGGATCAACATAGAGACACATTGTGACCCTTCTCAGGGTGCTGAGGACTGTGAGTCTCCTTGTTGCCACCTGCCACAAGGAAGAGGAGTTTGCATTTGGCAGCTGGATGTTAGTGACCAAACTCACCAGCCTGCTGGAACTCAGGGACCCTCCTCTGAGCTACAGCAGCCACCTTAACCCTTGAGTTCCTTCAATGTGTCCCCCTCTGGGGTCCAGCCCGGATCACCAGATACTCGGTGAAATCCCAGATCCTCTCTTGCCCAAGTATCCCAGGTTACTAGTTTTACTGTGGACCATTGCTACTGTATCTCACACAGCACTTGAGTACAGTTATCGAACAAGCAAAAAATGTATTTCACAACGGATAGAGATTTAAACAAACAAATGTGAGTGATGGAAACCAACTGTTACCAACTAAACAAAGGCAGAAAGTGATAGAATAGAAAGGCCAGCACAAAAACAGAGAGAGGAACAATGAGATACTAAAGGACAATGGTTGGAACTCTCCAATTCTCTCAGTCTTTGGATTGATGGGTACTAGAGCTGTAGCAACAGTTGAGGAACCAGGGTAAATTAAATCTAAGGTTTGAGCTGCTTCTGAAGAATTTTCCACACTCACGGCATTCATAGGGCCTCTCTCCTCTGTGGATTGTTTGATGACTAATAAGGTGCGAACTGCGATTGAAGGTTTTTCCGCACTCAGTGCATTCATAGGGCCTGTCCCCTGTGTGGATTCTCTGATGTCTAGAAAGGACTGATCTTTGAGTGAAGCATTTCCCACACTCATGGCATTCGTAGGGCTTTTCCCCTGTGTGGATTCTCTGATGAATAGAAAGGGCTGATCTTTGAGTGAAGCTTTACCCACATATCTGCTGGGAACACACACACACACACACACAGACACTGTATCTGTCTACACCCCTGTGTTCACTCTTCTAGAAAATTATGATCAATTTTGTACACAGTATGGCTTGTGAGGTATCATTTGAAAGAACAGAGGGAACAGGAACCCTTACCCAGCGAGGTCACCGTCTCATAGTTCTCCTGCATGACATCCCTGTAGAGGGCTCTCTGAGTGGGGTCCAGCAGAGCCCACTCTTCCCTGGTGAAATGCACAGCCACCTCCTCGAAGGTCACCGGCCCCTGAAATAGTAAGAGTCCAACACTCAGGACCTCTTTCCCCACTCACAGCCCCACCATTTGTGGCAGAGAGGGAGCGAATCAAATGGAAGCTCTGGGTGGATCGCAGTCAACAGAGTCCCACCCCCACCCCGCTCAGCGTATCCAGCAAATACCAGGGTGAGGAGACGAAGAGAGAGCCCCTTGTCTCTCCCAGCAGATCCATCACACACCTACTAGCCACCGACTGATACAGGAGATGGAGCCCCTAGCAGGGTCCAGGAGAGCTCCCTGGTAGGAAGCCCAATAACCTCCTCATTGTGAGGAGCGGGATATGAAGGGAGAGGCAGCTCCAATAAGCCTGACTCATGGGTGCCCCCTTCATATCTCACAGCAGCCGCTGGTTAGTGAGCTCAGGCTCCAGCACTGGGAGTCTGGTCAGTTTGACTAGCTCCATGGAGGTGGGCTATTTTCTTTCTTCACAAATTAGGGCATTTCCACCTCCCAACCTCCTGGGTCTGTTCCTAACTCCCAGCAGGTTTGCCACACCCTGGCCTCCTCCTTTCCCCACGCTGTGAATTTCCTGCCCCGCTCCAACCTCCAGACCAGACTGTGCAAACCTTCCCATCTCCGATGTATTTGCTGTCCCTCTCCTCCAGCAGGATCCCACCAGCAACCCCCCGATAATCTCTACCTGAGTTGGCTCCACTGCAGCCATTTCTCTTCCCTGTCCCACGGCAGGCTGGGATGACCTGGAGCAAAACATGGACGTCATTCTGCAGCCTGTCTGGGGGAGAAGGGCAGTTGTAGGCGTTTCAGAACCGGTTTTAGTTAATTTCACATCAGAATTCCCCCAGGCCCTTTCCTGCAGACAGACACCTAGATTCTACCATGCTGGGAAATGATCAGTCTGTTTATTACAATGTTGACCTGGCCCCTCCTGCCAGGCTAAGCCCAGACACATTTTTAACCTCCCTTCTCCCTCCCCTCACCCCGCAACAAAGTCTCTGAACACAAGGCTAGAAAATAGCAGAACCAAAGGAGTCACTGTGGGGGATTCCCTCGGACACTGACCCCACGGCAGCCACATCCCAGCAGGGGGAATATGGAGTCAGGAACTGGCTTTTCCTCTGTCTGATCCTTGTTTTGTTCACTGGAAAGTGGTTCTGCCCAGGGATGCAGCAATACATATGTCTGGGTGGACTAGAGAGCTGGAAATCTCTCCCTCCATTCATTTCTACCACTGCCCCTTTCAGTCTTTCCTTCCTCTGTCCTCTCTCCCTGCTCCTCCGGCTGGGACAGTCCCATTCCTGGGGGCTTTGCTCTCCCATGGCTGGATTTTCTCCTGGCAATTGCTACTGGGAGGAGAAATGAGGAGGGGCTGTTTGTGCAGAGTCACTTTCTTGCCAGTCCCCAGCACTTTCCCTGAGGTCTGTCAGTTACCTGGAGACTCTGGCTCAGAATTTAGTATTAACAGGGCCCAGGGCTGCCCTAGGGGGCTAGGACCAGCTGGAGAAAGTCATCCCCTGGGCCAGGCAGAGAAGCAGCTTTAATTCAGGTCACTTCCCAGCACAGAACCCCGCTGGGGGAGCAGCAGCTGCTAAGCCTGGTCTCCCAGATCACAATGGAGGCTGCAGCCTCTGACCCAGGAAGCTGAACCCCAGTATCCTGAGCAGAGAGGACAGAGCGTTTGAGCAGCTTCCCTCCTTTAGCTCTCTGGGTAGAGCAGCTAACGAGAGCCCCTCCTCACAGGGAGAATTGCTGATCTCATTTGCCCCACTGTCCATCTGGAGTCACTCCTTGTCTTTCCATACAGTGACTCTGGATTAACAATGGTCTCAATGAAACCAGAGTTCAGAAAGAATGAGTCCAGAATGCTGTGGAAGGGACCATTGTGTGGCAGCGCTGACTCCCTTCCCTCCTCCCTCACCCCAGATCCAGGACAAGGACTGGACAATGGACTGGACAATCTAGGACAATGGAACTGGAAGTTCCTGCAGTTTTCAAGAGGGGAGAAGAGCAAAATCTGTGATTTCACCTCACTGTGTTTGATAAGAACATAAGAACATAAGAAAGGCCGTACCGGGTCAGACCAAAGGTCCATCTAGCCCAGTATCTGTCTACCGACAGTGGCCAATGCCAGGTGCCCCTGAGGGAGTGAATCTAACAGGCAATGATCAAGTGATCTCTCTCCTGCCATCCATCTCCATCCTCTGACGAACAGAGGCTAGGGACACCATTCTTACCCATCCTGGCTAATAGCCATTTATGGACTTAGCCTCCATGAATTTATTCAGTCCCCTTTTAAACATTGTTTTTAAACATTGTCCTAGCCTTCACAACCTCCTCAGGTAAGGAGTTCCACAAGTTGACTGTGCGCTGCGTGAAGAAGAACTTCCTTTTATTTGTTTTAAACCTGCTGCCTATTAATTTCATTTGGTGACCCCTAGTTCTTGTATTATGGGAATAAGTAAATAACTTTTCCTTATCCACTTTCTCAACATCACTCATGATTTTAAATAACTCTATAATGTCCCTACTTATTCTTCTATTTTCCAAACTGAAGAGTCCTAGCCTCTTTAATCTTTCCTCATATGGGACCCTCTCTAACCCCTAATCATTTTAGTTGCTCATTTCTGAACCTTTTCTAGTGCTAGAATATCTTTTTTGAGGTGAGGAGACCACATCTGTACACAGTATTCGAGGTGTGGGCGTACCATGGATTTATATAAGGGCAATAATATATTCTCAGTCTTATTCTCTATCCCCTTTTTAATGATTCCTAACATCCTGTTTGCTTTTTTGACCTCCTCTGCACACTGCGTGGACATCTTCAGAGAACTATCCACGATAACTCCAAGATCTTTTTCCTGACTCGTTGTAGCTAAATTAGCCCCCATCATGTTGTATGTATAGTTGGGGTTATTTTTCCAATGTGCATTACTTTACATTTATCCACATTAAATTTCATTTGCCATTTTGTTGCCTAATCACTTAGTTTTGTGAGATCTTTTTGAAGTTCTTCACAATCTGCTTTGGTCTTAACTATCTTGAGTAGTTTAGTATCATCTGCAAACTTTGCCACCTCACTGTTTACCCCTTTCTCCAGATCATTTATGAATAAATTGAATAGGATTGGTCCCAGGACTGACCCTTGGGAACACCACTAGTTACCCCTCTCCATTCTGAGAATTTACCATTAATTCCTACCCTTTGTTCCCTGTCCTTTAACCAGTTCTCAATCCATGAAAGGACCTTTCCTTTTATCCCATGACAGCTTAATTTACGTAAGAGCCTTTGGTGAGGACCTTGTCAAAGGCTTTCTGGAAATCTAAGTACACTATGTCCACCGGATCCCCTTGTCCACATGTTTGTTGACCTTCAAAGAACTCTAATAGATTAGTAAGACACGATTTCCCTTTACAGAAACCATGTTGACTATTGCTCAAGAGTTTATGTTTTTCTATGTGTCTGACAATTTTATTCTTTACTATTGTTTCAACTAATTTGCCCGGTACCGACGTTAGACTTACCGGTCTGTAATTGCCGGGATCACCCCTAGAGCCCTTTTTAAATATTGGCATTACATTAGCTAACTTCCAGTCATCGGGTACCGAAGCCGATTTAAATGACAGTTTACAAACCTTAGTTAATAGTTCATCAACTTCACTTGTTAGTTCTTTCAGAACTCTTGGGTGAATGCCATCTGGTCCCGGTGACTTGTTAATGTTGAGTTTATCAATTAATTCCAAAACCTCCTCTAGTGACACTTCAATCTGTGACAGTTCCTCAGATTTGTCACCTACAAAAGCCAGCTCAGGTTTGGGAATCTCCTAACATCCTCAGCCGTGAAGACTGAAGCAAAGAATCCATTTAGTTTCTCCGCAATGACTTTATCGTCTTTTAAGCGCTCCTTTTGAATTTTGATCATCAAGGGGCCCCACTGGTTGTTTAGCAGGCTTCCTGCTTCTGATGTACTTAAAAAACATTTTGTTATTACCTTTGGAGTTTTTGGCTAGCCGTTCTTCAAACTCCTCTTTGGCTTTTCTTATTACACTCTTGCACTTAAGTTGGCAGTGTTTGTGCTCCTTTCTATTTGCCTCACTAGGATTTGACTTCCACTTTTTAAAGGAAGTCTTTTTATCTCTCACTGCTTCTTTTACATGGTTGTTAAGCCACGGTGGCTCTTTTTTAGTTCTTTTACTGTTTTTCTTAATTTGGGGTATACATTGAAGTTGGGCCTCTATTATGGTGTCTTTAAAAAGGGCCCACGCAACTTGCAGGGATTTCACTTTAGTCACTGTACCTTTTAACTTTTGTCTAACTAACCCCCTCATTTTTGTATAGTTCCCCCTTTTGAAATTAAAGGCCACAGTGTTGGGCAGTTGAGATGTTCTTCTCACCACAGGGATGTTGAATGCTATTGTATTATGGTCACTATTTCCAAGCGGTCCTGCTATAGTTACCTCTTGGACCAGCTCCTGCGCTCCACTCAGGATTAAATCTAGAGTCGCCTCTCCCCTTGTGGGTTCCCGTACCAGCTGCTCCATGAAGCAGTCATTTAAAGTATCGAGAAATTTTATCTCTGCATTTCGTCCTGAAGTGAAATGTTCCCAGTCAATATGGGGATAATTGAAATCCCCCACTATTATTGGGTTCTTAATTTTGATAGCCTCTCTAATTTCCCTTAGCATTTCATCATCACTATTACTGTCCTGGTCAGGTGGTCGATAATAGATCCCTACTGTTATATTTTTACTAGAGCATGAAATTTCTATCCATAGAGACTCTATGGAACCTGTGGATTCACTTAAGATTTTTACTTCATTTGAATCTACACTTTAACATATAGTGCCACTCCTCCCCCTGCACGGCCTGTTCTGTCCTTCCGATATATTTTGTACCCCGGAATGATTGTGTCCCATTGATTGCTCTCAGTCCACCAGGTTTCTGTGATGCCTATTATATCTATATCCTCCTTTATCACAAGGCACTCTAGTTCACCCATCTTATTATTTAGACTTCTGGCATTTGTGTACAAGCACTTGAAAAACTTGTCCCTGTTTATTAGCCTGCCTTCTTCTGATGTGCCAGATTCTTTTTTATGTGACTGTTTATCATCTGATCCGGCCCTTACATTATACTTCTCATTCCTCTGCTCCTGACTATAACCAGGAGATTCTCTATCATCAGACTCTCCCATAAGAGAAGTCTGTGTCCGATCCACACGCTCCTCTGCAGCAGTCGGCTTTCCCCCATCTCCTAGTTTAAAAACTGCTCTACAACCTTTTTAATGTTTAGTGCCAGCAGTCTGGTTCCACTTTGGTTTAGGTGGAGCCCATCTCTCCTGTATAGGCTCCTCCCATCCCAGAAGTTTCCCCAGTTCCTAATGAACGTGAACCCCTCCTCTCTACACCATCGTCTCATCCACGCATTGAGACTCTGAAGCTCTGCCTGCCTACCTGGCCCTGCGCGTGGAACCGGGAGCATTTCTGAAAATGCCACCATAGACGTCCTGGATTTCAGTCTCTTCCCTAGCAGCCTAAATTTGGCTTCCAGGACATCTCTCCTACCCTTCCCTATGTCATTGGTACCTACATGTACCACGACCACCGGCTCCTCCCAGCACTACACATAAGTCTGTCTAGATGCCTCGGGAGATCCGCAACCTTCGCACCAGGCAGGCAAGTCACCATACGGTTCTCCCGGTCATCGCAGACCCAGTTATCTACATTTCTAAGAATCAAATCTCCCATTACTAACACCTGCCTTTTCCTAGAAACTGGAGTTCCCTCCCCCAGAGAGGCAACCTCAGTGCGAGAGGCAACCCCAGCACCATCTGGAAGGAGGGTCCCAACTACGGGAAGGTTTCCCTCTGCTCCCATTGACTGCTCTGCTTCCCTGGGCCCTTCTTCCTCCTCAACAGCACAGGTGCTGTCTAAGCGGAGGTGGGACAATTCTACAGTGTCCCGGAAGGCCTCATCAACATACCTCTCTGCCTCTCTCAGCTCCTCCAGTTCCGCCACCCTGGCCTCCAAAGCCCGTACATGGTCTCTGAGGCCAGGAGCTCCTTGCACCGACAGCACACATAGGCCACCCGCCCACAGGGCAGGTAATCATACATGCGACAGTCAGTGCAATAAACTGGATAGCCCCCACTCTGCTGCTGGGCTTCTGCCTGCATTGTCTCCTAGTTAGTGAAAGGGTGGTTTAAGGAAAGTAGTTTTGGAATGTGGTTCGGTTTATAGGTTTTAGGATTTTAGGGGGGGGCCACAGGGAAGGGGTTACGGCTGGCAAGGGACTCCCGCTCCCTTCCCAACTCCCTTGCGAAACTCCTGTTAGCAGCCCCTGTTCGCAAAGCTCCTGGTCGCTTGTGCGCGGCTTTATAAAGCCCTGGCCTGGCCTGAGTGAATGCCCCGCCCACTGATAAGTGCCTAGAAAGTTATCACAGTGACTGGGCCTGGCCGGGGAATGTCGGGCAGTGCTTGGAGCCAGGATTCTGGCATAAGCTAATCAGGGAGAAGAAGCGAGGTCAGGAGCAGCCCCCAGAGCCCCAGCCAGCCTCCCCCCCAGATATTCCCTGGGACCCAGCCCCCAGAATCCCTGGCCAGGGACCTCAGATACCCCTCAGAGCCCCACCAGCCAGAGAACCCCCACCAGACCTTCATTGACAGGTTGGGAATCCCAAAGGGTTCCCCCCACCAAGAGACCCCAACAGCCAGAGAGCCCCCAAAAGGGACCTCCACTGGGAACTCAGTCCCTCACTGACTGCCTAGGATCCCCCCCTCCCCGCCCTCCAGCAGGATCTGCCCTGCCCTTTGCCTGGCACCCCCTCCTCCCCCCTGCGGGATCCCCTGATGCTTTACAGGGGCACCCCCTGGCCTAGCGCCGGGGATTCTCCCACACACACTCTGTGCACTGGGCACGGCAGCGATCCCAGGAGTCTGCAGGGGAAGCACAGACAGAGCCCCTGGCACAGCACCAGGCTCCCTCTAACCCCCTGTCCCGCCTCCCCAAGAGACGCCCACCCCGGCTGTTCTGCAGCCACCAGGCCCCCAGCGATACCCACCTCCAGGACCCACAGCCTCAGGGCTGGGCACATCACACCCACCCCCTGAAACCCCAAATCTCCAGAACCCACCAACCTCACTAGGGTACCCCCTGCCCAGCCACCCAGAGGCCTCCCCCTACCACAATCCCCCTTCAGCTGCTATCTCCCCCCACAGCCCCACCCCCACCCCGCAACACTGTTACCTCACAGTGCCTGAGAAGTGGATAGAAAGTGACCACCGCCCCCTGCTGGCCAGTCACACAGGCAGAGGGAGCCCTGGGGGATGTCTCTGGAACTGGAGAATGGAAGATCTGGAGGGACAAAATAGGTAAGAAATGTCCATGCCTGTCACTAGCAAATAATGGCCACCCTGGATCCACCCCAGAAGTGGCTGCATCTTAGCACTGTGGGAAGCAACCCCTCACAGAGGCCATTTGTCATGGGGTTTAGGATACTTCTGGACCCACACTGCACTCAGAGTGACCTCCTCATCCCGTGCCAGCTGGAGAAAAGGAAAGGGTCCAGCCAACTCTTCTGTTACCGGTTGGGAACCACTGATCCCCAAACAGGGGGAGGCCTCTGGCTTTGATGTGTATTAAATATCTGGCTGGTCTGTTTCTTTGGCAAACATTTTAACGGAGATAAAGGGGGGAACAAATGATTCACAAAGGAGACGGGAAAGATGACCTCCACAGGGCCACCCAGAGGATTCCGGGGGCCCGGGGTCTTCGGCGGCGGGGGGGGCCCTTCCGTTCCTGGACCTGCCGCCGAAGTGCCCCAAGACCCGCGGTGGGGACCCCGCCGAATTACTGCCAGCTGGACCCGCCGCCGGCGCTGCCCGGTCTTCGGCGGTAATTCAGCGGAGGGCCCCGCCGCGGTCTTCGGGCACCGACAGCGGGTCCTGGAACAGAAGGGCCCCCCGCTGCCGAATTACCACCGAAGACCGAGCTGAACTTCGGGGGCGGGTCCCGCTCCGTCTTCGGCGGTAATTCGCCAGCGGGGGGTCCTTCCGCCCTGGAGCGGAAGGAACCCCCGCCGGCGAAGACCGGGAGTGGCAGAAGCTCCTGCGCCCGGCCGCACAAGAGTTTTCCGGGCCCCGGGCGAGTGAGGACCCGCTCAGGGCCCCAAAAACTCTGGTGGGGGCCCCCGTGGGGCTCGGGTTCTGGGTCAAATTGCCCCTCTTGCCCCCCCCTCTGGGCAGCCCTGGACCTCCAGGATGGAGAAGCACTCAGGGCAACAGGTTCCCTCGAAGGAAGAAGCTGCTGGGATTTAGAAACACGGGGAACAGCCCCAAACCAGAGAGGATTTTTAACTGACATAGAAAGAGGCAAAACCTGAGTTTTGAGACCAACGATCAGAAATGAAAGAGAAAGGGTGGAAATCTGAGAGATTTTGGATCCATTTTGCAAATTATAGAGAGGAAAGTGGAAAATCAGAGGGATTTTATATCAGTTGTTGATAGGAGGCAAAATCTGAGTGTTTCACATCAATATTTGATAAATGAATAAAGAGGAAATGGGCAACATTTGCAAACATTTTATATCCAGGTTCAAGAATCTGAGAAAAGGTGTAAATCTGAGATTTTCTTGGTATTTTATAATTAGAGAGACAGGGGGAAATCTCAGGGCATATTCAATTAGAAACAGACAACTAGAGAGCAGTGGGGCAAACGTTTAGGTTATTTTATATGAATCTTTGAGATTTGCAAAGAAAATGTGTCACAAACTGCGTATTTGATAACATGAGAGAAAAACACCAAGATCTGAGGGGATTTTATATTGCTGTTAACGAACTAGTGGAAAAGGGGGACTGTTGGACTGGATTTTATACGACTGTCCAATACATAAACACAAAGTAATGGTTCCCCCACCCCCACCATTCCCATGGGCAGCAGGGAGCCCTTTGAGGAGCTGATTAAAAGGGAGGGGGAGGGGGAGCTGAAAGGTCCCTGGATAAAGGAAGGGGGCAGCAGTGGGGATGGGCGGGTGACTGGCAACTGATGGTTGGGGGCAACTGTGTTGGTAGTTAGGGGGCAACAACTGGGATTGGGAAATGGGGGTCTGGGCAGTCCCCACGGGGGACACGTGCGCCTCCCTTCCAGTGATGAGCTGCTAAAATCTTAACAACCGGTTCCCTATAAAAAGTTCTGATTTAAGAGATGTGCCACAGTATGGATTTTTTGTTCCAATAGGGTTACCATACATCCGTATTTTCCCGGGAGGAATTTTTAAAATTTACCACCCAGACAGCGATTTAAGAACCTAAAAGCCTGACATCTCTGGGAAAATACAGGTGTATGTTAACCCGACCTACAGTTCTTTTTTACAAAGATGGGCCTGAACTAGAACTGAGCTCCATTTCCCAGGTGTGGGTCCCCGCCATTCCCTGGGGTGTGCTAGGGTGACCAGATGTCCCAATTGTATAGGGACAGTCTCAATTTTCGGGTCTTTTTCTTATATAGGATCCTATTACCCCTCACCCTCTGTCCTGATTTTTCACACTTGCTGTCTGGTCACCCTCGGGTGGGCACAGGTGTGGGTCCCAGCTGCTCCCTGCCCCCCCACCCCATTGAAGCAGGTGTGCAGGGTTAGTGCCCTGGGAACTGCAGGGCACCAGTGGCCATGGGGCTGGCTGCAGACAGGGGCGTGGGGCAGGGCTCGCTGGAGGCAGGGAGTGTGACACGGGCTGGCTGCAACAGGAGCTGGCTGTGGGCAGGTGGTGCAGACAGGCTGTGGCGGGGAAAGGGGCTGGGGGAGGGGGCGGGGGGGTGGCAGGGGCTGCGGGCAGGATGGATGGCAGGGGCTGGCTCTGGCCAGGGGGTGCAGACAGGGGCTGGCTGGAGGCGGGGGCGGCAGAGGCTGCGGGTGGGGGAGGGTGGCAGGGGGCAGCTGTGGGCAGGGAGGAGCGGGAGGGGTGCAGACACTCACACAGGGGGAGCAGCTGGGAGCAGGAGGTGGCTGTAGGCAGGGACTGCGGGCGGGGGCTGCAATGGGGTGGCAGGGCAGGGGTGCAGACAGGGGCTGGGGTGCAATGGGGTGGCAGGGCAGGGGTGCAAACAGGGGCTGGGGCAGGGGTGCAGACAGGGGCTGGGGGCAGGCAGGGGTGCAATGGGGTGGCAGGGCAGGGGTGCAGACAGCGGGCAGGGGTGCAATAGGGGTGGCAGGGCAGGGGTGCAGACAGGCTGGGGTACTCAGGGGTGCAATGGGGGTGGCAGGGCAGGGGTGCAGACAGGGGCTGGGGGCAGGGCAGGGTGCAATGGGGTGGCAGGGTAGGGGATGCAGACGGGGTTGGGGGCAGGGCAGGGGTGCAGACAGGGGGCTGCGGACAGGGGTGCAATGGGGTGGCACAGCAGGGGTGCAATGTGGGGCAGGGCAGGGGTGCAATGGGGGCAGGGCAGGGGTGAAGACAGGGGCTGGGGGCAGGGGGTGCAGACAGGGGCTGGGGGCAGGGCAGGGGTGCAATGGGGTGGCAGGACAGGGGTGCAATGGGGGTGGCAGGACAGGGGTGCAGATGGGCTGGGGCAGGGCAGGGGTGCAATGGGGGTGGCAGGGCAGGGGTGCAATGGGGGTGGCAGGGCAGGGCGCAGACAGGGGCTGGGGAGGGTGGCAGGGGCTGGCTGCGGCGGGGATGCAGACAGGGGCTGGGGCAGGGCAGGGGTGCAGACAGGGGCTGGGGCAGGGCAGGGGTGCAGACAGGGGCTGGGGGCAGGGCAGGGGTGCAATGGGGGTGGCAGGGCAAAGGGTGCAGACGGGGCTGGGGCAGGGCAGGGGTGCAATAGGGGTGGGAGGGCAGGGGTGAAATGGGGGCAGGGCAGGGGCAGGGGCTGGGGGCAGGGCAGGGGGTACAATGGGGGCAGGGCAGGGGTGCAAACAGGGGCTGGGGGCAGGGCAGGGGTGCAGACAGGGGCTGGGGGCAGGGCAGGGGTGCAATGGGGGCAGGGCAGGGGTGCAGACAGGGGCTAGGGGCAGGGCAGGGGGTGCAATGGGAGCAGGGCAGGGGTGCAGACAGGGGCTAGGGGCAGGGCAGGGGTGCAATGGGGCAGGGCAGGGGTGCAATGGGGGCAGGGCAGGGGATGCAGACAGGGGCTGGGGGCAGGCAGGGGGTGCAATGGGGGCAAGGCAGGGTGTGCAGACGGGCTGGGGGCAGGGCAGGGGGTGCAATGGTGGGTGGCAGGGCAGGGGGTGCAGACAGGGGCTGGGGGCAGGGCAGGGGGTGCAATGGGGGGCAGGGCAGGGGGTGCAGACAGGGGCTGGGGTGCAATGGGGGTGGCAGGGCAGGGGTGCAGACAGGGGCTGGGGGCAGGGCAGGGGTGCAGACAGGGGCTGGGGGCAGGGCAGGGGTGCAATGGGGGCAGGGCAGGGGTGCAGACAGGGGCTGGGGCAGGGCAGGGGTGCAGACAGGGGCTGGGGGCAGGGCAGGGAGGGGGTGCAATGGGGCTGGGGTGCAATGGGTGGCAGGGCAGGGGTGCAATGGGGGCAGGGTGCAATGGGGGTGGCAGGGTAGGTGGTGCAATGGGGGTGGCAGGGCAGGGGCGCAGACAGGGGCTGGGGCAGGGGTGCAATGGGGGTGGCAGGGTAGGTGGTGCAATGGGGGTGGCAGGGCAGGGGTGCAGACGGGGCTGGGGGCAGGGCAGGGGTGCAGACGGGGCTGGGGGCAGGGCAGGGGTGCAATGGGTGTGGCAGGGCAGGGGTGCAGACAGGGGCTGGGGCAGGGCAGGGGGTGCACTGGGGCAGGGCAGGGGTACAATGGGGGCAGGGCAGGGGTGCAGACAGGGGCTGGGGGGAGGTGACAGGGGCTGGCTGCGGCGGGGTGCAGGCAGGGGGCTCTGGGCGGGGAGGGGGTGCAATGGGGGCAGGGCAGGGGTGCAGACAGGGGCTGGGGCAGGGCAGGGGTGCAGACAGGGGCTGGGGGCAGGGCAGGGGTGCAATGGGGTGGCAGGGCAGGGGTGCAATGGGGTGGCAGGGCAGGGGTGCAGACGGGGCTGGGGGCAGGGCAGGGGTGCAATGGGGGCAGGGCAGGGGTGCAGACAGGGGCTGGGGGCAGGGCAGGGGTGCAGGCAGGGGCTGGGGGCAGGGCAGGGGTGCAGACAGGGGCTGGGGCAGGGCAGGGGTGGCAGGCAGGGGCTGGGGCAGGGGCAGGGCAGGGGTGCAGACAGGGGCTGGGAGGGTGACAGGGGCTGGCTGCGGCGGGGCTGCAGGCAGGGGCTCTGGGCGGGGAGGCGCAGACACTCACACGGGGGCTGGGAGCGGCAGGAGGCAGCCGGGCACCCACCAGGCAGCAGCAGGAGCCCCAGGGCCAGAGCTCCAAAGAGCAGGAGCAGCAGCAGGGCCAGGAGGCAGCTCACGTGGCTCCCGCAGCGCAGCGCCCCCCGGCGGCCGGGAGGAGGAATTGCACCTTCCCAGCCACAGCCCATCCAAGCGACCCGGCTCCAGCTCCCGCCTGCCCCCTTCCCTGCCCTGGCAGAGACCCGGCATCTCATAGAATATCAGGGCTGGAAGGGACCTCAGGAGGTGTCTAGTCCAACCCCCTGCTCAAAGCAGGACCAATCCCCAACTAAATCCCCAAATGGCCCCCGCAAGGAGTCAGCTCCCAGCCCTGGGTTTAGCATTTTTGGGTGGACCTCCCACAGTGGGAGCTGCAGAGCCCCCCTCCATGACACATACACACCCCTCCTGGTGTTGGGAGGGGAACAGGAGAAAGAACAAAATAAGCAAGAGAAGAAGAGAAAGGAGGGATGGAGGGAGGAAAAGGTAAAACAAAAAGGAAAAACCCTAATGTCCCCAGTGATTCTAAGGGACAAAATCCCAGGTGCGCAATAAAATTCTGCCTCCTTAAGCTCGTGTTTTCCATGCCTAGAATTCAGTTGTCACCAGATGGATCAGACTGAACAGGTTTCAAACCTCCAGGAGGCTCTTACCTTCTAAACAGGGACGGCTGTTTTCTAGTAAAATCACTAAAAGGGAAGGAGAAAACTCGAAAGAGGTTCCTCCTGGCGCTCACATCTGTGAACCCGAATACTCCCTCAGTCCTCAGAGAGAGACCTGGAGAAGGAGACTTGCTGAAGCAAAGCCACAGGGGTCTCTGCGGTTTCCCTGGCCCCTGGCCCCTCGCCCCGGTCCTGCCTGGCTGATGTCAGCATCTCTCTGTGAGGTCACCACCTCCCCACCATCTTGGACCAATAGGCTGAGGTCCTGCAAAAGGCCTTTGTGATGTCACTGCCACACCCCTCCCTTGCTGTGCTAATGTCCTGCCCCTGGCCAGGCACTTTGCAGGTTTGAGCTGCTCCCTGTGGATCACCCCACTCGAGGAGCGTTGTTCTAGGCAGCAAGCCGGCTAGACAGGGAAACATCAGATGCTGCTCCCAATGCTACACTCAGTTTTTCAGAAATGAGTCGACTTTATGGCCAGAAGAGACCATTAGAGCATCTAATCTGACCCCCTGCGTATCACAGGCCTCCTGTAGGACACAAGAGCTACTTTTGGGGCAAACACATTCCAGAAAGGCATCTAGTCTTCATGAAATGACATCAAGAGATGGAGAATCCACCATTTTCCTTGGTAGCTTGTTCCTGTGGTGAATCATCATCGCTGTTGACTATTTGTGCCTTAGTTGTAATATGAATTTGTCTCTTTTCATCTTCCAGCCATTGGGTCTTGTTATGCCTTTCTCTGCTCGATTCAAGAGCCCTTTAATACCCACTCTTTTCTCTCCATTAAGGCACTTCAACACTTCAATGAAGTCACCTTTCAATCTTCTGTTGATAAGCTAAACAGGTTGAGCTCTTTCAATAGCTCCCTAGAAGGCATTTTTCTCCTGCCCTCAGAACATCTGGTGGCTCTTTGCTGTCCCAGCTCCATTTTCATTGATGCTGTGTCACCTTCTGTGACATTACTGACATAATCTGTAACTGTATAGATCACCGTTGCGACCACTGTTCTAAAAAGCTAATTATTCGCAGCCAATATTGCAGAAAGGTTGTCGTGTAAGGGGTCTATGGAGAGGTTCTGACTGACTGCTTATAATGATGCTATCTCTGACTGTGTATCATTTTTGTAGTTGATGTTTTGAATATTGGCTCTATGCTGCCCTTATTTCAAACTTGTGCTCTGCTTCCAGGGAACACCCCAGCTAGACAAGTTGGTGTCAGTTCTGCCTAGCCTGCTTGATGGCCCATTAAGGACCATCAGCTACACAATCGACCCACTGAGAGAAGGCAGATATGCCTTGTGACTCAGCAAGGTCTGCAGGGACCTGCCTATGCACAGAACTCTAAGATTTTTCTATGCCATGTGCTTAGGGAGATGTATTTTCCATGCCCTGGTTCCTCGCTGACCCAGAGAGAACAAAGGAACACGAAAACAAAAACCTTCCCCCACAGATTTGAAAGTATTTTCTTCCTTTATTGGTCCTTTTGGTCATGTGCCAACCAGGTTATCTGAGCTTTTTAACCCTTTACAGGGTATTTTATGCTGCCTGTAGCTATACATTTATGACACCCTGTAAATAGCAATCTGCAGAATCTGATTCTGAGAAAGGGCAGGGTGAAGGGAAGTGGCTTCAGCAGATTTACTGAGCATGCTCAATGCACCATAAGTAGCAAATTCCTACACACAGCAGTTTCTCACACTGCACCTGAGGCAGCATGAGGCAGGGGCTCCATTGCTGTCCAGACCCCACCCAAGAGAAGATCCCCAGGGGCTGCGAGACCCTCAGTTTCTGGGACCTGTGTGTGGAGTCTCACTTCTACCCCCCAGGGCTGCCCCACCCCTGGCCAGGGGCGGCAGAGCCTGGGACTGGGTCCAGCTGGAGAAAGTCCCCACCTCGGATGGGCACAGAAAGTGCTTCAGTGAACGTCTGTCCTTGGAGCAGCCTGTGACGTTATTGATATAAATGGGGACCATATAGAACATGGGTTGCAACCAAGGTCCTGTAGTGGCACCAAACCTTAGGTAAAGGGGGTCATCTAAGGTGTCTAAGATCAGGTTCTGGGTTGCTGGTTATGATTATGCTGTCTGTATGTCTGTGTATCATTTTGTAGTTGAAGTTATAAGTATTGGCTCTGTAATGTCTGTATTCTGTATTATGCTCTGCCTCTGGGAAGTGTCCCAGACAAAGCTGATGTTAGCCCGGCATAGCTGGCTTGATGGCCCATTAAAGGGCCATCGGCTACACAATTGACCCATGGAGAGAAGGCAGATACGCCTTGTGACTCAGCAAAGTATGCAGGGACTGGCCCATGTGACTCCAGGCTCCATATTATTTTTGCTGTAAATTTCCACAGTGAAGACAAAGGGATGCTTACACCTGGAAAAGTCTATATAAGGCTAATGCCTCATCTCCATCTTGTCTTCAATCCTGCTTCTGACCTCTGGAAGGACTTTGCTATAAACTGAAGCTCTGCATGAAGGACTGTTGACCCATCCCAGCGGGGGATGTTCCAGAGACTTAATCTGAACCTGCAGTTTACTCCAGCACTGCTGCAAGCCTGAACTAAGAACTTTGCCATTACTGCATGTAATTGATTCCATTTAACCAATTCTACCTCTCATCTCTACCTTTTTCCCTTTGTAAATAAACCTTTAGATTTTAGACTCTAAAGGATTGGCAACAGCGTGATTTGTGGGTAAGATCTGATGTGTATATTGACCTGGGTCTGGGGCTTGGTCCTTTGGGACCGAGGGAACCTTTTTCTTTTATTGGGGTGTTGGTTTTCATAACCATTCATCCCCAGGACGAGTGCACTGGTGGTGATACTGGGAGACTGGAGTGTCTAAGGAAATTGCTTGTGTGACTTGTGGTTAGCCAGTGGGGTGAGACCAAAGTCCTTTTGTCTGGCTGGTTTGGTTTGCCTTAGAGGTGGAAAAACCCCAGCCTAGGGCTGTAACTGCCCTGTTTAAGCAATTGGTCCTGATTTGGCACTCTCAGTTGGGTCCCGCCAGAACAGCTCCGTCACAGTGGCGTAGTCATGCTAGGATCCACAGAACCAGGTCAATTAAGCTTTGGGTCAGAACCCCACGCTATTCAAAATTTAAATGTGGGATTGAGAGTTTGGTTGGTTAAAGATCAGTGACCATGAGACAGAAAGCATCAGGAAAAGCAAGGAAACTGCAAGCCTTGAGAGACAGCCTGCAGTTTGATTATGCGCAAGAACTGGCAAAAATTCGAATGGAAGAGAAGCAAGTCTTGGCCCAGCTGGAGAAAGAGGCGGCTGAGAGAAAGAGAGAGGCTGCTGAGAGAGAAAAAGAGGCTGCTAAGAGAAAGAAAAAGGCTGCTGAGAGAAAGAAAGAGCTGCTGGCTGCTGAGGAGGAGACTCACAAGGTGCTGCAGGAGACTCACAAGATGCAACAAGAAACTGCTAGACTCCAGCTCCAAGTCAAAAAAGCAAGGGAAGAACGGCAGAAACTGTATCCTCTTGAAAATCCAGTTTATAACTGTGTTGATATATGGGGTTACTCTGGGCAGTTTTCTGTGTTTAACCAGTTTTGCTATGGCTGGGGAGATGGGAGTTCTAACCTGGGGAGAAATATCTGTTTGTCTGTGCAAGAAAGCAGTGTGGCTGTAAATGAAGATTCTGAATGTCTGTCTACTGTTTCAGAAGTAAATCTGGAGTTAGATCAAGAGCAGAAAGATCTCATTGGGGAGGAAAATGTTTCTCAGGTTAAATCCCTAACTGAGGAAGGAGAGAGTAAATTTGTAATGGGTAATGGATTGTTGGCTAGTGCAGCTTGTAGAAGTAAACCTGAAATGGGTAACTGTGATTTGCTAAAAGTAGCTCAGTGTAGTGAAAAGAGCAGCAGCTTATCTGTTGGGAGAGGCAATGTGCCTGGTAGGGAAAGTTTGGAGGAGCCTAGGCAGCCTTGTGAGCTCATGGCTTTGTCTAATCAGCAGTTTGGGAAGGGAGGGATAGTGGAAGATGAGTGTCCATATCCCTTACCTGTTTCCTGTGTGAAGAAATGTGACAGTGGAGGGAATGTGCCTGTGTCTGTCAGGGGTATTGACTTGCCTATGGAGGAAGCTGCCCCAGTCTCCAAGCAGTTGTCTGTCAACAGCCCTGTGTGCTGGGACAAGGGAAATGAGATCCCAAGCTGTGTGTCTAGTAAAGGAGAATGTGTCTCCGGCTCTTCTGTGTCTGTGGAGCAAACAGAAGGGGCCTTTCAGCCTGTGATGGTTGAGGGCGATTCAGTTGTCTCGGAGTTGGTTGTAAATACAGCTAAAGCCCAGGAAGGGAATAGTCCTGAGTTTGTGTCTGCTGGGCAGAATGGCACTGTGACTAGGTTGCATCCAGTTAGTGTCATAGCAAGGTCCCAAAGACCAGACAGTTCTGGTGCTTGTAGTTTGCCAGTTGCTAATGTGTGGTTGGAAAAGGGTGCAGCAACTCTGTCTGATCAGGGTGATACCCTAGCCAGGGCACAATGAGAGCATGAAGGTTATTTAAGTGTGTTACCTACTGACAGTTTGACAACTTGTAGCAAGAAGGAAAAGATTAATGAACTTGTTCATGGCCAAGGGAAGGAGACTGCTTCTGACCTGTTATCTAGAAAGTCTGTAGGTGTGCCTAAAAGGGGATTGTGTAGAAATCCGCCTGTGGGGCCTGAAGTGAGTCTAAGTGTAAGTGAGACCCAGAAAGCGGCTGTGGTTGCTCAGGGAAGTGTTCCTGTAGAGCAAGCCCTAGGTGGAGAGGGGAAGGGCAGAATTTCTGTGAGGGGTGAATTGCTGCTTAGAGAAGCTCCTAGGGAAAGGAATCCTCATGGTAGCCTGTGCAAGCAGTTTACTGCAACTGAAGGGTGTAAAAGTGATATAATCAAGGAAGTTTCAGTTCCTAACAGCCAGAAATTTTCTGTTGTGAATGAATCCACTGACTTTCCTTTTGAGAGATCCAGTGTGGGCAGCTTTGAAAAGGTCTCAGGTGGAGTAGAAGCTGTTAAGGAAGTTGAGCAGCCCTATAACCACCTGGCTGTGTGTGGCCAGCTTGTTGGGGAGACAATGGTGTTGGGACAGGAATGTCTCCATGCTGAATCTGTAAGTGAGCAGTCTGTGCTTCAGGATCTGAGGACAGATTCAGTTACTGGTGTTTCAAAGCAGAACAGTTTTAGGGCTGAATGCTTGAGGAGGCAGGGAAGAGCAAGCCAGCTCTCTCTCTCAGACCCTTTGAATTGGTGTGATGTCTCTGTAAGACGAAGTCCAGCCTTGAAATCCATAGCAGCTGAAGAGTTAAAAGCTAGTGTCTGTGTTAATGCAAATTACTTGGCTGGCAGGGAAAAGAAAGACTTGCTAATAGCTGTTAGCACAGAGGGCCCACCCCATCAGCCAGTGAATTCTGTTAAGCAAGAGAAATCAGGGTTTAATCCAGAAGGAAAGAGAAGACTGAATTTTGCAAAGGGAAGCCACAGGTTAACCCTAAAATGCCCAAACTCCAATGGTATTGAGCCAAGGGTGTGGCATGACAAACATGATTGTAAATGGACACTTGCAATGAATTTGTTGTTATTGCTAATGCTAAATTTTGTAACTAATGTGTTGCTATTGCCAAGAACTGTAACAATGTACAATGTGCCTAATCTTTTGGAAAGTCCCTTAAACATGTTGAAAGAAATACATGAAAACACACTTTATGTTAAAGGGCCTTGCTATACTGATGTTTCACAGTTAATGCCTGTAAACAGTGTTGGAACTTTTCACAGGGGAAAATACATTCCAGACCTGATGTGCTGTATGAAAGGGGAAACTGAGGCACACTACCATATTGCTTTCATGGCTAAATGCCAAGAGTCCTGTACTATGAACAACATAAATATCTACATTGGTTTAATGTTAATTGGGTTCAAAACATTGGCCAAAGCTGGTATGGATAAAGTAGCTGTTTTCTTTAGCTCTTGGCAAGATCACATGAAACATACAGGAACCATTCTGCAAAAGCTAACCAAGTTATACCTTGAGTTTGTAAAGAGATCCATTCATGTTATGGAACATGACTTTGATAAACCATTTCGGTTATACACTGGTACGGCCTCTAGCCCAACACTAGCTGTAGTGAGACAGACCCAAGGAAAGGGGGCTCTTGGGATGCAGTCAGCGATGTTTTGTCATCCCTTCCTGCATCAATTTTGCGTTGGGGGTGTGACGTTATTGATATAAATGGGGACCATATAGAACATGGGTTGCAACCAAGGTCCTGTAGTGGCACCAAATCCTAAGTAAAGGGTGTCATATAAGGTGTCTAAGACCAGGTTCTGGGTTGCTGGTTATGATTATGCTGTCTGTATGTCTGTGTATCATTTTGTAGTTGAAGTTATAAGTATTGGCTCTGTAATGTCTGTATTCTGTATTATGCTCTGCCTCTGGGAAGTGTCCCAGACAAGCTGATGTCAGCCCTGCCTAGCTGGCTTGATGGCCCATTAAAGGCCATCAGCTACACAATTGACCCATGGAGCGAAGGCAGACACGCCTTGTGACTCAGCAAAGTATGCAGGGACTGGCCCATGTGACTCCAGGCTCCATTTTGCTGTAAATTTCCACAGTGAAGACAAAGGGATTCTTACACCTGGAAAAGTCTATATAAGGCTAATGCCTCATCTCCATCTTGTCTTCAATCCTGCTTCTGACCTCTGGAGGGACTTTGCCACAAACTGAAGCTCTACACCAGGGACTGAGGACCCATCCCAGCGGGGGATGTTCCAGAGACTTAATCTAAACCTGCAGTTTACTCCAGCACTGCTGCAAGCCTGAACTAAGAACTTTGCCATTACTGTATGTAATTGATTCCATTTAACCAATTCTACCTCTCATCTCTACCTTTTTCCCTTTGTAAATAAACCTTTAGATTTTTAGATTCTAAAGGATTGGCAACAGTGTGATTTGTGGGTAAGATCTGATGTGTATATTGACCTGGGTCTGAGGCTTGGTCCTTTGGGATCGAGGGAACCTTTTTCTTTTATTGGGGTGTTGGTTTTCATAACCATTTATCCCCAGGACGAGTGCACTGGTGGTGATACTGGGAGACTGGAGTGTCTAAGGAAATTGCTTGTGTGACATGTGGTTAGCCAGTGGGGTGAGACCAAAGTCCCTTTTGTCTGGCTGGTTTGGTTTGCCTTAGAGGTGGAAAAACCCCAGCCTGGGGCTGTAACTGCCCTGTTTGAGCAATTGGTCCTGATTTGGCACTCTCAGTTGGGTCCCACCAGAACAGCTCCGTCACACTGGGCCATCCTTTGGGCTCTCTGGTGAGAACCCTCAGCCTCCCGTCCTCAGTCTCTACCCTGATTGGCTGAGCAAGGGGTTATTGACAGGGAGGAGACTCAGGTCCTTGTTGGTCCCTTTTAAGACCAAGGAAATAAGTCAGAACCAGTTCTGTGTTTGATGGATTTTGCTGCTTCTCTGCATTAATGATCTCTGAGCAGTTCATGATTCTCTCTAACATTGCAGTTCTCCTCAAATACTTGCTGAATAATTCCTGTGCACTGTTGTTGGTCTGTAGCTCATCTGAGAGCACTTTATTCAGGTAATTCAATGTCTGAAATTCAAGATCCGATGGTTAGTTTGAAAATCAGGGCTTTTGGGTCCTATTCCCAACTCAGCCACTGACTGGCTGTGTGACCTCAGACAAGTCAATTCTTCTTTCTCACATGTAGCTTCTCCCTCTTTCAAGTAGGGATAATAATGATCTGCTCCTACCTAGCTCAACACACTCACTCTTCCCCAAGACACACACACTGTCTCTCCCCACACACACACACACACAGTCTCCACACTGAAGTTGAAAAGCAGCTGACAATCTAGTAGGATGCCCATGGAACAATGGGAGAGAGAAACCTGCATCACTGAAAGTGCAGCCATGGAGACACCACACACCAGCCTTGCCTAGCAGGGGCATGGGGGCGAGAAGGGACATCATCCGAGCTCCCTGCATCCAGGTCACTTTCCTCAGCCGGGCTGCGTCAGGGGAGGGCAGAGAGCAGCAGCTTCTGATGCTCCCCTCACAGCCCAGCCCAGGTGGGGAAAGTGACCAGGACGCATGGAGCACATAGTGTTGCTCCTCGCTCCCCCCACTCTCTGTGGGGCCACGGAGGAGCATTGGGGCAGGGGAGAGCAGTGAGCACCTTTGCACGGCCACACGGTGCCCTTTGACCCCCTGGAGCCCTGGGCGGCTGCCGGGGGCCCCACCCCTAAGGCCGGCCGGGCTCCCCAGCACGAACAGCAGAGACACAGGGAGACGCCACCCACTGAGCAGAGGTAGCCTGGGCGGCTCGTAATGGAGGCTTGGGGGGGCCTCAGCCTCCCCAAACCTTGCGTTGCCAAGGGGACAGTGGGGCCCATGACTAGGGGCCCTGGCCAAATTGGTCCCCCCTGGGAAAGTCTCCCCCATGTCAGCCCCAGGGCTGGAGGAGCTCCCACTCCCTGCTATGGCCCGGGGGCTGCAGCAGGGCACAGAGCTTCTCTGGTCTCGGGGCCGCAGCGTGGCCGGGGTAAAGGAGTGACAGGGTGGGGCCAGTGGGGGAAGGGGTGGAACAGAGGTGACAGTGGGTGGGGCCGTGGGTGGAAGGGGTGGAAGGGGGAGGAGCCACACACAGAAGTGGGGGGGCAGGGTTCCGGTGCTGGGGCCCCCACACTTGTTCTCCCTTTCCCTGGGCTTTGGCATCACTAGCCCCTGCTTAGCGAGTAGGGGTCAGTGGTCCCCAAAATGTGGGGCGTGACTCCTAGAGGGACACAGAGGAAGATTGATGGGGGCACCTCAGGGCCTGAGCCAGCCCCCATGGAGGGCAGGGAGGGAGCCCCACTCAGCCCCACTCTGTCCCAGCTCTTCCCCAATCCCACCCTCAGCCTGGGCCCCGGCTCACAGCCCGGCCTCGACCCCCTTACCCCTGTCCGCACCCCTCTCCCCAGCAAGCAACGGCCCTACTCCCAGCCCCGGTTCTTGACCGCGGCTTCTGAGGGGCAACAGCCATGGATACGAGGGCGCAGTGTGAAATGTTTGGGGACCACTGGGTTAGGGGGACGTCCTCAATCACTTCTCTGCAGTCCAATGATAGCGATTCCTCACCCACCCATCCACCCCTCCCTCAGGACGGCCTAGGTACATTCTGCTGCCCTTCACTCATACAGGGAGGAGAATAACATTTCATTGCACTCAATGCTTTAGTGATTTGCAACCCACCACCATCCCAAACTGGTCATTTTGGGGAAGCGGCCCACTCATGCTGCATAGCTAGGCAGAGTAGGGGTGTCTATGCAAACACGGCCTGTTCCTGAAGTCTTCCCCCAGCTCTTCACTAGATGTCAGGGGCGGCTCTAGAGCCCAGCGGGGCAAGCACCCGCCTGGGGCGGCCATTTCCCAGGGGGGCGGCAGGCTGGGCCGGTGGACCTGCCGCAGTCATGCCTGCGGGAGGTCCACCGGAGCCCTGGGACGAGCGGACGGTTCGCTGGTCCCGCGGCTCGGCTGGACCTCCCGCAGGCATGACTGCGGCAGCTCAACCCGAGCCGCCGGACAAGCGAACAGTCCGAGGTCCAGCTGAGCCGCGCGACCAGCGGAGCCTCCGCAGTCATGCCCGCGGCAGGTCCCGCGGCTCGGGGGCGCCTCCCGGGCATGACTGCTTGGGGCGGCCAAATTTGTAGAGCCGCCCCTGCTAGATGTGACGGGGGAGCTCATTCAGCCCCTGCTTATGCTTAGTATTTAAAAACTCCTTAGTGGCCCTATCTCTGCCGGCCTTAGATTTCTCCTCCTGTCCCTGGCTTAGCAGCTTAGATGAGGTGGCTGAGTGGTTAAGGTGATGGACTGTTAATCCATCGTGCTCTGCACGCAGGGTTCAAATCCCATCCTCATGGGCTGCATTTAGTCTTCACTCTCCTTTACAGACAACCATCTCCCCCCTTGGTACAATGACAGATCAAACAATGTTGCTTCTTGCAAACAAAAACCTTCTCAGAATCTCAGCTGCCCCTCCCCCCTTTCTTCAAATAAAATATCTAAATCCCAGATTTCTAAAAAAATTCTCTAGTCCTGCATTTCTTAGTTTTTATCTCAAAAGGGAACAGCCTCATAATCTGCCCCAAACACCCTGGGACCTCCCCAAATAATTAAAATACCCCCAACCTGAGCAAGGCCACAACAGTGAACCAGAGCCAGTGTCTAGGCCAAGCTGTTCTGAAGGAGACAACTCAACCATTTTCTCTCTGCTTCCCTTGGCAAAGTCTGATTGAGAAAACAAAATTCCCCAAACTGAAAATTTTCTGCTGAAAAACCACTACTAGTCTGTTTGGGGACTTTCGTTTGAATGTACTATTATTATTCTCCTCTGATTTCTGAATCAATTTTGTCATCCAGGTGTGTTTCCAGCTGTTGAGTTGTGGGGGAGAGAGGCCAACTCATAATGTCTCTACCCCCCCTTTCATAGTTTCTTCCAACTGGCTAGGAAGTACCTTTGCTAGGATGTGAGTCAAGCAGTGTCCATTGTCGCTGTGCTATCTCGGAGAAGTCTGCATTGTACACGGTTCCTGGGATAGTCCTTGGGAGCGTGGATCCCTTTAATGGGCCAGCAGCGAGTCTGGCTCCTCCATTGTCACACCTGAAAGGCTGGTGGTGGGCATTTCCCAACCTCATCTCAGTCACACACACAGAGCAAAACTTCCCAGCCAATGGTACACACACAATCCAACACAATAGTAATGTTCAACAGACCAAGACTTTTGAAATGATATCTCACCAGGCAGACTTTGTACAAACCGTATCATCATTATAGGAGAGTGGTGAATATGGGGCTTCCAGGGTGCTGCTTTGAGCACAGCGTGCCACACCTGGGCTGACATTGCAATGGAGATGTACCCTTAGAGTCCATCTCTCCTGGGATAAAGATGGCAGCATGGCTGGCCTGGACCATCTGACGTGGGCTCATGGAGCTAAAGCTGAGAGGCTAAAAACTGTGGTGCAGATATTTGTGTTCACACTGAAGCCTGGGTTCGGAAACCCTCACCCCTCCATGGGTGGAGACATTATCTAATCTGTTAATCATTGGCTAATGTGCTTATCCTGTCTTGCAAAACCTGTCCCGGGGTGTGGAACTGCCTAGCCTGTCACTTTCCCCTGCCCGTGGAAAATCTATATATTCTATTGTAATTAATTAACAGTGTCTCTGAGCCTAATAAGCCCACTCCGCCAGCACTGTGTGTAATAAACTCCTATTCTTGACCTCTACACGGTGTAGATTTGTGTCCTTCACAGACACCTGCTGAATAAAGAGGAGATTCAGCATCCAGCTTGGCTGAATGTGTCTCCTCTCCCCACAGCTTGGTGATCTTTTGAGGAAATGGAGAAGACTGCCTTTGCCTGGCTGTACATCGCTTGCAAAAGAAACAGGTCTTTTTGGTGACAAGTGTTGAAAGGAGCCATTAGACAAATGTGGAGACAGGAAAAATGTCCCCCAATTGAACTGGCATCTGTGGATGCTGAAGCCACAACACAGAGCGCTAAACACTATATGAGAATGGCTGGTGTCAGAAGAGTCTCTACCAAAGCCTTTCCCCACCAGCAGGGGCCTCTCTGTGCACAGAACTCCTGGTAGTGTGATGGCTGCAGGCAGTGGAGAACTCCATTTTGGCATCTCTTTTGTGGTGAACATCTGCAGTGACTGTTTAAAGGTCTCTAGATAGTGGTCTTTGTGAAGAGCTGGCTGAAGAACCTTCCTACTAACCAGGAGAGCCTGGCTTGGCCTGCCAGTTCTTCCTTGCCGAACCTAGTGTGTCTGTTGGCTCCTTTTTTTGTATCTCTTTTCAGAAAAAGAAAAGATCTGTCAGCAGAATCCTTCTAAGTGCTTGTTCAAGACAGAGAGAGCCTTCCTTGCGGCTAAGTCTTGGTGCCATGGGGCATGCCTTACTGCAGCACCTCCTGCTGACCATCCTAGCAATTAGCTCTGGTTCACCGGTGCGCCTTCATCTAGTAGCGTCTGGCCACCATCTGTTCTATCATTAGGACCCATGTTGCTCTCAGGACTTCAGTGTCCTCTTATGGACACAGCCCTCTGGCTGTGCCCCACTCAGTTCTCTCCCCCCTGCTGGGGGGTGGAGGGGGATGTCCTCTACCCAGACACTTGCCTCAGTGGCCGGCTGCAGTCCAGGGTGTAGCCACCTGTGTCAGTGGCTACTGAGGCAAAAAGTGTGAACCTCCAACCCTGCCATCTGTTTCCCTGAACCATTTCCCAACAGACCTAGAACCTTCCTCCACCTTTGTATCAGGGCCTTAGTCTGGCAGTAGTCAGCCAGGAGGTCACTCATGCACCCCTTACCCCAGCACTACTCTGATCATGGTGCCCTCCCGGCTCCTTCCTTCATCGCAGCCAATCCTCCCTCCTCAAACTCCAAGGAGTGACTAACTCTTGCTGTGCTGAGCAGCTCTTTATATATGGGCTGCTCCAGCAAGCCTTCTCCTGATTGGCTCTCCCAATAAGCCCTTTCTTGATAGGCTGGGTTCTGCACAGCCTCTTCAAGGCTGCCTTAATCTTTCTCCTGCTTGTTTGGGGCAGACAGCCCACCACACATGGAAAGTGGCAAATGAGAAGTCTGGAGCTGAAGGAAAGGTTACCATGACTCAGAACTGAGCCGAGGTTGCTGCGACTGAAACACAGATCACTAACCATTATCTGATCACAGTGACTGGTGGGAGAGGCACATGTTAGAAGCCCTCTGTCTACTCAGCTGTGGCTTTCTGTGCACAGAGAGCCAGACACCTCAAGGTCTGCAAGTCTTGAGGGAAATGGGGAACGTCTGTACTTTCAAATTTGCAGGTGTTGACTTGAACCATCAAATGAAACAGTTGCAAATACTTTCTTCAGGCAGGCACCATGGCTTAGCTGGCTAAAGCACCTGTCTAGTAAACAGGAGATCCTGGGTTCAACTCCCAGTGGTGCCTTGGTGTATGGCTTTTGTCTCTTCTGCTCACATTTTCCTGTGTCTGCCTAGGAAACAGAAGAGGCCTCCCTTGGTATCCAAGTCATTGCTTGCTAAGGAAAAAGCTTCTTTGGAGAGAAGCATTGGAAACAATCAAATCACAAACCTGGAGTTGATGAAAATGCTGCTATGACTGGCATTGGCATGGCGGTTGCTTCGACTGCAATTGCTGCAACATGAGAGCCTGCGCCACACATCCTTGTGATTCCCTGGAGATGTTCACACTCAGATGTCATGTCACCTTCCTTTTGATTGTCATTGATGAAAAATGGAGCGGTTGGGAGAAAAGTCCCAGAGAGTCGCACTGTGGCTAAGCTGGGTGACTCACCTGCCAGGTAAAGTGGAGTTAGGGATGCAGCTCCCAGTAGCGCCTTAACAAATGTGTCTGCTCTTCCCACCTTTTGGTGAATCTTTTGCGGAAACAGAGAAGACTGCCTCTGCCTTGCAATGCAAATGCTTGCAAAAGTCAGAAAAACAACTGGTTTCAAGTGTCAGAAGGAGGCACATAAGAAATGTGGAGACAAGGAAAAGGTCATCGTAACTCAACATGCATCCATGGCTCTTGAAGCCAGAACGCAGAGCACTAAGCACTGTACAACCACAGCAAAATCTAAACTTTACACCTTATTACACTAGGCAGTTGTTAGGTCAAGCAATTTTCTCATCCTACTGGATGTTACCCTCCTTAATACATAGAATTCCCCCAAAACCTGGATTATTGTCCTCAGATGACCTTCATTTTCTCAGGATTCCTGCTGCTTCCAGCATAGATGGGGGAGGAGAAAGGCAAAAACATGATGCCACAGTTTCCTATTTTATATCGTTAGTTCAAGTGTCTAGAAGACACTTGCCCCGAAGTGTCTGGGTGGGCTCTGCTGAGTCACTAGGTTGGGGAATCTTCCTGGTGTGGTCTTGTGCAACTGAGTCATAGACTTGAGCAGTCCCCACAGTGTTGTGTTTGGGCATCTGTCACTGAATTGGAAATCCCTTAATTACAATTCCTCTGCTGATTTATGGCTGTTGAACACCCTCCTCGGCAGGGGTCGCTAGCAAAATTATAGCCTATTTCAGTAACAACCATACAGCAAAATGCATAACTTCACACACCCTCATGCTATACATATTTGGACAGAATAACCGATTTCAGCAGATCATGACTTTTCATATGATAACTTACATGGAATGGTTGGTAGGACATATCACAGCCATATATGAATGATGACTATGTGAGCTACAAGGAGCTATTTTGAAGTACATCATGTCACAAAAGCCTCTAGAGACTGGCCTTTGGGAAGAGCTGGCTGAAGAGCCTTCTGAGTAACTGAGAGATCCAGGCTTGGCCCTGCCAGTTTGTGCTTGCGAACTAAACTTGTCCGTTGGGCTCCCTTTTTTGTGTCTCTTTCACAAAAACAGAGCAGAAGTTCTTGGCCAATCCTTGAAAGTGCTTGTTCAAGACACAGAGAGCCTCTGTGCTGGGGCAGGGGTAGGGCTGCAGGAGGTGGTCGGGGGTGGAGGTGCTTACCTCGGGCAGCACAGCTCCCAAAGTGACTGGCACACACTCCCCTCCGGCAGTGGCTCCTAGGCAGTGGGATACGGGGGCGGGTCAGCTGTGGCGTTTGCATTCAGGGCTGCAGGGATATGCCGGCCACTTCCAGGAGCAGTGTGGCAGGGAGAGAGGGGGCAGAGTGGGCAGGGAGCCGCCTTAGCGCTGCTGGCACATCTCTGTGTATCACTTGGGGAGGCATCAGGTCTCTGTGGGCTGCCTGGGGCAGGGGCAGTGGCCGAGGGGGCTCGGGCCATCCCTTTGCCTCCTCTCTCCAGGCTCCCAGCCCATCTTGCCGGCCGACAGGGATTTCAGGGTGCAGCAGCGCAGGGAGCAGGAAGGGCGAACCACAGCGGCTGCCTCCCCCACATGCAGGAAAATGGCTTGACCTACTGGCCCCACGGACTAAGGCACCAGGCCTCCAGCTTGCCCCATTTGACCCAATGGGTTGATCTTGTGGCCAGAATTATTTGCAGTCGGGATTTCCCCCAACAGTGCCCCACAGGGGTCCAGGGTCAGCTCCAGCACAGGCCACACAGGAAGGCTTAATGCTCGAGCTGCAGCACATGCTGGGCAGGCTTAAGGCCGGGCTCCCCATGGCAGGAGAGAAGAAGAAGACTGGGCCCCTGGAGGGGCAGGCTGGGGCTTCCTGGATCCCATTTGCTCACAGCCAGCGCCCTGCCCCCACTCCCATGTCATCAATGGCGCCCCCAGGTCAGCCAGAATGGAGCAGCGGTTTTCACTGCACCAAATCCACTTACAGCTTACAGGCAATTCCCAATCCCCTCACAGCCCACCATGTCAGCCAGAAAGGAGCCCACTCAGCCTCGCCATTGCTGCTTTTCCTTCCCCCCAGAATCCCGCTTCTCCTGGGCTGCAAGTAGCCACCCCTGGGAAGCCAAGAGGCAGGCACAGGATTCTGCCTCCCAGCAGCCAACCGCACCTCCCCCGGCTTTGCAGAACGAATGGTGACGCTCTACTAACCCCACTTAGCCACACTGAGGTGCTTAGCTTCTGCCCTGCCTTCCTCAGCTCGACTTTCCTCTTTTGCCCCATTCCTGCCTCACTTCCTCCTTTGGCAAGTCACGCAGAGGAGGCCAGCAGGAAGAGCCGGCCTCCACCGGCCAACCTCCCAGGGCAGAGGAGGCCAAGCCACAAGCCTCCAAAAGGTGACACGCTGCACTCCTCTAGGTTCTCCAGCCTGACGCCAAGGTGCTTTCTCCACTGCTGTCAGCACCCTCTATCATGCAGGGGTTGGAGTTATCCCAGGGACAGGCCAATAGGAGAAGGAGGAGGCCTTCCTGAACAGCAAGGGGATCTGGGAAAAGGAAGCCAGCATGTTTCTGCCTGGTTTTGAACCATGGACCTTTTGCGTGTTAGGCAAACGTGATAACCACTACACTACAGAAACTCCATCTGCTTGGTTGTTGCTCACCCTAGCACAGACCGATGGACAAACCTGGAGAAAGTGGTGACAGCCCTTCAATAGGTCAGCTGGCAGAGCAGAGGACTGGAGCCCCGGCTCAGGAAGTTGTCCTTACGTCGCCCTTGTGACTCCAGCTTGAGGGAGAGCTTCTTTTTCTTCCCCTTGGTGACAAAGAGCAAGAGAAGAATGAAAGGTCAGGTGGGCCAACTCGGTGCAGAAGCCCATGCTGCCTTTTCCTGCTGCATAGCCTGAAATGAGGGACTCGTGGCAGTTAAAGGAACTGCTGAACTTTCAGAAAACATCCCACCCGTACACAAAGGGGGATAGAAGAGCCTGTTAGTCTAGCAGGCTCCCAACTGAACTACTTCAGCAGCTGCTCAGTTTCTTTTTGGCCTCCTGCTTTTCTGTCTGGGATGTTGTTGTCAGCTGTGGCACAGAGAAAGGACGTCATTGCGAGCGGCCCATGAAGACAAGATTCACTTTTGCCTTCCTTGCTCGGCTTTACTTGCTTCCTCGCCCTATTCCTGCCTCAGTTCCTGCGTTACCTGAAGGCGACGGGGGGCCAGCAGTACCAGGAGGAAGTTGGGCAGCTAGACCCTGGTGGCAAAAGTCCTGCCGCCACTTGCCACCCCACTCTCTTCTCCCAGCGTCACATATTGGCCACCAGGGACTTGGGGCCCAGCAGTGCAATGGAAGGCAGTGGACAGAGCCACCCTCGCCTTCAAGCTCTGGCTCATTAAACCACATCTTCAGTCGCTGATGGCTAATGAGAGACAGACATCGCTTTGCTATTTTGGCACTTGGAAATGCCATTGGTCAGTCATTGGATCCCTGTAATGCTGTTACAGAACAAAGGAAAATAGAATCTCAGTGTGACACTCTATACCTTTGGGGGAGCGGCTGTAACCCCCATAATCCTCATTTTCATATCATTGAGATCTTACATATAGAGCATGATAGAGGCATAAATATAGATTGGAACATGAAGTGACAGGAGTTACTGTACAAGGGGAGAACCAGTGTTGAAGGCTAATTCAGTCAGGGTGGATGTGGTCCTCTCCCCATAATTGATGGGGAGGTGTCAATACCAAGAGAGGGAAAATTGCTTTTGTCGTGAGCCAGCTACTCCCAGTCCTTATTCAAGCTCAAATTAATGGTGTTGTTTGCAAATCAATTGTAACTCCGCAATTTCTCTTTGAAGTCTGATTTTGAAGTTTTTTTGAATGGCTACTTTGAATTAGTGGGTGTGAATGTGTAAAGGTGGTATCGACTATACAAGTCCCATATGGTCTCGTGATTTGAATTCCTGGTTTTTCACCCAGGCGGCCTGGGTTCAATTCCCAGTGTGGGAACAATGCAGAGCTTTTCCTCAGAGGGGAGGCAGGAAATAGAAGGAATGGGAAGGGATCCTGCCAGCAGGGGAGTTGGACAGTGTTGGGAGGGGACCCCAGAAGTGGGGGTGGGGCAGTGGTCTGGGGGGAGATGAGGGAAGGATCCCAGCTCTGTGGGAAGTTGACATTCTGGAGAGCACAGGCCTGGCATGGGGGGTGGGAAGAGTGAGTGTGTCCCTCTAAACTCACCACCAGCAGGCTTGGAAGAATTACGTATTTGTTGGTAAATGTCAATTTCTGTGTAAACGCAGAACCCAATGGCAAAATCTTTCCATCGATAATAATCAAAACTAACAGATGGGCAAAGTAAGAAACATGTTGCTTGAGAACTTATCCTGTTCTAATCCTCTAGGGTTCCCTTTTGCCTTAGGCACCACCACGTGGGCATTTCATATCCCTCCTCATTTTCACACAGACACACAATTTCCTTTGCACAGATCCATGAACAGCAAAACCTCTCTGTGTCTATTGTCTGAGCCAGGGCATTCGATTCCATTGAAACTTTTTCTCCTGCAATGGCAAAGGTCAGACAGAGGGAATGCGTCCACCTTCCCCCGGCAGTGAGATATTCACTCTCCTCTTCATGCTGCTGTTGTTATTCCATGAGTTATCAAGGATGGAATAAAAAGCTGAGTTTACTCCAGGGTGAGGAAAGAAAGGAGCCACCAATGCCCTCAAAAATCTCAATGCCCAGAGAAAACCTGCCTCTGTTATTGGACTCCCAGAGGTGCTGGCAATACAATGGGAAAAGGGACTGTCTGAATTGCCAGGGCAGGGAATGAACAATCTACAGCAACATCATTAACCACAAACACACTGTAATCTTGCTCCAGCCAGTGGGGAAATGGGCAGGAACTCTGGCTGTTCAGCCATGGCCACACGTACAGAGCTGCACAGCAGTGAGTGTGCTGGGGAAGCTGGTCTGAGCAAACAATTTGTAATGACCCTTCAGTGAGAACAGAACCAGAGTGCAGAAAGGCCCCTGTGTTAAGTGGTTGTGGCTGAGGCCTTAGGTAGCTGGGTTAGAAAACCATGGGTGCCTTTCTGTGAAGGTTTGATCCTTGCCAGCTAGGCAAGGCTGGTGTGTGGTGTCTCCATGGCTGTACTTTCAAGGTCTGATCACAACAGTGCCATAGGGAGCCAAGCCTAGACATATTCAGAGGCTAAGGCCAGGTCAATGTTTCAAACAGTGAGTCTATGCTGCTGCAGCTCAGTAATGGAGATGCTCTGTGCCAGAGTTTCTCAAACGTCCTTTCACTACAACCTCCTTCTGCCAAAATAACTTAATACGTAGCCCTGGAAGAGAGACCAAGCCCCTCCACTTGGGGGGGCAGGAGGGAGTGCCAAAGACTGAGCCCCAGTGGGGAGAAGGCAAAACCAAAGCCTGAGGGATTCAGCCCTGGGTTGGGGGGCTCAGACTTTTGGCTTCAGCCCTAGGACCCAACAAGTCTAATGCCAGCCCTGGTGACCCCATTAAAACAGAGTCACGACCCACTTTGCGGTTCTGACCCACAGCTTGAGAACCACTGCTCCATGCTGAGGGGGGAGAGTTTTCCTGTTGGTGTAGTCAATCCACTTCCCCAGGAGGTGGCAGCTCTGTCATGGGGAGAAGCTATATCAGTGGGGGTGCAAGCTGTTGTGTTGACCACATTTAAGAAGTTTAATCAAACCCCATTTTTAAAACCACCTGTGGTCTGCGAATGACAAAGGAGCTCGATGAGGCAGGGTCTGTCCTTCAAAGTCCTGGAGATCACGATTCCATACTCCTGTTATAATGGGGGTACAGCTCAGTGGTAGAGTGTTTGATTGCAAATCAAGTGGTCCTTTGTTCAAACCCAGGTGCCCTCTTAAAAAAAAGAAAAAAAATTTCTTCTCCATTATGTTCAGGAGCTCCACCATATGAGGATGCTTGAAATGAATGTGAACACTCAACATTTTGCTGTCCAAATGCATAAAAACCTAGCACACCTGTCCATCAGCTGAAATCAGTTCCAAGCCTCTAAGTGTCTAGTTTATGTTTTCATCAGTTAAACAAAGGGATCATTCCCTGAAGCAGAGCACAAGTTTGAAATACAGGCAGCATAAAGCCAATATTCATAATGTCAACTACAAAAAATGATACACATCTAGAGATAGCATCATTATAATCAGCCAATCAGAACCTCTCCATAGACCCCTTACACGACCACTTCTCTGTAATATTGGCTGCAAATATAGAACAGTGGTCACAATGGTGATCTATACAGTTACAGATTATGTCAATAATGTCACAGGAGGTGACACAGCATCAGTGAGACTGATACTGGAATACTGCCTCCACTTTTGGTGTCCTCATTTGAAAAAGATGTTGAGAAATTGGAGCTGGGGCAGCAAAGAGCCACCTAATGTTCTGAGGACTGGAAAAAATGCCTTCTAGTGAGCTATTGAAAGAGCTCAACCTGATTAGCTTATCAAAAGAAGATTGAAAGGTGACTTCATTGAAGTGCCTTAATGGAGAGAAAAGATTGGGTATTTAAGGGCTCTTTAATCTAGCAAAGAAAGGCATAAGAAGACCCAATGGCTGGAGGGTGAAGAGAGAGAAATTCATATTACAAATAAGGCACAAAAATTCAACAGCGAGGATGATTCACCACAAGAACAAGCTACCAAGGAAAGTGGTGGATTCTCCATCTCTTGATGTCATTTCATGAAGACTAGATGCCTTTCTGGAATGTGTTTACCTCAAAAGTAGCTATTGTGTCCTACAGGAGGCCTGTGATGTGCAGGGGGTCAGATTAGATGCTCTAATGATCTCTTCTGGCCATAAAGTCGACTAATTTCTGAAAAACTGAGTGTAGCATTGGGAGCAGTGTCTGATGTTTCCCTGTCTAGCCTGCTTGCTGCCTAGAACGAACGCTCTTTGAGTGGGGTGATCCACAGGGAGTAGCTCAAACCTCCAAAGTGCCTGGCCAGGAGCAGGACATTGGCACAGCAAGGGAGGGGTGTGGCAGTGACATCACAAAGGCCTTTGGCAGGACCTCAGACTATTGGTCCAAGGTGGTGGGGAGGTGGTGACCTCACAGAGAGATGCTGACATCAGCCAGGCAGGACAGGGGCGAGGGGCCAGGGAAACCTCAGAGACCCCTGTGGCTTTGCTCCAGCAAGTCTCCTTCTCCAGGTCTCTCTTTGAGGACTGAGGGAGTATTTGGGTTCACGGACGTGAGCGCCAGGAGGAACCTCTTTCGAGTTTTCTCCTTCCCTTTTAGTGATTTTACTAGAAAACAGCCGTCCCTGTTTAGAAGGTAAGAGCCTCCTGGAGGTTTGAAAGCTGTTCAGTCTGATCCATCTGGTGACAGTTGAATTCTAGGCATGGAAAACACGAACTTAAGGAGGCAGAACTTTATTCTGCACGTGGGATTTTGTCCCTTAGAATCACTGGGGACATTAGGGTTTGTCCTTTGTGTTTCACCTTTTCCTCCCTGTCTCCCTCCTTTCTCTTCATCTCTTCCTTCTTTTGTCCTTTCTCCTATTCCGCTCCCACTACCGTGTGTGTGTGTGTTGTGGGAGAGGGCTCTGCAGCTCCCACTGTCGGAGCTCCACCCAAAAATGTGGGGCTGAAATAGTGCTCGGGCAGTGATCCCCACCAGTGACCTGGGCCATCCTTTGGGCTCTCTGGTGAGAACCCTCAGCCTCCCGTCCTCAGTCTCTACCCTGATTGGCTGAGCAGGGGGTTACTGACAGGGAGGAGACTCAGGTCCTTGTTCTCTTTTAAGACCAAGGAAATAAGTCAGAACCAGTTCTATGTTTGATGAATTTTGCTGCTTCTCTGCATTAATGGTCTCTGAGCAGTTCATGATTCTCTCTAACATTGCAGTTCTCCTCAAATACTTGCTGAATAATTCCTGTGCACTGTTGTTGGTCTGGAGCTCATCTGAGAGCACTTTATTCAGGTCATTCAATGTCTGAAATTCAAGATCCGATGGTTAGTCTGAAAATCAGGGCTCTTGGGTTCTATTCCCAACTCTGCCACTGGCTGGCTGTGTGACCTCAGACAAGTCAATTCTCCTTTCTCAGCCTTAGCTTCTCCCTCTTTCGAGTAGGGATAATAATGATCCGCTCCTACCTACCTCAACGTGCGTGGAAGCAGGGCCGGCTCTAGATTTTTTGCCGTCCCAAGCAAAAAAATTGTTTGGCTTCCCCCACCCCACCCCACCCCTGGGCTCCCCCCTGCACCTCCCTGCCACCCCAGCCCTGGGCTCTCCCCACACACACATACCCCTGCACTCTTCTTCCACCCCAGCCCTGGGTCACTGGTAACTTGCTCCCATGTGGGTCATTCAGCAGGGATTTTGGATGTGCACAGAACACAGACAGGACTGGTTCCGATATGGTTACAGAGCTGCAGTAAAGTGGAACAATTTTCAGCTTGTGTGATTGGAGGAGATCTGGATGCATATTGTAAGACTGTCCTCCATACATGAGGAAAAGTTGAGGTGCCTTTATTATTCTTTTGTTCCACTCTTTGTTTCTATGGGGAATTTGCCAATGCAATATCACTGTCTTCCTTTTAAACAAATAAAACAAAAACAAACAAAAAGGCAATGGCTGTTGAAAATAGCAATTCCAGTCCTAATAACCCCTGGGAAGCATTTCTTGCTCAATTTTATCCTACTTTTTCTACAGCAAATGACAGTGGATCAGTATATTTGATTTGGAAGAAAACAGCTGCCCAAACTGAGCTGGAGCACTCCTGAATGTTGAGGTATTCAAATCTTGAAGGCAGGTGCTAGATTCCCTTTCTGAACATTAGCTAAACCTGGAAAGGAAAAGTCAATTCCTGCTTCCATGGCTCAGGAGTGGAAATCCTCCTACGTGCCTGGTGCTGTATCTAGAGCTGCCCAGGTCCAGCAGAGCCTCCCCTCCCTCACTTTTCATTTTAACTTCTGGTGGGATCCACGTACCTCCCTTGCCAGGCTTCAGCTAGAGAGGGCCCTGTCCATTTAGTCCCCCAATTCCTTCTTTGGGGGCTGCCAGGTGAGGTCACACCAGTATCCCTCAGCCGGTCTGGGGATGTCTTCTGAAGGGGATGTCTGGGGCAAAGCTTTCTAGTCCAAAACGTCAGTGGCTGGAGGGGGGCACCATTTTCAGTAGTTTAATTTTTGGTATTGCACTGATTGACTGCTGGGTCTCTGAATGAGGCTTTATACTTGGGGGGTTGAGGGGGCAAGTGGGGAGCGGGTGGGCGAGCGGGTGGGCAAATGGCAGGTGGGCACAGAGGTGAGCAGTGAGCCAGCAGGGGCTCTAGGGGCGGGCATGGGTGTTTCTGGCAGGGGAGGGAGGAGGTGAAAGGAGGGGAGTGGTGGGTGGGGACTGACTAGCAGGAGAGGCAGCAGGCCAGCAGGGGGCTAGGGGGTGAAGAGGGGTGTGACGGTGAGATCTGGTCACCCTATGGGGGCCATTTCTTCTCCCTCCCCCAAACCTTCCTTTTTGGCCCACAGCTGTTTCGGGGGGGGGGCAGTGCTGGGGAAGGAGGGTTTGTTTCCAAAGGGATGGGTGGTGCTGGGGGGGTGTTTCAAGGGGGCTGGGTGGCACAGCGGGGGGGGCGCAATTTTATATTCTTGCCTTGGGTGTAAAAATAGCAAATTACAGCTCTTGGACCCCATATTGTGCTAGGTGCTGTACAATCCCTGGACAACACTGGGACACCCAGGGGGTTCCCCTCAATCTCCCTGAGCCTCTGCTGCCCAACTTCTTCTGACTCCATTTGGATCACACCTGCCCCCCCCCCCTGCAAAAAAACCACCTTTCCAAAGAGTCCTTCTTTCCCTGCCCCCTGATTCTGCTTTCACACCCTGGGCCCATCTCCTCTCTTCATCCCTCCCGCCCCAGGTGAGCAAAGATGGAGGCAACTTCAGCCACTGGAGCCAGCCCCAGCGAGCGCTGCAGCCCGCCCGGGGGGTGTTTGCAGACACAGGAAGGGAGCAGCTGGGGGTGGGGGGTGCTGGGAAGTAGGAGGCAGGAGAACACCTCCCCGCGGGGGGGGCAGCGCCTGGGGGCGGGGCTCTGGCACAACCCGGGGGCGGGGAAGCTCCTGGTGGCGGGGCTCTGGCACAGCCCGGGGGTGGGGCAGCTCCTGGGGGCGGGGGCTCGGGCACAGGCTGGGGGCGGGGCAGCTCCTGGGGGCGGGGCTCTGACACAGCCCGGGAGCGGGGCAGCTCCTGGGGCGGGGCTCTGGCATAGGCTAGGGCGGGGCAGCTCCTGGGGGCGGGGCTCTGGCACAGCCCGGGGGCGGGGCAGCTCCTGGGGCGGGGCTCTGGCACAGCCCGGGGGCGGGGCAGCTCCTGGGGGCGGGGCTCTGGCACAGCCCGGGGCGGGGAAGCTCCTGGGGGCGGGGCTCTGGCACAGCCTGGGGGCGGGGCAGCTCCTGGGGGCGGGGCTCTGGCACATTGTGACGCAGGAGCCCGGGCCCAGCCCCTGCTCCCTGGTGGCCACGTGCTGCCAGCAGCGCTGGAGCCGCCCGGGCCGGAGCGGAGCCGCTGTTCTCAGCTGCAGCAGGAGCTGCCCCCGGCCCGCTGGGCTCCAGGTGGGGACAGAGCCTGGGGCTCGGGGCTCCCCTGGGTGCGGCTGGCGGGGCGGGACGGGAGAGGCCGGAGCTGCAGGCGGGGAAGGGCGGTGGGGCAGGCGGGGGGTTGATCGGTCTCTGGGCACCAGGGGAGCCCCGGGGCAGAGTGTGTGTGTGTGAGTGTCCCGGGCCCAGGCGTGCGCAGGGGGGAAGCCCCGGCACCCCAATGCCCTGAGCCCGGCTGGGGAGGCTGCTCCCCCCCTCCCGTGGGGGCTCCGGGGGGGGGAGGCTGCAGCGGCTGCAGCGGCTGCAGGCGGGTGCTCGGCCCCCCCGGGAATGACCCGCTGCCGGCAGCTTGTGGCGCCTCCTCCGCGGAGCTTTTCCCCGGGGGCGGCCTGGGCGCAGCTGCGATCAGCTGTTTGCGGGGCAGGCTCCGCTCCGCTGCTCCCCCGGGGTCAGTGGGGGGGCGGGGCCAGCAGCTCCAGCCCAAGGAAGCTGGAGCCGTTGGGAGCGGGGTTGCGGGGCACGGGAAGGGGCTGGGGCAGCTGGGAGCAGGGCAGCCGGGGAGCCCCTGAATGGGGCAGTGACCCGGCTCCCAGCCAGGGGCAGGGCGCTAGGGGAGGGGGGGACGGGAGAGGGTGTGAGGAGAAATTAGAGGGGGGGGCAGGTTCCCAGATCTCTGACCCCCCCCCCCCCGGCACACTCACTGCAGCGTCCCTGCCCAGGGTCACTTCCCTGTGACCGAGGTGAGGAGCAGAGAGAGGAAGAACCAGCCCCGGACTCTCCCTGTTCCCCCTGCGGCAGGAGTGCGCTGCCCTGGGGGCAGGGTCAGGGGGACCCCCCCCCCCCAAGGGGCTCCTTTGGGTCTGGTCTGGTCCAGGGTTTGGTTCACACCCTGTTGCTGGGAGGGCTTCAAAATGTCTTGGTTGGTTACTGCTGCTGGGGGAGCACAAGGGGGAAAGGAGGGGTGAAGGGGGTGCAGGAGAGGGGCAGTGGCTGGTGGCACAGGAGGGGGTGCAGGGGTTGGGCTGCAGAATGACGCCCACCTCTCGCTCCAGCTCATCCCAGCCTCCCATGGGACAGGAGAAATGGCTGCAGTGGAGCCAGCTCAGGTAGGGGTTATTGGGGGGTTGCTGGTGGGTTCCTGCTGGAGGGGGAGGGGCAGGAAATACTGAAGAGGTGGCAACTTCTGGGGAGTTAGGGCTGGAGGGGGACAGGGAATACCCTGGGTGAGGATAGGGAGTGGGGACTGAGTGTGACAAACCTGCTGGGATTTGTTAACATGGGCCTAGATCCTCAGAACAAACACTTGGGTGTTGGGGGAGAAAATTCCCTAATTTGTGAAACAGGAAACAGACAAAGCAACTCCCTGGGCAGGGCTGGGAAAACTGACCAGGTTTCCAGTGCTGAACCCTCAGCCTGCTAGCCAGGGGCTGGTGTGACATGGAAAGGGGGCACCCAGCAGGGAGGTGTAGGGAAGATGTCCCGGCCCCTCACATCCAGCTGCTGGCAGTGGGGAGGGTGTTGGGTTCTCTACCATGGGGCTGTGCCTGGACCCTACTGGGGGCTCCATCTCCTGTATCAGCCTCTGGCGAATAGGTCTGTGGTGGATCTGCTGGGAGAGACGAGGGGCTCTCACTTCGTCCCCTCACCCAGATGTCTCCTGGCTGCTCTCAGCAGTGTGGGGATAGGACTCTGCTGACTCTCTCAGAGCTTCCATTTGATTGGCTCCTTTCCTCCATGAATAGTGGGAATGTGAGTGGGGCAGCAGGTCCTGAGTGTTGGGCTCTTGCTCTTTCAGGGGCCAGTGACCTTCGAGGAGGTGGCTGTGTATTTCACCAGGGAAGAGTGGGCTCTGCTGGACCCCACTCAGAGAGCCCTCTACTGGGATGTCATGCAGGAGAACTGTGAGAATGTGACCTCGCTGGGTAAGGGTTCCTGTCCCCTCGGTTTTTAGAAAGAGAAATGCAGAGTTAAGGTTCATGCCAGTCCCCCAGTGCCACCTCTGCTCTGCCCTGTTTCAGCATCACCCCAACATGCCAGAGACACCCACACTAGCCCTCTCCCCTCCCCTGTTACAGAGCGCTCTGGGAACAGAGCAGTACAGCACAATGTCTAACGTGTTCTTCTCTTTGCTAAGATAATATTCGGGTTCAACTCCATCATAGCAAACAGCAGCTTCCTCCCCCTGGCCTGCTCTCCAGTACCGAACCTCCTGCACACAGGCCAGCTGAGCCTTGCACAGTGTTACTACCCCCTTGCCCTCAACCTGAGTTATCCTTTTGAGTCACTGCCTTCACTTACCCCTCACTAAGCCCCACAGTTCACTCGAACATACGCCCCCAGGGTGCTGACAATCCCCATGGCAAGAACACACCCTTGGGCACCTTTGCTGACCAAGCCTGCAACACTCAGCATGGAAATGAGGCAGAATTGCCCCCCAAGTTTCACATGCCCCCCTCTGCATAGCACAGTCACAGCTCTGCCCAGCTGCTCCAACCCATCCCTCCATCAGCAAGTCACAGCTACAGCTGGCCCAGTGCACACAGCTGGAGGCATGCGGATAAATGCTGGGATTCCTACCTGTGAGCACAGCACAGACAATGTCTTAGTCTTTCCTCGGATCGATTATAGGTTCATAGATTTTAAAGCCAGATATGACTATTAAGTCATCTACTCTGACGTCCTTTATATCACAGACCATAGAATTCAACCCGTTACTGCTGCATTGAGCTGAATACCTGAGTCCCTGTGGCAGTTGGTTAACCTTTGCACGGCTCATGCAGAACCATTCTCACTGGTTCTGGCCAGCTACAGGGTTAAGGGTTGGGGGAAAGTTTACATTAACTTTTCATTTCCTGGTCTGCAGAGGTTTAAGTTTACTCACTGTCCATATGGTGTAAGGCAGGAGACCGCACTGGGCAACTTTAACTCTGCATTAATGTAGCTTATGAGCATTTAGTTTCCTGTTTTAAAAAATGGATGCTTTTGCCGCTATAGCTGTGTCTGTAATTGAGCTTTGGCCAGCAGAGCCATGTTGGATGGTGTGCATCTGTGCGCATGCGTGAGTGCACTTTTTCACAGCCTTAAACAATAGAGCTGGACTGGCAAAGCTTTTAAGAGCTACCTAAGACCGACCTAACTAGTTCCTCGACAGACACCTGACACGCCCCCTTTGGGTGAACGAATATGCGTGTACCTGGTCCGTGGGAACCCAGTAAAACATTAGGCACCCTGTGCCCTCTGCCAGGTGGCATCAAGAGGTCCATGATGAGTCATATCCTCCTCCAGTCGCTGCATTAGAGTGTATTTAGAATGAGCCGGCTGATCCCCGTTCCAGCCTTCTGTTTGGGTTCCACGGGGCTCTGTCCTTGGGCCTCTTCTTTTCTTCCTCTGCACCTTATTTCTGGGAATCTCATCCGCGCACACACACATTCAACTACCATCTCTGTGCTCCTAACTCACAGTTCTGCTTCTCTGCTTCTGGCCTGTCTCCTTCTGTCGCAACTGAAATCTCGGCCCCTCTCTCTCTCTCTCTCTCATCTCCTCACTGATCTCCAGCCATCAGCTAAAGATCAACAGCTGAAGCAAAGCTCTTAATATTCCCCCCAAGCCCTCCCCCCACCTTCTTTCTCTACCGCCGCAGACAGCACCATTGTGCTGCCTGTCACTCAGGCCCATAACTGTGCACACGGAGCTCCCTCTGGGGCCTCCTATCCAGGCTGTGCGTACACCTGGCATTTTCTTTTTGCGTAACATCCTTAACAATTGGCCTTTCCTATCCATCCGTGCAGCTAGAGCTCTTAGTCATCCTCTCCTGTCTCGGTTACTCCAACATCCTTTTCTCTGACCTCACCTTGCGCATCTCCATTCAGAAGGAAAAGCGCCTCCTGGTCCTCGAACATGACTTATGAGGGAAGGTTGAAAGAACTGGGCATGTTTAGTTTTGAGAAAAGAGTGAGTGGGGAACTGAGAACAGTCTTCAAATATGTCAAGGGTGGTTATAAGAGAGCAGTGATTAACTGTTCGTCACGTCCACTGAAGGTAGGAGGAGAAGTAATTGGCTTGATCTGCTGCAAGGGAGGTTGAGGGTGGGTAATACCAAAACCTTTCCAGCGATAAGGATAGGGAAGTGCTGGAATGGATTACAAATAGAGGTTGTGGAATTCTTGTCCCAGGAGGGTTTTAAGAACAGGTCAGACAAACTTCTGGCATATTTACACCTGATCCTGCCGCAGGGCGATGGGAATGGAGTAGATGACTCCTTGAGGTCCCTTCCAGCCTATATTAGAAGATTTTAGGATTCATTGCCTTAGCCCTTCGCTTTGATCACGTCTCCTGGTGGAGAATTCGAACCATTTTTGTGGCTCGTCTGTGGGTGCAAATTTTGTTCCTAGAGCCCTGAAAATCTGCAGATATCCATGGGCCATTTTTGCGGATCGCAGATCGAATGCGGATATAAATTTTTTATCCATGCAGGGCTCTACCTGTCTTACTTCTGTCTATACCTACAACTTAAATCTATTTCGTACACAGTGACTACATCTGAAATAACATATGAGATCACCATAACAATGATCAATGAATGATAAAACGAACTAATTGGCTCCATGAACCACGGAGACTCTTCCTTTTCCATCCCCACCTGCAAGAGCCGCCGTCTCTCTTCTCTGCATGTTCTTTGGATCTTCGAATTTGTCCCTCCTGAAGTCACGTGGCCTGATTCTTATTTTTCACATTCTCCTTTGGCAGAAGAATTGGTCTGTGGCTCTTGAACTACACCATCTAATTTGCCAGCTTTCTCCACACACAGTGTTTTTTATGCTCCTTCCCTTTATACCTGACTCACTAGGTTCCCTAATGCCGCAGGATGTGCTTTCCTGACATCTAATGCTGCTGAGATCCTGCCTTCAGTGATATCCCTGCCCTTCCTGGTCCTTACTCCACTGAACCCCCCAGCCCATGCTTCTTGTTCCCAGCTTCCCCTGGACTCTCTCTTTGGCTCTGGACCTGTCTGTCAGCAAGAAGCAGTGCCAGGGACACTTACCCTCTGTCTGGAGTCTTCACTTTCTGGGAAATGCAGTTCCAGTCTCTGTTTTTTAGGAGCCACTTTGATAATGAGTGTCTGGCTGTGTGTGTTCCCAGCAAAGATGGGGATAGTTAAATCCCTCCTAAGCAGAGTGTTCTGCACCTTTGAGCACCTGGGGAGCTGGCCCTGCGATTTTATTGTTTAAAATGGACTGGGGTTAAACTAATAGAATGTTTTTTATGATGATAGATGGCCTATGAATTCCCCTGATCTCCTTTGTTTTCTTTCCCTTGAGCAGGGTTTCCAGTTTCCCAACCCTCTGTGATCTTCCAGCTGGAAGGAGGGGAAGAGCCGTGGGTCCTGGATCTCCCTTGTTCAGTGGAAAGCGAGATCCTGGGAAGTCCCTGCACAGGTGAGGAAACATTAAACCAACCCAGAAACTGTAAGTGCCTGAGAGAACCCGCTGGGATTCCCCACCCAGACTCTGTGAGCTCAGGACAGTCCCCAGCAGCTCTCACTCCTGGCTTCCTACAGATGATGATTGACACCTTGGCTGGAGCTCCCTCCCTTCCTACTGAGTGTTTGGATGGGATGTGGGCAGGGCCGGCCTTGGGGAAATGGCACCTGGGGCGAACTTGCATTTTGGTGCCCCTGGCTCCCATGGGCTCCCTAGGCAACCCACGTTCCCTTCCCCCAAACCTCTGCACTGTGTCCCTTTGCCCCAAATGCCTGCTCCCCCTCCTGCACCCCCAAATGCCTGCTCCCCCTCCTGCACCCCCTAATCCCTAACCTCTGCCCCCCTCGTGCACCCCAACACCTGCCCCCTCCAGAGCCCCGAACCCCAGCGCGGTGCCCCCGTCACCCCAGCCCGTGCCCTCCACACCTGTGCCCCAATCAATAATGGTCTGGAGGATGGCGTGGACTGCACTGTCAGCAAGTTTGCAGATGACACTAAACTGGGAAGAGTGGTAGATACGCTGGAGGGTAGGGATAGGATACAGAGGGACCTAGACAAATTAGAGGATTGGGCCAAAAGAAACCTGATGAGGTTCAACAAGGACAAGTGCAGAGTCCAGCACTTAGGGCAGAAGAATCCCATTCACTGCTACAGACTAGGGACCGAATGGCTGGGCAGCAGTTCTGCAGAAAAGGACCTAGGGGTTACAGTGGATGAGAAGCTGGATATGAGTCAGCAGTTGCCCTTGTTGCCAAGAAGGCTAACGGCATTTTGGGCTGTATAAATAGGGGCATTGCCAGCAGATCGAGAGACGTGATCGTTCCCTCTACTCAGCACTGGTGAGGCCTCATCTGGAGTACTGTGTCCAGTTTTGGGCCCCACACTACAAGAAGGATGTGGAAAAAAATTGGAAAGAGTCCAGCAGAGGGCAACGAAAATGATTAGGGGGCTGGAGCACATGACTTATGAGGAGAGGCTGAGGGAACTGGGCTTGTTTAGTCTGCAGAAGAGAAGACTGAGGAGGGATTTGATCGCTGCTTTCAACTGCTGAAGGAGGGTTGGATCTAGACTGTTCTCAGTGGTAGCAGATGACAGAACAAGGAGTAATGACCTCAAGTTGCAGTGGGGGAGGACTAGGTTGGATACTAGGAAGAACTATTTCACTAGGAGGGTGATGAAACACTGGAATGGGTTCCCTAGGGAGGTGGAGTCTCCTTCCTTAGAGGTTTTTAAGGCCCGGCTTGACAAAGCCCTGGCTGGGATGATTTAGTTGGGAATTGGTCCTACTTTGAGCAGGAGGGTGGACTAGATGCATCCTGAGGTCCCTTCCAATCCTGATATTTTATGATTCTATGCAGCCCTTCACTGCTACCCCCTGCACCACTCTCCTGTGCCCTCAACCCCTGCACTGTGCCCCCTTTGCCTCTAACCCCGGCATCCCCCTGCACCCAAGTGGGGAACCTGACCTGGATGCACAAAGCAGCTGGCATTGCTGCTCGCTTGCTCCCCCACTGGACTGCTGCTCCCCCGCCCCACACAGCCCTGGGGGGCTGGGAGAGGGGAGCAAGGAGCCACGTCAGGGCTTCCTGCACCCAGGTCACTTTCCCTGCAGGCTGTGTAAGGGGAGGGCAGGAGAGCAGCTGCTCCTGATGTCTCAGCACCCCCCAGGTGGGGAAGTGACCTGGATGCAGGGAGCCCTGGGGTGGGTGTGTGTGTTAAGGGGAGGATTTGAAGGAGTGTGTGTATGGTGAAGGACTGTGTGTGCCTGAGTGAGTGAGCGCACTGTCTCTTTAAGAAAGTTCTCAGGGTCAGGAGCCTGAACTAGGCTTGTTCAGACACAAGCAGCTGCCGGCAGCTCCGGCCCCAGAGAGGCAGCAGCACACGCAGATTCCCCCTGTCCCGTCACCCCAGCTCAGTGGAAATCGGGTACCTGGGTTGGGGGGAGGGGGACACCCCCCCATCAATCAGCACCTCCCCCCTGCAGAGCAGTCAGGAGAATGCTGCCAGTCGGGGGTGGACGGGGCGACTCCGGGGGTGAACGGAGGGTTGGGGGACAGGAACAGCAGCAGCTGCACACGTGGAGCAGGGCGGAGAGGGGCCCTTCTGCTCTGGAGCAGTCACCTGACTCTGACGGCTGGTGGTCCAATTTCCCCCTGCAGCTCAGGTCTATCCCACTCCCCCACGCAGCTGCTTATCTGCCTCCCTCTGCCGCTTTCATCAGCCCAGCGAGCCTCTCGGCAGCAGGTCAGGTGGGAATCCAAACCCTGCGCCCGGCACCCCCTTGGGTGGGGCACCCGTACGGCCCCCCCTAAAGGCCAGTCCTGGGTGGGGAGCAGAATTGATCCCCTCCACTGTCCCCTGTGGGGAAGAGTTACGGGGAGTTCAGTCCCCGATTTTTATTTTCTGTCTCTCCAGCACTTACTTGGGTTTGCTCTCTGCCTTTCCATCCCCAATTCTGAGATTTCTCCTCTCTTCTAGCAGGTGATGGGGTGGTGAGGGAGAGCGAGGAGCAGAATCCTCACCAGGAAGATGCTGAGCTCGCCGAAGCAAATGGGGAATTGCTGCGAAGATCCAAAGGGAATGTGTCCAGCCCCTGTGAGCAGGGAAAAGCTGGTGAAAATTACCCCAGACCAGAGAGAGAGCAGGGAAACCACTCAGAGAAGAGAGTGGATGAACCCATTAATTGTCAGGGAACTCACAGGGACCTCAAGGAAACTACGTCCCAGGAGAAAATCCTCACGGAAAAGCGAGAGACTACGTGTAGTGAGTGTGGGAAAAACTTCCATTACCGCTCAGCCCTTATTCGACATGAGATAATCCACACGAAAGAGAGACCCTACGAATGCTGTGAGTGTGGGAAACGCTTCAATCATACCTCAGCCCTTAGTAGGCATCAGCAAATACACAGAGGAGAAAGACCCTATGAATGCTGTGAGTGCGGGAAAAGCTTCACTCAGAGATCAGCCCTTATCTCTCATCAGAGAATCCACACAGAAGAGCGACCCTACGAATGCTGCAAGTGCGGGAAAAGCTTCACTCAGAGATCAGCCCTTATCTCTCATCAGACAACGCACACGGGAGAGAAACCCTACGAATGTTGCGAGTGTGGAAAAAGCTTCTCTCGGAGCTCAAACCTTACTATGCATCAGAGGATCCACACAGGAGAGAGACCCTATGAATGCAGTGAGTGCGGGAAAAGTTTCACTCACCTCTTCTCTCTTATCTCTCACCAGAGAGTCCAAACAGGAGAGAAACCCTATGAATGCAGTGAGTGCGGGAAAAGCTTCTCTCGGAGCTCAACCCTTGTTACACATTACAGAGTCCACACCGGAGAGAGACCCTATGAATGCTGTGAGTGTGGGAAAAGCTTCACTCATAGTTCAGGCCTTTCTAAACATCAGAGAATCCGTAAAGGAGATGAACTTCATAAAAACCTTCTCTAGAGCTGTCAGGAGATTTTTTCTTTAATTCTTTTGACAGTTCCCAGGTAGTGAGTGTTAAGGCTGTTTGCATCTTTTGCACACTGTAGTTCCTCAGCTCCCACACATGAGTTGGCAAGCTTCAAAAGTGGGCCATCTTTGGGGTGGATCCTGTGGTCCTTTGTATCAACTCCATTGTCCTTCGAGTCATTGGAGTGTGTGTCCTTTCTACCAGAAATGTCATCTCCCCAGGTGGGGGAGATGGGGGGTGTCTTCAACCAGCTACGTTGAGATAAAATCTACCTGGGTCTCATCACTGTGGTTGCCATGGAGTTAGCTAGCTTGAGTTCACTTTCCTGATGTAAAAAGAGAACTATTCTTGCACTAAAGACATGGGCCATGGATAGTCGGTGGAGTTATCCTGCACGTTTCCTCCTGTCTGAGCTAACCGTCATCACATTTCCTTTTCTAAACAAACCTGGAGATTCACATTTATACTCCTCATGCCAGTGCAAAGTTACTGTTAGACACGTCAAGTTCCTCTTTGAGGAGAGATTGTCTCCTTCCCAGTTGTTCTCACATTACCCTGGATTGTGCAGAACAGCAGTTATTTTGTTGATTTTTTTTCTCATTTAAAATATATTTAAATATGAAGAAGAGCTGGAGCAATGTCAGGGAAATAAGGGTCATTTTAGGCTCTGTGACACTGGAAGGAGATGGGGCGACTCAGACATTCCATCCTTCCCCATCACCCCAGAACTGTTACCTTGTGCCTGAGCGTGAGGGGCTGGGACATCTTCCCTACACCTCCCTGCCGAGTGCCCCCTTTCCATGTCACACCAGCCCCTGGCTAGCAGGCTGAGGGTTCAGCACTGGAAGTCTGGTCAGTTTTCCCAGCCCCACCCAGGGAGTTGCTTTGTCTGTTTCCTGTTTCACAAATTAGGGAATTTTCTCCCCCAACACCCAAGTGTTTCTTTTGAGGATCTAGGCCCATGTTAACATAAGAACAGCCGTACTGGGTCAGACCAAAGGTCCATCCAGCCCAGTATCTCTCTACCGATAGTGGCCAATGCCAGGTGCCCCAGAGGGAGTGAATCTAACAGGCAATGATCAAGTGATCTCTCTCCTGCCATCCATCTCCATCCTCTGATGAACAGACAGGGGCGGCTCTAAGAATTTGGCCGCCTCAAGCAGGGCAGCACGTCGCAGGGGGCGCGCCGCAGGGGGCGCTACAGGGCACCGATCCCGCGGCTCCTGGTGTCCTCTTGCAGCCGTGCCTGCGGAGGGTCCGTTGGTCCCGCGGCTCCAGTGGAGCTTCCGCAGTCATGCCTGCTGCAGGTCCAACCGAGCCGTGGGACCAACGGACCCTCCGCAGGCATGCCAGCGGCAGGTCCGCTGTCCCGCTGCCCGTGGACCTCTCGCAGGCATGACTGCGGAAGGTCCGCTGGAGCCGCCTGCCGCCCTGCCGGCAAAATGCCGCCCCACACGCGCGCGCTTGGCGCGCTGGGGTCTAGAGCCGGCCCTGCGAACGGAGGCTAGGGACACCGTTCTTACCCATCCTGGCTAATAGCCATTTATGCACTTAGCCACCATGAATTTATCCAGTCCCCTTTTAAACATTGTTATAGTCCTAGCCTTCACAACCTCCTCAGGAAAGGAGTTCCACAAGTTGACTGTGCGCTGCGTGAAGAAGAACTTCCTTTTATTTGTTTTAAACCTGCTGCCTATTAATTTCATTTGGTGACCCCTAGTTCTCGTATTATCGGAATAAGTAAATAACTTTTCCTTATCCATTTTCTCCACATCACTCATGATTTTATAGACCTCTGTCATATCCCCCCTTAGTCTCCTCTTTTCCAAGCTGAAGAGTCCTAGCCTCTTTAATCTTTCCTCGTATGGGACCCTCTCCAAACCCCTAATCATTTTAGTTGCCCTTTTCTGAACCTTTTCTAGTGCTAGAATATCTTTTTTGAGGTGAGGAGACCACATCTGTACACAGTATTCGAGATGTGGGCGTACCATGGATTTATATAAGGGCAATAATATATTCTCAGTCTTATTCTCTATCCCCTTTTTAATGATTCCTAACATCCTGTTTGTTTTTTTGCCCGCCTCTGCACACTGCGTGGACATCTTCAGAGAACTATCCACCATAACTCCAAGATCTTTTTCCTGACTCGTTGTAGCTAAATTAGCCCCCATCATGTTGTATGTATAGTTGGGGTTATTTTTTCCCATGTGCATTACTTGACATTTATCCACATTAAATTTCATTTGCCATTTTGTTGCCCAATCACTTAGTTTTGTGAGCTCTTTTGGAAGTTCTTCACAATATGCTTTGGTCTTAACTATCTTGAGCAGTTTAGTATCATCTGCAAACTTTGCCACCTCACTGTTTACCCCTTTCTCCAGATCATTTATGAATAAATTGAATAGGATTGGTCCTAGGACAAGTCCCAGCAGGTTTGTCACACTCTGTCCCCACTCCCTATCCTCACCCAGACCTAACTCCCCAGAAGTTGCCACCTCTTCAGTATTTCCTGCCCCTCCCCCTCCTGCAGGAACCCACCAGCAACCCCCCAATAACCCCTACCTGAGCTGGCTCCACTACAGCCATTTCTCCTGTCCCATGGGAGGCTGGGATGAGCGTCACTGTGCAGCCTGGCAGGGCAAGAAGGGCAGTTGTGGAGGTTTCAGAACAGGCTTCAGTTCATTTCACATCACGATTCCCCCAGGCCCTTTCCCTGCAGACAGAGATTGTAGATTCTGCCAGGCTGGGAACATGCTCAGTCCCCACAGTGCAGCACAGACCTGGCCCCTGGCCCCTCCTTTCCCCCTTGTGCTCCCCCCAGCAGCAGTAACAAACCAAGACATTTTGAAGCCCTCCCAGCAACAGGGTGTGAATCAAACCCTGGACCAGACCAGACCCAAAGGAGCCCCTTTGGGAGTCCCCTGCCCCTGCCCCAGGGCTGCGCACCCCCGCCGCTGGGGAACCGGGAGTGTCTGGGGCTGGTTCTTCCTCTCTCCCCCCCACACCGCGGTCCCCGGGCATTGACCCGGGGCTGGCACGCTGCTGTGTGTGTGCGGGCGGGGGGGGGGCACAGAACTGGGAACCTGCCCCCCCCTCTTACTTCGCCTCACACCCGCTCCCGTCCCCCCCTTCCCTAGCGCCCTGCCCCGGGCTGGGAGCCGGGTCACCGCCCGTTCGGGGTCTCTCCCGCGGCTGCCCCGCTCCGCCCGTGCGGGGAGGGGGCACCGGGCGGGGGGACCCGCTTCACCCCGGTACCGGGCACAGCAGAGCCGGGGCGGCTCAGACTCGCTGCGGAAGGATCCTCCGGGCCTCCGCGCTGCAGCTGCTCCGGGCCCCGGGGCAGCGATGGGGGGGGGCACCGCGCAGAGCCGGGACCTGCCCCGCCCCCCGGGCTCCGTCACCGGGAGCCTCGGCAGAGCCCGGGGCGGTTACTAGCCGGAGAAGCCCCCGCCGGCCGGGCCTGGGAGGGTTGAATGCCGGGCTCCCCCCCGCACAGACCCCGCTGGGGAAGCAGCAGCTGCTCAGCTCCCCGCTCCCGATGGAGGCAGCAGCGTCTGGTCTCTCAGGAGCTGCCGGGGGCTGATGGTCCCAGTTCTTTGTTCTCCCTCCCGGCTCCTGCCTCCTTCCTCCCGGCGCCTCCCCCGCGCCCAGCTGCTCCAGCCCCTCCCTGTGCCCTGCAACCCCCCCCCAGCTGCCCCAGCCCCTCCCTGTGCCCCGCAACCCCGCTCCCAGCTTCCCCAGCCCCCCCCCATGCCCCGCAACCCCCCCGCTCCCAGCTGCCCCAGCCCCTCCCTGTGCCCCGCAACCCGCCCCGCTCCCAGCTGCCCCAGCCCCTCCCGGTGCCCTGCAACCTCCCAGCTGCCCCAGCCCTCCCTGTGCCCTGCAACCCCGCTCCCAGCTGCCCCAGCCCCTCCCCGTGCCCCGCAACCCGCCTACGCTCCCAGCTGCCCCAGCCCGTCCCCGTGCCCTGCAACCTCCCCCCAGCTGCCCCAGCCCCTCCCTGTGCCCTGCAACCCCTGCTCCCAGCTGCCCCAGCCCCTCCCTGTGCCCCTGCAGCCCCCGCTCCCAGCTGCCCCAGCCCCTCCCTGTGCCCCGCAACCCCCTGCTCCCAGCTGCCCCAGCCCTCCCTGTGCCCCGCAACACCCCCGCTCCCAGCTGCCCCAGCCCCTCCCTGTGCCCCGCAACCTCCCCGCTCCCAGCTGCCCCAGCCCCTCCCGTGCCCCGCAACCCCCGCTCCCAGCTGCCCCAGCCCCTCCCCATGCCCCGCAACACCCCGCTCCCAGCTGCCCCAGCCCCTCCCCGTGCCCCGCAGCCCCCTGCTCCCAGCTGCCCCAGCCCCTCCCTGTGCCCCGCAACCCCGCTCCCAGCTGCCCCAGCCCCTCCCTGTGCCCCGCAACCCCATCCGCTCCCAGCTGCCCCAGCCCTCCCTGTGCCCCGCAACCCCCGCTCCCAGCTGCCCCAGCCCTCCCCGTGCCCCGCAACCCCCGCTCCCAGCTGCCCCAGCCCCGCAACCTCCCCGCCTCCCAGCTGCCCCAGCCCCTCCCGTGCCCCGCAACACCGCCCGCTCCCAGCTGCCCCAGCCCCTCCCTGTGCCCCGCAACCCCCCCCCCCCCGCTCCCAGCTGCCCCAGCCCCTCCCTGGTAACTGGTTCTGACTTATTTCCTTGGTCCTGAAAGAGAACAAGAAGGACCAGAGTCTCCTCCCTGTCAATAACCCCCTGCTCAGCCAATCAGGGTAGAGACTGAGGGCGGGAGGCTGAGGGTTCTCACCAGCGAGCCCAAAGGATGGCCCAGGTCACTGGTGGGGATCACTGCCCGAGCACTATTTCAGCCCCACATTTTTGGGTGGACCTCCCACAGTGGGAGCTGCAGAGCCCTCCCCCGCAACACACACACACACACATCCTGGTGTTGGGAGGGGAACAGGTAAAAGGACAAAGGAAGCAAGAGAAAAAGAGGAGGGAGGAAGAGGGGAAGCAAAAAGAACAAACCCTAATGTCCCCAGTGATTCTAAGGGACAAAATCCCAGGTGCAGAATAAAATTCTGCCTCCTTAAGCTCATGTTTTCCATGCCTAGAATTCAACTGTCACCAGATGGATCAGACTGAACAGGTTTCAAACCTCCAGGAGGCTCTTACCTTCTAAACAGGGACGGCTGTTTTCTAGTAAAATCACTGAAAGGGAAGGAGAAAACTCGAAAGAGGTTCCTCCTGGCGCTCACGTCCGTGAACCGGAATACTCCCTCAGTCCTCAGAGAGAGATCTGGAGAAGGAGACTTGCTGGAGAAAAGCCACAGGGGTCTCTGAGGTTTCCCTGGCCCCTCGCCCCTGTCCTGCCTGGCTGATGTCAGCATCTCTCTGTGAGGTCACCACCTCCCCACCACCTTGGACCAATAGGCTAAGATCCTGCAAAAGGCCTTTGTGATGTCACTGCCACACCCCTCCCTTGCTGGGCTAATGTCCTGCCTCTGGCCAGGCACTTTGGAGGTTTGAGCTACTCCCTGTGGATCACCCCACTCAAGGAGCGTTCGTTCTAGGCAGCAAGCCGGCTAGACAGGAAAACATCAGACGCTGCTCCCAGTGCTACACTCGGTTTTTCAGAAATTAGTCGACTTTATGGCCAGAAGAGACCATTAGAGCATCTAATCTGACCCCCTGCGTATCACAGGTCTCCTGTATGACACAATAGCTACTTTGGGGGCAAACACATTCCAGAAAGGCATCTTGTCTTCATAAAATGACATCAGGAGATGGAGAATCCACCACTTTCCTTGGTAGCTTGTTCTTGTGGTGAATCATCCTCGCTGTTGAATTTTTGTGCCTTAGTTGTAATATGAATTTATCTGTCTTCACCTTCTAGCCATTGGGTCTTATGCCTTTCTCTGCTAGATTAAAGAGCCCTTAAATACCCAATCTTTTCTCTCCATTAAGGCCCTTCAATGAAGTCACCGTTCAATCTTCTTTTGATAAGCTAATCAGGTTGAGCTCTTTCAATAGCTCACTAGAAGGTATTTTTTCCAGTCCTCAGAACATTAGGTGGCTCTTTGCTGCCCCAGCTCCAATTTCACAACATCTTTTTCAAACGAGGACACCAAAACTGGAGGCAGTATTCCAGTATCAGTCTCGCTGATGCTGTGTCACCTCCTGTGAAGTTATTGATATAATCTGTAACTGTATAGATCACCATTTCGACCACCAATATTTGCAGCCAATATTACAGAGAAGTGGTCGTGTAAGGGGTCTATGGAGAGGTTCTGACTGGCAGATTATAATGATGCTATCTCTAGACGTGTATCGTTTTTTGTAGTTGACGTTATGAATATTGGCTCTATGCTGCCTGTATTTCAAACTTGTGCTCTGCTTCAGGGAATGATACCTTTGTTTAATTGATGAAAACATAAACTAGACACTTAGAGGATTGGAACTGATTTCAGCTGATGGACAGGTTTGCTAGGTTTTTATGCATTTGGACAGTGAAATGTTGAGTGTTCACATTCATTTCAAGCATCCTTGTATGGTGGAGCTCCTGAACATAATGGAGAATAGAAATGAAATTTTTTTTCAAGAGGGCACCTGGGTTTGAACAAAAGACCACTTGATCTGCAATCAAACACTCTACCCTGAGCTATACCCCATTACAACAGGAATATGGAATCGTGATCTCCAGGACTTTGAAGGACAGACCCTGCTTCATCGAGCTCCTTTGCCATTCCCAGACCACAGGTGGTTTTAAAATGGGGTTTGATTAAACTTCTTAAATGTGGTAAACACCACAGCTTGCACACCCACTGATATAGCTTCTCCCCATGACAGAGCTGCCACCTCCTGGGGAAGTGGATTGACTACACCAACAGGAAAACTCCCCCCCCCCCAGCATGGAGCAGTGGTTCTTAAGCTGTGGATCAGGAAAGCAAAGTGGGTTGTGACTCTGTTTTAATGGGGTCACCAGGGCTGGCATTAGACTTGTTGGGTCCTGGGGCTGAAGCCAAAAGTCTGAGCCCCCCCACTCAGGGCTGAATCCCTCAGGCTTTGGTTTTGCCCTCCCCCCACTGGGGCTCAGTCTTTGGCACTCCCCCCCCGAGTGGAGGGGCTTGGTCCCTCTTTCCAGGGCTACGTATTAAGTTATTTTGGCAGAAGGAGGTTGCAGTGAAAGGACGTTTGAGAAACCCTGGCATAGAGCATCTCCATTACTGAGCTGCAGCAGCATAGACTCACTGTTTGAAATATTGACCTGTCCTTAGCCTCTGAATATGTCTAGGCTTGGCTCCCTATGGCACTGTTGTGATCAGACCCTGAAAGTACAGCCATGGAGACACCACACACCGGCCTTGTCTAGCTGGCAAGGATCAAACCTTCACAGAAAGGCCCCCATGGTTTGTTAGCCCAGCTACCTAAGGCCTCAGCCACAACCACTTAACACAGGGGCTGTTCTACACTCTGGTTCTGTTCTCACTGAAGGGTCATTACAAATTGTTTGCTCAGACCAGCTTCCCCAGCACACTCACTGCTGTGCAGCTCTGTACGTGTGGCCATGGCTGAACAGCCAGAGTTCCTGCCCATTTCCCCAGTGGCTGGAGCATGGCTAGAGTGTGTCTGTGGTTAATGATGTTGCTGTAGATTGTTCATTCCCTGCCTTGGCAATTCAGACACAGTCCCTTTTCCCGTTGTATTGCCAGCACCTCTGGGAGTCCAACAGAGGCAGGTTTTCTCTGGGCACTGAGATTTTTGAGGGCGTTGGTGGCTCCTTTCTTTCCTCAACCTGGAGAAACTCAGCTTTTTATTCCATCCTTGATGGCTCATGGAATAACAAAAGCAGCATGAAGAGGAGAGTGAATATCTCACTGCCAGGGGGAAGGTGGATGCATCCCCTCTGTCTGACGATTGCCGTTGCAGGAGAGAAGGTTTCAGTGGAATCGAATGCCCTGGCTCAGACAATAGACACAGGGAGGTTTTGCTGTTCATGGATCTGTGCAAAGGAAATTGTGTGTCTGTGTGAAAATGAGGAGGAATATTAAATGCCCACGTGGTGGTGCCTAAGGCAAAAGGGAACCCTAGAGGATTAGAACAGGATAAGTTCTCAAGCAACATGTTTCTTACTTTGCCCATCTGTTGTTTTTGATTATCATCGATGGAAAGATTTTGCCATTTGGGTTCTGTGTTTACACAGAAATTGACATTTACCAACAAATACGTAATTCTTCCAAGCCTGCCTAGTCTGCTGGTGGTGAGTTTAGAGGGACACACTCACTCTTCCCACCACTCATGCCAGGCCAGTGCTCTCCAGAATGTCAACTTCCCACAGAGCTGGGATCCTTCCCTCATCTCCCCCCAGACCACTGCCCCACCCCCACTTCTGGGGTCCTCCCAACACTGTCCAACCCCTGCTGGCAGGATCCCTTCCCATTCCTTTCATTTCCTGCCTCCCCTCTGAGCAAAAGCTCTGCATTGTTCCCACAATGGGAATGGAACCCAGGCTGCCTGGGTGAAAACCAGGGATCCAAATCACAAGACCATATGGACCTTGTATAGTCAATAGCACCTTTACACATTCACACCCAATAATTCAAAGTAGCCATTCAAAAAACCTTCAAAAACAGACTTCAAAGAGAAATTGCAGAGTTACAATTGATTTGCAAACTTAACACCATTAATTTGAGCTTGAATAAGGACTGGGAGTAGCTGGCTCATGCCAAAAGCAATTTTCCCTCTCTTGGTATTGACACCTCCCCATCAATTATGGGGAGAGGACCACATCCACCCTGACTGAATTAGCCTTCAACACTGGTTCTCCCCTTGTACGGTAACTCCCGTCACTTCATGTTCCAATATATATTTATGCCTCTATCTGCAATTTGCACTCCATGCATCTGAAGAAGTGGGCTTTTTACCCACGAACGCTTATCCCCAAATAAATCTGTTAGTCCTTAAGGTGCCACCAGACTCCTCATTGCTTTTAATTCTAAGATGATCTTAACCCTTTCAGTACCCTTACAAACTCAGATGCTTCTCACCACAGGCTGGCTGGGGGCTTTTCAGCCAGGCTCTCCCCTTTCATCAGCGCTTCAGTTGCTTGGTGTGGGGGTGTCTGTAGATGTAGGTGGCAGAGAGAGATAAAGCCTGGCAAATGTCTCTCCTTTTATCATGTCCTTTCTTCCCTCATGGCTTTGCCCCCCCTCCCCCCTTCAGAGTCAGGTGAGCATCACTGCGTCTCTCCAAGCAAGTCTGAGCAATTCCCCTGGGGTGTCCTCATGCAGGTGAGTCATTGCATTGTAGCTCCCTTGCTGGGCAATGGCTGTCGATGGGTTGTTTGACACCCTGTCTGGGTGTTGGTTACTTTCCTTGCTGTTGCCACTGGGAAGCTAATATTTGGCTGACTCCCCCACCTTGCAGCACAGTGACAACCACACTGCACAATTCTCATAACTTCCTATGCATGAATGGTCTACATCTATGGGTAGAGAAATGACTTTCAGCCGATCATATCCTTTCCCTGATACCTTACAAGTCATGCTCTATATGTAAGATCACGATGATATGAAAATGAGGATTATGGGGGTTACAGCCACTCCCCCAAAGGTATAGAATGTCACACTGAGATTCTATTTTCCTTTGTTCTGTAACAGCATTACAGAGATCCAGTGACTGACCAATGGCATTTCCAAGTGCTAAAATAGCAAGCGATGTCGGTCTCTCATTGGCCATCAGCGATTGAAGATGTGGTTTAATGAGCCGGAGCTTCAAGGCGAGGGTGGCTCTGTCCACTGCCTTCCGTTGCGCTGCTGGGCCCCAAGTCCGTGGTGGCCAATAAGTGACGCTGGGAGAAGAGAGTGGGGTGGCAAGTGGCGGCAGAACTTTTGCCACCAGGGTCTAGCTGCCCAACTTCCTCCTGGTACTGCTGGCCCCCCGTCGCCTTCAGGAAACCCAGGAACTAAGGCAGGAATAGGGCGAGGAAGCAAGTAAAGCCGAGCAAGGAAGGCAAAAGTGAATCTTGACTTCATGGGCCGCTCGCAATGACGTCCTTTTTCTGTGCCACAGCTGACAACAACATCCCAGACAGAAAAGCAGGAGGCCAAAAAGAAACCGAGCAGCTGCTGAAGTAGTTCAGTTGGGAGCGTGCTAGACTAACAGGCTCTTCTATCCCCCTTTGTGCACGGGTGGGATGTTTTCTGAAAGTGCAGCAGTTCCTTTAACTGCCACGAGTCCCTCATTTCAGGCTATGCAGCAGGAAAAGGCAGCATGGGCTTCTGCACCGAGCTGGCCCACCTGACCTTTCATTCTTCTCTTGCTCTTTGTCAGCAAGGGGAAGAAAAAGCAGCTCTCCCTCAAGCTGGAGTCACAAGGGCAACGTAAGGATGACTTCCTGAGTGCCCGCTCCAGTCCTCTGCTCTGCCAGCTGACCCATTGAAGGGTTGTCGCCACTTTCTCCAGGTTTGTCCATCGGTCTGTACCAGGGTGAGCAACAGCCAAGTAGATGAAGTTTCTGTAGTGTAGTGGTTATCACATTTGCTTAACACACAAAAGGTCTCTGGTTCAAAACCAGGCAGAAACATGCTGGCTTCCTTTTCCCAGATCCCCTTGCTGTTCAGGAAGGCCTCCTCCTCCTCCTATTGGCCTGTCCCTGGGATAACTCCAACCCCTGCATGACAGAGGGTGCTGACAGCAGTGGAGAAAGCACCTTGGCGTCAGGCTGGAGAACCTAGAGGAGTGCGGCGTGTCACCTTTTGGAGGCTTGTGGCTTGGCCTCCTCTGCTGTTGGAGGTTGGCCGGTGGAGGCTGGCTCTTCCTGCTGGCCTCCTCTGCGTGACTTGCCAAAGGAGGAAGTGAGGCAGGAATGGGGCAAAAGAGGAAAGTCGAGCTGAGGAAGGCAGGGCAGAAGCTAAGCACCTCAGTGCGGCTAAGTGGGGTTAGCAGAGCATCACCATTCGTTCTGCAAAGCTGGGGGAGGTGCGGTTGGCTGCTGGGAGGCAGAATCCTGTGCCTGCCTCTTGGCTTCCCAGGGATGGCTCCTTGCAGCCCAGGAGAAGCGGGGTTCTAGGGGGACGGAAAAGCAGCAATGGCGAGGCTGAGTGGGCTCCTTTCTGGCCGACATGGTGGGCCTGGGAGTTGCCTGTATGCCATAAGTGGACTTGGTGCAGTGAAAACCGCTGCTCCATTCTGGCTGACCTGGGGGAGCCATTAATGACTTGGGAGTGGGGGCAGGGCGCTGGCTGTGAACAAATGGGATCCAGGAAGCCCCAGCCTGCCCCTCCAGGGGCCGAGTCGTCTTCTCTCCCGCCATAGGGAGCCCGGCCTTAAGCCTGCCCAGCATGTGCTGCAGCTCGAGCATTAAGCCTTCCTGTGTGGCCTGTGCTGGAGCTGACCCTGGACCCCTGTGGGGCACCGTTGGGGGAAATCCTGACTGCAAATAATTCTGGCCACAAGATCAACCCATTGGGTCAAATGGGGCAAGCTGGAGGCCTGGTGCCTTAGTCCGTGGGGCCAGCAGCTCAAGCCATTTTCCTGCATGTGGGGGAGGCAGCCACTGTGGTTCGCCCTTCCTGCTCCCTGCGCTGCTGCACCCTAAAATCCCTGTCGGCCGGCAAGATGGGCTGGGAGCCTGGAGATAGGAGGCAAAGGGGTGACCCGAGCCCTCTCGGCCACTGCCCCTGCCCCAGGCAGCCCACAGAGACCTGATGCCTCCCCAAGTGACACACGGAGATGTGCCAGCAGCGCTAAGGCTGCTCCCTGCCCACTCTGCCCCCTCCCTCCCTGCCACACTGCTCCTGGAAGTGGCCGGCATATCCCTGCAGCCCTGAGTGCAAACGCCACAGCTGACCCGCCCCCGTATCCCACTGCCTAGGAGCCACTGCCGGAGGGGAGTGTGTGCCAGTCACTTTGGGAGCTGTGCTGCCCGAGGTAACCACCTCCACCCCCGACCACCCCCTGCACCCCTACCCCTGCCCCAGCACAGAGGCTCTCTGTGTCTTGAACAAGCACTTTCAAGGATTGGCCAAGAACTTCTGCTCTGTTTCTGAGAAAGAGACACAAAAAAGGGAGCCCAACGGACAAGTTTAGTTCACACGCACAAACTGGCAGGGCCAAGCCTGGATCTCTCAGTTACTCAGAAGGCTCTTCAGCCAGCTCTTCCCAAAGGCCAGTCTCTAGAGGCTTTTGTGACATGATGTACTTCAAAATAGCTCCCTGTAGCTCACATAGTCATCATTCATATATGGCTGTGATATGTCCTACCAACCATTCCATGTAAGTTATCATATGAAAAGTCATGATCTGCTGAAATCGGTTATTCTGTCCAAATATGTATAGCATGAGGGTGTGTGACGTTATGCATTTTGCTGTATGGTTGTTACTGAAATAGGCTATAATTTTGCTAGCAACCCCTGCCGAGGAGGGTGTTCAACAGCCATGAATCAGCAGAGGAATTGTAATTAAGGGATTTCCAATTCAGTGACAGATGCCCAAACACAACACTGTGGGGACCGCTCAAGTCTATGACTCAGTTGCACAAGACCACACCAGGAGGATTCCCCAACCTAGTGACTCAGCAGAGCCCACCCGGACACGTCTGGGCAAGTGTCTTCTAGACACTTGAACTAAGGATATAAAATAGGAGACTGTGGCATCATGTTTTTGCCTTTCTCCTCCCCCATCTATGCTGGAAGCAGCAGGAATCCTGAGAAAATGAAGGTCATCTGAGGACAGTAATCCAAGTTTTAGGGGGAATTCTATGTATTAAGGAGGGTAACATCCAGTAGGATGAGAAAATTGCTTGACCTAACTACTGCTTAGTGTAATAAGGTGTAATGTTTAGATTTTGCTGTGGTCATACAGTGCTTAGTGCTCTGCGTTCTGGCCTCAAGAGCCATGGATACAAGTGGAGTTACGATGACCTTTTCCTTGTCTCCACATTTCTTATGTGCCTCCTTCTGACACTTGTCAGAAAAAACAACTGGTTTCTTTTGCAAGCATTTGCATTGCAAGGCAGAGGCAGTCTTCTCTGTTTCCGCAAAAGATCCACCAAAAGGTGGGAAGAGCAGACACATTTGTTAAGGCACTACTGGGAGCTGCATCCCTAACTCCACTTTACCCGGCAGGTGAGTCACCCAGCTTAGCCACGGTGCGACTCTCTGGGACTTTTCTCCCAACTGCTCCATTTTTCATCAATCACAATCAAAAGGAAGGTGACATGACATCTGTGTGTGAACATCTCCAGGGAATCACAAGGATGTGTGGCGCAGGCTCTCGTGTTGCAGCAATTGCAGTGGAAGCAACCGCCATGCCAATGCCAGTCATAGCAGCGTTTTCATCAACTCCAGGTTTGTGATTTGATTGTTTCCAATGCTTCTCTCCAAAGAAGCCTTTTCCTTAGCAAGCAATGACTTGGATACCAAGGGAGGCCTCTTCTGTTTCCTAGGAAGACACAGGAAAATGTGAGCAGAGGAGACAAAAGCCATACACCAAGACACCACTGGGAGTTGAACCCAGGATCTCCTGTTTACTAGACAGGTGCTTTAGCCAGCTAAGCCATGGTGCCTGCCTGAAGAAGGTATTTGCAACTGTTTCATTTGATGGTTCAAGTCAACACCCGCAAATTCTAAAGTACAGACGTTCCCCATTTCCCTCAAGACTTGCAGACCTTGAGGTGTCTGGCTCTCTGTGCACAGAAAGCCACAGCTGAGTAGACAGAGGGCTTCTAACATGTGCCTCTCCCACCAGTCACTGTGATCATATAATGGTTAGTGATCTGTATTTCAGTCGCAGCAACCTCGGCTCAGTTCTGAGTCATGGTAACCTTTCCTTCAGCTCCAGACTTCTCATTTGCCACTTTCCATGTGTGGTGGGCTGTCTACCCCCAAACAAGCAGGAGAAAGATTAAGGCAGACTTGAAGAGGCTGTGCAGAACCCAGCCTATCAAGAAAGGGCTTATTGGGAGAGCCAATCAGGAGAAGGCTTGCTGGAGCAGCCCATATATAAAGAGCTGCTCAGCACAGCAAGAGTTAGTCACTCCTTGGAGTTTGAGGAGGGAGGGTTGGCTGCTATGAAGGAAGGCAGGAGCAGGGAGGGCACCATGATCAGAGCAGTGCTGGGGTAAGGGGTGCATGAGTGACCTCCTGGCTGACTACTGCCAGACTAAGGCCCTGATACAAAGGTGGAGGAAGGTTCTAGGTCTGTTGGGAAATGGTCCAGGGAAACAGATGGCAGGGTTGGAGGTTCACACCTTTTGCCTCAGTAGCCACTGACACAGGTGGCTGCACCCTGGACTGCAGCCGGCCACTGAGGTAAGTGTCTGGGTAGAGGACATCCGCCCCCCCACCCAGCAGGGGGGAGAGAACTGAGTGGGGCACAGCCAGAGGGCTGTGTCCATAAGAGGACACTGAAGTCCTGAGAGCAACATGAGTCCTAATGATAGAACAGATGGTGGCCAGACGCTACTAGATGAAGGCGCACCGGTGAACCAGAGCTAATTGCTAGGATGGTCAGCAGGAGGTGCTGCAGTAAGGCATGCCCCATAGCACCAAGACTTAGCCGCAAGGAAGGCTCTCTCTGTCTTGAACAAGCACTTAGAAGGATTCTGCTGACAGATCTTTTCTTTTTCTGAAAAGAGATACAAAAAAAGAGCCAACAGACACACTAGGTTCGGCAAGGAAGAACTGGCAGGCCAAGCCAGGCTCTCCTGGTTAGTAGGAAGGTTCTTCAGCCAGCTCTTCCCAAAGATCACTGTCTAGAGACCTTTTAATAGCCACTGCAGATGTTCACCACAAAAGAGATGCCAAAATGGAGTTCTCCACTGTCTGCAGCCATCACGCTACCAGGAGTTCTGTGCACAGAGAGGCCCCTGCTGGTGGGAAAAGGCTTTGGTAGAGACTCTTCTGACACCAGCCATTCTCATATAGTGTTTAGCGCTCTGTGGTGTGGCTTCAGCATCCACAGATGCCAGTTGAATTGGGGGGCATTTTTCCTGTCTCGACATTTGTCTAATGGCTCCTTTCAACACTTGTCACTAAAAAGACCTGTTTCTTTTACAAGCGATGTACAGCTAGGCAAAGGCAGTCTTCTCCATTTCCTCAAAAGATCACCAAGCTGTGGGGAGAGGAGACACATTCAGTCAAGCTGGATGCTGAATCTCCTCTTTATTCAGCAGGTGTCTGTGAAGGACACAAATCTACACCGTGTAGAGGTCAAGAATAGGAGTTTATTACACACAGTGCTGGCGGAGTGGGCTTATTAGGCTCAGAGACTCTGTTAATTAATTAATTATAATAGAATATATAGATTTTCCATGGGCGGGGGAAAGTGACGGGGTAGGCAGTTCCACACCCCAGGACAGGTTTTGCAGCAAGACAAGATAGCACATTAGCCAATGATTAACAGATTAGATAATGTCTCCACCCATGGTCTCAAGTTAGCAAGTTAACATTTCATTAATACTTTGATAAAATGTTATTAGTATAAAATATATATGTTGAATTCTGATTTGGGATCCATAGGAATGGAGCAACTCCTTTGATTGTCCAACAGGTACATTCCTAGGGGTTAAAGCAAAGAAAGAGTGAAAGTATATGGCAATAAAGATTGTTTTCTGTGTGTCTTAAGGCAGGCATTGGTCCCATGGAAGGGAGGTGGAAGGATGCCATATCTTATACTGATGTGCCAACTTTTCATAAACTCAAGGTTCGATCTGTGGGAAGAATGTCTCCCTAGAGAAGAAACAAACACAATAGGAATAGGGATTCTTTGTTCAGTCTGCAATTCTGAATAAGACACAATCATTTAGTTCTAAGCTCCAACACCTGGCAATTTGCTGACCAGGCCTATCTTAGCAAGCAAGGCTTTCTGTTTACCCCAGCTTTCTCTTAGCTGGTCACTATTTGCTAGGCCTCTGGTCCTTGACCATACTCTGGACTTTGAGTCTGGAAAAGAACTAGCACAATCCATAGACCAGGTTGTTTGTTATATAAAATGCACGTGGATTTGAACCCTTCACATACAGTAATGGCAAAGTTCTTGGTTCAGGCTTGTAACAGTGATGGAATAAACTGCAGGTTCAAATCAAGTCTCTGGAGTCTATTCAAAGCTAGGATGGGTCATTCAGTCATTTGTACAGAGCTTCAGTTTGTAGCAAAGTCCCTCCAGAGGTATGAAGCAGGATTGAAGACAAGATGGAGATGAGCCATCAGCCTTTTATAGTCTCTTGCCATATGGTCTTTGCTTTCTTTGTCCCAAGGACACTCTATCCAGCACGTGGCACAGAAAAACCTTAGAGTTCTCTCCATAGGCAGGTCCCTGCTACCTTGCTGAGTCACAAGGCGTATCTGCCTTCTCTTAATGGGGCGATTGTAGAGCTGATGGTCCTTAATGGGCCATCAAGCAGGCTAGACAGAACTGACACCGGAAGCAGAGCACAAGATTGAAATCCGGGCAGCATAGAGCCAATATTCATAATGTCAACTACAATAATGATACACATCTAGAGATAGCATCATTATAATCAACCAATCAGAACCTCTCCATAGACCCCTTGCACGACACCTTTCTACAATATTGGCTGCAAATATAGAACAGTGGTCGCAATAGTGATCTATACAGTTACAGATTATGTCAATAATGTCACAGGAGGTGACACGGCATCAGTGAGACTGATACTGGAATACTGCCTTCAGCTTTGATGTCCTCATTTGAAAAAGATGTTGTGAAATTGGAGCTGGGGCAGAAAGAGCCACCAAATGTTGTGAGGTCTGGAGGAAAATGCCTTCTAGTGAGCTATTGAAAGAGCTCAACCTGTTTAGCTGATCAAAAGAAGATTGAAAGGTGACTTCACTGAAGTGTTGAACTGCCTTAATGGAGAGAAAAGATTGGATATTAAAGGACTCTTTAAAATAGCAGAGAAAGGCATAAGAAGACCCAGTGGCTAGAAGGTGAAAAGAGACAAATTCATATTACAACTAAGGCACAAATATTCAGCACCGAGGATGATTCACCACAGGAACAAGTTACCAAGGAAAGTGATGGATTCTCCATCTCTTGATGTCATTTCATGAAGACTAGATGCCTTTCTGGAATGTGTTTGCCCCAAAAATAGCTATGGTGTCCTACAGGAGGCCTGTGATATGCAGGGGGTCAGATTAGATGCTCTAATGGTCTCTTCTGGCCATAAAGTCGACTAATTTCTGAAAAACTGAGTGTAGCTTTGGGAGCAGCATCTGTTTCCCTGTCTAGCCGGCTTGCTGCCTAGAACGAACGCTCCTTGAGTGGGGTGATCCACAGGGAGTAGCTCAAACCTGCAAAGTGCCTGGCCGGGGCAGGACATTGGCCCAGCAAGGGAGGGGTGTGACAGTGACATCACAAAGGCCTTTTGCAGAACCTCAGCCTATTGGTCCAAGGTGGTGGGGAGGTGGTGACCTCACAGAGAGATGCTGACATCAGCCAGGCAGGACAGGGGTGAGGGGCCAGGGAAACCTCAGAGACCCCTGTGGCTTTGCTTCAGCAAGTCTCCTTCTCCAGGTCTCTCTTTGAGGACTGAGAGAGTATTCGGGTTCACGGACGTGAGCACCAGGAGGAACCTCTTTCAAGTTTTCTCCTTCCCTTGTAGTGATTTTACTGGAAAACAGCCATCCCTGTTTAGAAGGTAAGAACCTCCTGGAGGTGTGAAACCTGTTCAGTCTGATCCATCTGGTGAGAGTTGAATTCTAGGCATGGAAAACACGAGCTTAAGGAGGCAGAATTTTATTGCACACCTGGATTTTGTCCCTTAGAATCACTGGGGACATTGGGGGTTGTCCTTTTTGTTTCACCTCTTGCTCCATCCACTGTCTGATCCCTCTTTTCTCTTCGTCTCTTGCTTCCTTTGTCCTTTCTCCTGTTCCCCTCCCAACACCAGGTTTTTTTCTCCTGCTGATAACCGCTCATGTTAACTGATCACTCTCGTTATAGTGTATATGGCAACACCCATTTTTTTCATGTTCTCTGTGTGTATATATATATATCCTACTGTATTTTTAACTGCATGCATCCAATGAAGTGGGTTTTAGCCCACAAAAGCTTATGCTCAAATACATTTGTTAGTCTTTATGGTGCCACATGTTCTCCTTGTTCTTTTTGCAGATAAATTAATGGAGGTTAAGTCCATTAATGGCTATTAGCCAGGATGGGTAAGGAATGGTGTCCCTAGCCTCTGTTTGTCAGAGGGTAGAGATGGATGGCAGGAGAGAGATCACTTGATCATTACCTGTTAGGTTCAGTCCCTCTGGGGTACCTGGCATTGGCCACTGTCGGCAGATAGGATATGGGGATGGATGGACCTTTGGTCTGACCCAGTATGGCCGTTCTTATGTTCTTATGAAGGGAGGGGCAGAGCTCTGCAACAGAGTTTCTGTAGTGTAGTGGTTATCACGTTTGCCTAACACACAAAAGGTCCTTGGTTCAAAACCAGGCAGAAACATGAGGGTTTAATTTTTCCCAGCTCCTAGTGGCCTGTCCCTGCTGTTGTAGGAGCAGCAGTGATTTCTATGCTCAATAGGTCTGTTATACTTCCCCCATTCCCATTTTTGTCTCCTCTCCCTCTCTGAATGCCTGTGAAGTGGCTTTCCCCCTCCCACTCCCGCTCCCTCCTGCAATGCTTGTGGGATGAAGGGGCTGGTTGAACAGCTGAAAGAGCAGAAGAGCTCCTAGATAGAGAAGGTGTCTGGGACTCTCATTAGGCAGCACTCACACACCCAGAGCAGGGACACTGCATGGACACTGCCCAAGGTGGAGTGTGACCCACCAGATGCAGCCAAGTCATCTCCAGTCGCAGGCCATGAGGAGCAGGTCCTTAAAAGGGGAAGGGGCCCTGTGCTCAGGAGTCACTCAAAAGCTTGTACCTCCAGTGAATGCCCTTCGCCCCGACCGCCTGGCCAGTGGTTCGCTGCATTGCAGTTCATTCTGCCTCGGGAAGACTTACCTTCATCGCACTGTCCATCACGGTGCTGGGGGACACTTACTTGGCAGAATCCTGTGCCTGCCTCTTGGCTTCCCAGGGATGGCTACTTGCAGCCCAGGAGAAGAAGGATGGTTCTGGTGAAAGGAAGACAAGCAAAGCTCTGGGAGGACATTTGGGTGTGGGCTGTGCCGTGGGGGGGGGGGTGGGGTGCAGGAGTGGTGGTGCAGCTCCCAAAGTGACCGGTACACACAACCCTCGGGCAGCAGCTCCTAGATGAGTGGGGCCAGGGGATCTCCATGTGCTGCTGTCTGCAGGCGCTGCCCCCAGAGCTGCCATTGGCTACAGTTCCTGGCCAATGGGAGCTGCAGAGTTGGTGCTCGGGGCAGGGGCAGCACGTGGAGACACTCCCCCCACCTCAGGGGATGCTGGGACATGCCAGCCACTTCTGGGAGCGGCACGGAGGGACGGATGTAGAGTGGGCAGGGAGCCACCTTAGTGCTGCTGGCATATCTCTGCACACCCGTTGGGGGAGGGGAGCAGAGGCCTCCATGTGCTGCCTGGGGTAGGGGCAGAGCACGGAGCTGCCTCCCCTCCCGGGTCTATTACAGGAGTGGGTGGGTGGGTCTTTTGGCCTGCAAGGTGCAGCAGGTCGGACTAGATGATCACACTGGTCCCTTCTGATCTTAAAGGCTCTGAGTCTAAAAGGGAGAGGGAAGTAAAGGAAATTAAAAAAATAAAATAAACCAAGCACTGTAATACCAGGATGACTCCAACTGCTCATTATATAGTCCCACCCCTTTCTTCCTCCACTGGGTGTTTAATGACCTGTTGGGCTTTGGGACACTGATTCTCTCATTCTATTGATAAACTGAAACAACGTGACTGAAATTAAACCAATTCCCAGTGGAGGAATCATCACATTGGCTGGGAATCAAACCCAGGTCAATTGCTTGGAAGGCAGCTATGCTCACCACTATACCACCGGTGAAAGTCTCTGATTTTTCACACTTAGTGTCTGGTCACCTTACTTCTCAGCATGAGGCAAATGTCTCTGTGGTCTCTGCCGTTCATGGTGGGGAGTTTCCCCACTGATAACAGTTCTTGCTGGGTTGGGGAGGGGAGAGAGAAGAGGTGTTTATTCTGTTTCATTCCTCTCCATTTTCTGTTCCTCCCCTTCCCTTCCAGGGTCCTCCCTTCCATTTCAGACTGTGCAGTGACACCCTCCCCTCACCCAGGACTCTCGAGCCTCTGGAGCAGCACGATCCCATGAGATCCTCAGTGACCAAGGGTCTTTTCCAACTTCCAGGAGACCCAGCTTGAGTCTAAAGGAAGCTCTGTTCCTTCCTGGGGATCCTCTCTCCCTTCATGGAGATCAAGATCATGAAGCCTCTGCCTTGCCTCCTGGGTCTGAATTAATGTCCCATTTCCCACTATCTGCTCGAAAGAAACAAATGTTTCTAACCCAGGTGAGCGGCGTTAATTCAGCCGGAATCCTTCACTCACATTCCTTAGGAGATACAGACTCTCTGTGACACAGACTGACTGGGGTTCATCTCTGCATGTCCCCAATGGGGAAGGAAAGACACTGAGGGGGAAGGAAGAAGATGGACAGAAGGAGTCAAATGGGGCTAGACCAGAATAGGACATTTTCTGCCTGTTAAAATGTACTAGACTCTAATTGCTTAAAACAAAACAAAAACCCACCAGCTTCTGTTTGAACCATCAGCTTTTCACAGAGCAGTCAAAGTGGTGAAGTACAGACACACATAACCACCTACAGCCCAAGTTTGTCTAAGAAGCAACCTATAGTGGCTCATGCAGGGGGAAATACAGCTGTGGGTGTGAGTTCAGGCCTCACCCAGAGCATTGGTTTTCATTAGCCACGGAGCTTCCCCTACTTGCTTTGCCCAATTCACATGGAAAGTGCCATAGGAGGGTGATGAGAGTAAATTCTAAACTCTGAAATGCGGAGGTTGGCCCAGAGATTGGGATAAGGGGTTTGAAGAGAAAAAGCTCTAGGAGTATAAAACCAGACAGTCTCCAGGGGCAGGTCCGGTACACGCCTCAACAGGGAGCCATTCGGGGGAGGGGGTTTCACTTCCTCTTTTCAATGTCCTGAGAGGTATTTGAAGGTGAAGATAACACCATGGCTAACAGGTGACTGGCATGTCCTGGGTTAAAGAAAGGGACCTGGGTTAATAGACTGAAGATTTGCGTTACCGTCACTGTCTGACTCCCCTTCAGTGCGGAGCAGGTGTGTACGTTGCTGGGTGGAACACACAGACTCCTGGAGAGCAGGGGCAGCTGTTTCCATGGCAGAGAGCCTGGCACTTAGGACACTTTCTACACTTGCTGTTTTGAAGGAATGCAGTAAAATAACAGTGGAGCTACAATGTCTGGTCCAAAATTTCAGCCGCCCCGGTGCAAAAACGCTCTTTTAGGATCTAAATTGGAGGCTCCCGGCACTAGGACACCTGACCAGAGAGCTCAGTAGTGGGTGTAAGAGCTGCTGACTCTGAGGGTCCCGGGCTAAATCCATTTGCAGGGGGAAGTGTTTTGATTTATTTGATGGATAATGAGCACCAGCTACCAGGGGAGAAGCCCTGAGAGTCGCTGCCACTCCAGCTGCTGCTAGGGCAGGGGGGAGCCCCAGGGGGCCAGCTGCTGCTCTGGCCACCCCAGAAGTGCTGCCAGAGGCCACCAGGCTGTGGCTGCTCCTGCTGCCCTCGGGACCACTGGTCAAGTGGTCCCCAGGGCCAGCCGCATTGGCCGCTGCTTGGGCGGCCCCTGGAGCCAGTTGATTGAGTGGCCCTGGAGTCAGCCACTGTGCCCACTGCAGAAGTCACGGAGGTTGCAGGAAGTCACAGAATCCGTCACTTCCACCACCTCCGTGACAGACACGGAGACAAACCCCTCCCTGCTGTGACTGCAGTTCCTGGAAGGAAAGAGAAGAACAGAAAGTGACGAGAGAAGGAAAAAGAGAGACTCCCTGTCACCTCTCTCCCTGCTGCCTCCCCCCTTGTATTCTGTAACCCCATTTCACTGGGTTCCCGGTGCTGGTGCCATGGGGGTGACACTAGAGTTCTGGGGATTTGGGGGGCTCTTCATTTCTCAACATTTCACACAAATTTGTCTTTGGGCTGAAATTTCTCCTGTTAGGCCTCTCAGTCAGAGCTGTACCCCACCCTGTTTGCAGGGGTGGTGGTGGAGGGGAGATGTAAATTGCAGAGCAGGCAGAGAAGTCGCTCATAAAGGGTCCTAGTGATCTGGTGACTGGTTCTGACCGGGGTCACACGTCCTCTGACACAGGCTCATGTGCAGAACATGGGAGCTCTGGCTTGTCCTAAATGCTGTAGAGTGTGAGTTCCTGGAAAGGGCAGGGGAGAGGGAGCAAGAGGAGAAAGGCAGAGACATTGGAGACGAGGAATTGGGGGGAGAAGAAGGAGAGAACAGAGAGACAATAAATGATTGAAGCAGAACAGGTGTCCCAACTCCATCTTGCTCATCACAGGTGTTCACAGAGACAGGTAGTTGCATGTTTTCCAGTGTCAAGTCTGAACTTTGATTCTAACAATGTGCGTTGAAATATCAAGGGGATCTCCACATACCTGATCTCTTCCCCCTCCCCTTTTTTAGTATTAATTTTTATTTTGACGTGTTTGGCTTAACCGTGATCGTCTCTTTCCCCACCTGTATTGCAATTTGGGGTTTATGTTTATTGTGCCTCCCTTTTGTTCATGTCATTATAATTGTAACAGCAAAGGAATCTGCAGGAGCAAAAACTGACTCAAAACTTCATTTCCCCACCATGCAGGAACATCCTACAAACAGCTCACGCAGCTGGAATCATAACACGCAAGGCCAGGGGATGGGAGATGCAGGTTTCCAAGGGTTCTGTCTTTCTCAGATGACACATTGCAGCCCCTTGTGTGCCTCCATCCTGTATGACCTGCTGGACTTCGACACATTTATTGTCTCATTCTATAGATAATGTGATTGTAACATAATGTGACTGAAATTAAACCACTTCCCAATGAGGAAACAACAGAAGAGAAAAGCCATTATTGCATTAGCTGGGAATCAAACCCAGATGAAGTGCTTAGAAAGCACCTATGCACACCACTATATCACCAATGCATCTGGCAGGAGTAGTTTTCCTGCAGGCTCTGTGTGCTGGCAGAAGGAGTGACACATGACCACAGAGTTAGTGAGCAGGGTGGATGGGCTGGAAGCTGCCTGACAGCTGGGGGCAGAGTTACCATCCCAGAGTGACTGAAAGGGGGCAATGGTGAAAACAGATCTCATTGGGAGCTGGCCCCACACCAGCCCCGCCCCAGGAGAGGGGAACTGAAGCTCAACTTCAATCACAGAAAAATCTTCCCTGAGAAGGAAGGGGACAGTTTGTTTTAAAGACCAGGTTTGTGTTTGTTCCTGCTACGTACGGAGGGGCTGGGTAGTGCTGATTCCAGCCCCCAGACTCTGGGAGGATAAGGAACAAATTCAGGCTGCCAGTGACCTGCAGGAGGGAGATGATCTTTTGACAGTGACGGACGCCTCGTCCTAAAGGCCTTTGTCTGCCACCTTCCAGTGACTGTTTGGTACAGGAATGCAGCCCCCACTCCTGGGTCTCTCCTGGGGAAATAATGTTTCTGTGCAAAACACCAAAGCTTTTAACAGAAAGGAAGAAAAGGAAATGGCCACATGATGGGACTAGGACATAAGGAATGAAACACACATGGGCGGCGAGTTATATACCCACGTGGTGCCCGGGCACCAGCAATATTCAGAGCCCTGGGGCCCAGCTCCACCAAAGTTTGGGGCCGGGTCTCCCCTCTGGCCCCACCTGCCACCCCCCGTGCTTCCCACGAGTGTCCCCCGGACCCCCTTGCTGGCCCCATGCATGTCCCTGGGCCCCGGAGGGAGCAGAGCGTCCCTGCCTCTTCCATGCAGCTCCATGCTGCCTCCCTGCAGCAACTGCTGCCACAGGGTCCTAGTGCCCCCCCTTCCAAACTCACTGCCAGGGCAGACTGACTCTGAGCCTGCCCTTCCACCTCAGACCCTTCCCTTTTCCAGTGGGACCCTCCACCATCACAGCCCCCCCACCCTGCAGTCACCACTCCTGCCCCATGCTGGGCAAGGAGACAGCCCCATCCCCCACCCCCAGGGAGGCTACAGTCAGGGGCAACAACAGGAGGAGGTGCATGCAGCACCCCGGCACCCATAATGGGGGAGGCGAGGGAGATTCCTGGACCTGAGAAGGGCCCTAGGAGCACCTGCAGTGACAGTGGTGGGAGTGAGTGTGCTGCTGGGGAATGAGGTTCCTCCCAGAGCTTGCTGCTGCCAGCAGGGAAAGGGCTGGGGGGAGTCCTCCTTTCTGGCCCTTGTCCCGGAGCAGCCTGCCTGCACCCCAAACTCATCCCCAGCCCTGCCCCACCCCAGAGCCCACACCCCCAGTCAGAGCTTTCACCCCCCCACCACATCCTCAACCCTCTGTCCGAGCCCTGAGCCCCTCCCACACCCCAAACCTCCCATCCCCAGTCCCAGCCAGAGCCTTCATTCCCTCGCCCACACCCCAACCCTCTGCCCCAGCCCTGAGCTCCTCCCACACCCCAAACCTCCCATCCCCAGTCCCAGCCAGAGTCCTCATCCCCCTGCCCACACCCCAACCCTCTGCCCCAGCCCTGAGCTCCTCCCACACCCCAAACCTCCCATCCCCAGTTCCAGCCAGAGTCCTCATCCCCCCGCACACCCCAACCTTCTGCCCCAGCCCTGAGCCCTCCCACACCACAAACCACTCATCTCCAGCCCCAGATAGAGCCCTCACACACCCCTGCACCCCAACCCTCTGCCCTAGTCCTGAGCCCTCCCACACCCCAAACACCTTATCCCCATCCCAGACACAGCCCTCATCCCCCTGCACCCTAACCCTCTGCCCCAGCCCTGAGCCCCCTCCAACACCACAAACCCCCCAGCCTCAGGGAGAGCCCTCACCCCCCACACCCCTACCCTCTGCACTAGCACTGAGCCTCTCCCACACCCCAAACCCATCATTCCCAGCCCCAGCCAGAGCCCTCATCCCCCTGCACCCTAACCGTCTGCCCCAACCCTGAGCCCCCTCCTGCATCATGAACCCCTCATCCCCAGCCCCACCACACAGCCATCACCCCACACCCCAACCCTCTGCTATAGCCCTGAGCCCCCTCCCACACCCCAAACCTCTCATCCCCAGCCACACCCTAAACTCCCTCCCAGAACCTTGGGCAGGTGGGGGGGGTGGAGTTTGGGCAGGTTCTGGGCACCACCAAAATTTCTACAAACCTACCGCCCATGGAAACACAAGATGCGTCTCCCATGTGCATTGACTTTTCACCTTGTTTGTGGTGGTGCTGTATCCATGTTGGGCCCAGGGGTCCTCTGGGGCGCCGGGCATTGGCCACTTTCGGGAGAGTGGGCTAGATGAACTGGTCTGACTCAGTGTGGCTGTTCTTATGTTCTAACTGCTGGTTATGGAGGAGACGACCTTCCAGGCTACACAGAACTGAAGAAGGGTGCTGGGTTAGCTCCACAGCTTGTCTCTTTCACCAACAGAGGTTGGTCCTTTGCAAGCTCTTACCCTCACCCGCCTTGTCTCTCTTGGACTCTGAAAAGTGCTTTCTCTCCACTCCCTTTGGAGAGAAGTTAAGTTTCCCTTTGGGCAACTATCAGGCTGAAGCAATTGTATTGACTGTGACACTAGAATTGAAGATTTAATATTATAAATAAATGAGTCTAAACCTGAGGTTCTGGTTTTCATATTGGTTTTTCTAACTCCGTTCCCAATGCTCTTCTAGAAAGGCCTCCAGGCTGCCTGCCCAGCCCAGCAAAAGTGGCCAGGAGAAAGCCCACACTGCTGCTCTTTCAGGTAGTTGAAGGCTGCTTTCAAACCCCCCTCACTCAGTCAGTCCCCAGGCTGTGGCAGTGCCTGGGATTCTTCCGTCCTAAGTGCAGGACTCTGCACTTCTCCTTGTTGAACCTCCTCAGATTTCTTTTGGCCCAATCCTCCAATTTGTCTAGGTCACTCTGGACCCAAACCCTGTCCTCCAGCGCTTGGATTCTTTACATGCTTTCACAGAGCAAAGAGCACATGTTCCATGATTTCATAGGGCAGAGTTTTGTGCTATCGGGAGCTTTTCCTGTGTGAACTTGACAGGTGGATCAACATAGAGACACATTGTGACCCTTCTCAGGGTGCTAAGGGCTGTGAGTCTCCTTGTTGCCACCTGCCACAAGGAAGAGGGAGTTTGGCATTTGGCAGCTGGATGTTAGTGACCAAACTCACCAGCCTGCTGGAACTCAAGGACCCTCCTCTGAGTTACAGCAGCCACCTTAACCCTTGAGTTCCTTCAATGTGTCCCCCTCTGGGGTCCAGCCCGGATCACCAGATACCTGGTGAAATCCCAGATCCTCTCTTGCCCAAGTATCCCAGGTTACTAGTTTTACTGTGGACCATTGCTACTGTATCTCACACAGCACTTGAGTACAGTTATCGAAAAAGCAAAAAATTTATTTCACAACGGATAGAGATTTAAACAAACAAACGTGAGTGATGGAAACCAACTGTTACCAACTAAACAAAGGCAGAAAGTGATAGAATAGAAAGGCCAGCACAAAAAACAGAGAGGAACAATAAGATACTAAAAGGACAATGGTTGGAACTCTCCATTTCTCTCAGTCTTTGGACTGATGGGTAGTAGAGCTGTAGCAACAGTTGAGGAACCAGGGTAAATTAAATCTAAGGTTTGAGCTGCTAGTGGAGCATTTTCCACACTCACGGCATTCCTAGGGGCTCTCTCCTCCATGGATTGTTTGATGCCTAATAAGGTGCGAACTGCGATTGAAGGTTTTCCCGCATTCAGTGCATTCATAGGGCCTGTCCCCTATGTGGATTCTCTGATGTCTAGAAAGGACTGATCTTTGAGTGAAGCTTTTCCCACACTCACGGCATTCAAAGGGCCTCTCCCCTGTGTGGATTCTCTGATGTCTAGAAAGGTCTGATCTTTGAGTGAAGCTTTTCCCACACTCACGGCATTCATAGGGCCTTTCCCCTGCGTGGATTCTCTGATGTTTAGAAAGGTTTGAGCTGCTAGTGAAGCATTTCCCACACTCACGGCATTCAAAGGGCCTCTCCCCTGTGTGGATTCTCTGATGTTGAGAAAGGTTTGAGCTGCTAGTGAAGCATTTCCCACACTCACGGCATTCATAGGGCCTCTCTCTCCTCTGTGGATTGTTTGATGCCTAATAAGGTGCGAACTGCGATTGAAGGTTTTCCCGCACTCAGTGCATTCATAGGGCCTGTCCCCTGTGTGGATCCTCTGATGTCTAGAAAGGGCTGAGCTGTGAGAGAAGGTTTTTCCACACTCACTGCATGTATTTTTTCTCTTTCGCCTGAGGATATCTTGCTGTGTTGTGGTTTCCATGAGGATCTTCTGAGTTCCCCAAGAAGAAATAAATTTATCCACTTTCTTCCTGGCTGGTTTCCTTGATCTGTTTTTGGTCTGTGCTGAATCTCCCAAGATTTTCCCTGCTCATGACTCCTGGACACATTCCTTTTCGATCTTTGCAATAATGCTCTGTTTTTACCCACTGGCTCAACATTTTCAGGCTGAGAATTCTGCTCCTCTTTCTCACATGCCATTGCATCACCTGCTGTGATAGAGACAGAAACCTCAAACAGGGATGGAAAGGGGAAGACCAAACAAAAACAAGTGCTGAGGACAGGTCAAATAAAAATCAGGAGCTGAACTCCCCCAAACTCTTCCCCCAAGTAGGAGAGAGGAGGGGGATGAATTCAGCCTTCACATCCCATCCAAATACGCAGGGGGAAGGGAGGAAGCTACTGCCTGGTGTCTGCTAGGAGCTATAGGAAACCATGAACTATATTTACCCTGAGGATATGACCCCTGCAAGGGACAATAATGAACTGTGAGACCTCCCCAAGGGCTTTGTTGGGTATCCCAGATGTTTCCTTCAGGCACTTACAGATTCTGAGGTGGTTTAATGTTTCCTCACCTGTGCAGGGAGATCTCAGGATCTCTCTTTCCTCTGAACCCTGGAGGTCTCTGACCCATGGCTCTTCCCCTTGTTCCAGCTGGGAGATCACATCAAGTTGGAAAACTAGAAACCCTGCTCAGATGAAAGAAAACAAAAGAGTTCAGTTGATTACATAAGACTTGGTCATAAAAAAACATTCTATTAATTTAACTTCAGTGCTTAGTGTGACCTGGTGGGCCAGGGGCAGTTCTCACTGAAAATGCCAAAGTTAGGGCAGGCTGAAAAAGGGAGAGCAGATGCTCCCAAAACTGCTGGTTAACACTGAATTAAACTCACCGACCAGTCACACACTGTGCTTCTGATCCCCCACACGGGTTATCGAGAAGCTGAAAAAAGAAATCACACAGCCCCCATTATTGCATCCCTGTTCTCTGACTCCCAATCAGCAATTAGGTCCAGTACAGTGAGAGGTTATTTAAAAACTCTGCTCACATAAACAAAGTGTTCCTCTGACCCCAAAGGGTCAGCCACATCACCAGGTCAGTATAGGTTTGGATATTACCCAAAATTCCATCCTTCCAGACAATCCTTTAGCATCTAAACTAAAGGTTTAAACGAAAGAAAGACAGAAAGAAGTTAAATGGGAAAGCAGTCAGATACATTCCAAAATGGATATATCAGGTTCTTAGCAGTATTGGTGAGTTGCTGGCTTGAAAGTCCGTCTGGAACACATCCATAGCTTGGATGGGTCATTCAGTCCTTTGTTCCAGGGTTCAGTTTGTAGAGAAGTTGCTCCAGAAGTAGGAAGGGGGATTGAAGACAAATGGAGATGATGCAGCTGCCCTTTATATTCCTTTTGCCATGTGGCCTGTACTTTCTGTGTCCCAAACACAAGCTTCACAGCATGTGGCATAGAAAAGCCTTGGAGTTATCATTACACAGGCATACCCCGGCATGTCTTGCCGACTCAATAGGTGTATCCCCTTGGTCCTTTCCATGGGCTCATTGTACAGATGATGACCCTCAATGGGCCATCAAACAGGCTACGCAGTGTTGATGCCAATATGTATGGGAGTGTCACCCAGAAACACTGCACAAGTCTGGAAATACAGATATACCCTACATATCTATAACTCACAATACAAAGGTGATACAAATGTAGAAACAAATGATCATACTTGGCAAATCATAACATTTTCACTGATACCTTACATGGCATATCTAGCACAATTCATTGCAATTTTATCAGATTATATTATTATTTTATTATTAATACCAAAGTGTCTCACAATTCCATACAGTGTCACACTTGGTAAACCCGTGAATTCCCAGGACCAGTTCCCCAGGTCCTTGAAGATGCCGAACACTGTGCTTATGAGGGATTGAAATACCCACATATCTGCTGGGAACACACACACAGACACTGTGTCAGTCTATACCCCTGTGTTCACTCACCTAGAAAATTATGATCAATTTTGTACGCAGTATGGCTTGTGAGGTATCATTTGAAAACGCATAACCTACTGAATATTATCCTCCTGTTAAAAGGTGTAGTAACATTGTATGTAAAGTTATGAGATTTTACTGTACGATATTACTGAAAAAGTTACAATTCTGGGGAACACCCACAGACCAGTTACTCAGAGACAGCAAGGCAAACAGCTGGTCAAACAGCCATTCTCCTGCAGGGGGAAGGTGGGAAGAAGACATTTACATTCCATCACAGGGACCACTTAAAGTTGTTGTGGAAAACGACCACACGATTGATTTTGAATCAGCTCAGCCTGAGGCTCTTTTCTTGGTTAAAAGTGAGCAGGGGGTGACAGCTATTGGAATACTGTCCCCCTGAGCTAAAAATCACACAAGCCTTTTAAAGCTTAAAACCCCAAACAATGACACATAGGTTGCACGTTAATTTCCTTATTTGGAATATATTGCAAAACATGATGCAGGTCAAAAGCAAGCTGAACAATCAGTTTTCCATATTCGGCCTTTCCTGTTATCGTTATCACACCTGGTGATATGGGAGCAAGACTCTGCATGTCTCAAGAAATGTCACTACCAACCTAGGCCATTTTCACATGCTGGGTGCAATCCAGAGCAGTGAGGAGTTGTGTCATCTGTAATCCTGGGTGAGATTCAGTGTTCTGCTGCTGGAGATCCCCTGTCTGGATACTCCCAGCCAGCATTCAAGGACGCACTGAGTGTCTGTGTGATAAGTAACCCTGGACTGGCAGCTCTGACTCCAGACGCCTGCTTGTTACACCCCAAGCACTTTCTGGTTTGGGTAGAGAAGGCTCAGGGTTTGAGAGAAGGCCGGGGGTAGGAAGCTTCTGTTCGTTATGCTGGACCCTAACCCCCAGTTTTACTTGAGTAAAGAGGAGCTATTTGACACTGCGATATGGCTCCTGTGCTCTGTTCCCAAAGTGTTCTGCAGCAGGGGAGGGTCTCTGGTAGTGTGTGTGTGTCACTGGCATATTGGGGTGATGCTGCCAGGGCCGGCCCTAACAGTTTTGCCGCCCCAAGGGAAAAAAAAAGGAGCGCTGCCCTGCGCCCGCGAGCGCCGCCCGACCCCTCCCTGAGCATCGCGTCACATCCCCCAAGTCCCTGCCCCCCAGCGCCGCGTCGCATCCCCCAAGTCCCCATCTCCCACAGCGCCGCGTCGTGCCGCCCAAATCCCCGCCCCGCCAGCACCACGTTGCGTCGCCCAAGTCCCCGCCCCCCCAGCGCCGCATCGCGCCGCCCATGTCCCCGCCCTGCCCCCAGCACCGCCTGGCCAAACCAAAAACAACAAAAACAAACCCCGATCGCCGCCCCCTCCCAAGGTGCTGCCCCAAGCACGTGCTTGGTAGGCTGGTGCCTGGAGCCGGCCCTGGATGCTGCAACAAGACAGAGCAGAGGTTAGAGTACAGATGGTGTTGTGGGGGTGGCATGAACCTTCACTCTTCATTTCCCCTTCCAAGAACAGAGGGGACAGGAATCCTTACCCAGCGAGGTCACCGTCTCATAGTTCTCCTGCATGACATCCCTGTAGAGGGCTCTCTGAGCAGGGTCCAGCAGAGCCCATTCCTCCCTGGTGAAGTACACAGCCACCTCCTCGAAGGTCACCGGCACCTGAAAGAGAAAGAGTCCAACACTCAGTACCTGCTGCCCCACTCACAACCCCACTATTCACGGAACAGCAGCACCAGGGAAATGGAAGCTCCGGGAGGCACATGTTAACAGAGTCCCACCCCACCTTGCTTAGAGCAGCCAGGAGGCATCAGAGGGTGGAAAGAGAGAACCTTTGTGTCTCCCAGCTGACAGACGGAGGCAGGGTCATCACATTTATCACATACCCACTAGCCAGAGCTTAATATAGGACATGGGGCTGTCTCTGGACCCTGCTGGTGGCTCCCTGGTAGGAATCCCAACACTCTCCAAATAAAATATATGGAAGAAAGGAGAAGTCAATAGTAAAGAACAGAAGTTAGAAAGTTAGAATTGTAGAAAATTGATAAAGAAAGCTATCAGAAATCTATGACCAATCAATGACAATAAGAAGGAAGTTTTTAAAAGTATATTAAGTGCAAACTTTACTAGATAGAAATGGCAGAATTATCAAAAATAATGCAGAAGAGGTAAAAGTCCTCAATAAATATTTCTCTCCTGGATTTGGAGAAAAACAGATGATGTACTCATATCATAAGATGTTGACAACGACACTCTTTCCATTCCAACAAGAAGTCATGAGGACATTAAACAGCAGCTATTAAAAATCAGACATGTTTAAATCAGCGGGTCCGGATAACTTGTACCCAAGACTTTCTAAAAGACCTGAAGTCTGACATCTATACTCATCAAGAGAATGGAGCAGCCAATACTGGATTTCATTCATTAATAAAGAATCAAAGAAGGGTAATATGATTAGTGCCCATTAACAAAGGTTTAGAGAAAATAGAGCCTATCAAACTAACGGGATATCCTTATTGGGTGAGATCAAAAGTTTGGTTGCAGCTAATAGTATTGATGTAATTTACCTAAACTTCTGTAAGGGATATGACTTGATCAGCACAATATTTTTACTAAAAAAACTATAATGATACAAAATAAACATGGCATACATTAAATAGATTAAAAACTGTGATAGTAACTGTGGTCGAGTGGATTTCTTTCTAGCAGGTTCCTGCAGGGACTGGTTCTTGGCCCTGTGCTATTTAACATTCTTATCCATGAGCTAGAAGAGAGTATAAAATCATCACTGATAAAGTTTGCAGTTGCCACAACGATTGGGGTTGGTGGTAACTAATGAAGTGCCAGTAGATTCAGGCTCCATCACTGGGAGTCTGGGAAGTTGTCCCAGCCCTGGCGGGAGGGTTATTTCCTGTTCCACAAAGAGGGGAAGTTCCATTCCCAACTCCTGTGCCTTGAAATTAGGCCCTATCTGACACTATACCCCCATATTCATCATAGTGGTATGGTTATAATATGATTAGGACATAATTATGATGTATTTTGTACAAGATTCATCATGTGGGGTGTCACTGAAAAAGTTATGATTTGCTGAATATGATTATCCTATTTGTGTGCACATATCATGTTCGTATCTGAAGTTATGGATATTGACTCTGTATCTGTATTTCAAATGTGCTTACTCTGGGTAACACTCACAACGAGCCTTTCAGGTAGAAAAATGAAGAAGCCAGACAGTGCTGATGGCTCATCAACAAAGACAATGGACTTTGGAAGGGCTTAGCCTTCCAGTGAATGTTTCAGCCAGCCTATTAGTCATGGATACTATGATGCAGCAGGGCCTGTGACCAGACCACATGACACTAAACTCCATTTTAGTACCTGTATTTTTCCACAAACTGGACTGGGAACTGAGTTTGGAACAAAGGGTTCCCGCCATATAGAAAAGCTACATAAGGTGGGGTGTGGCATCCCTTGGTCTCATTCCCACACAAGAGAACTCCTGGAAACACCTGAGAAACAAAAACTGAACTGGGGGATGTGCTAGTCCCAGGGGAAAGGGATTTCTAGCTTCTGTATGGAAACTTGGTGGACTGCTTGTATCATCAGTCAGGGTGAGAAATTGCTAATTCAAATTCTATCCAGATAGTATGTTAGGCTTAGTTTGAGTTTCGGTATTTTCTAAATAATCTGCTTTGATCTGTTTGTTATCACTTATAATCAATTAATCTACCTTTCTGCAGTTAATAAACTTGTTTTATGCTTGATCTTAACCAGCGTACTTTGAGTGAAGTGTCTGGGGAAAATCTCAGCTTGTTTAGCACAAGCTCGCTGTGCACATCTGTCCCAGATCGAGGGGAAGGGGCCTATATTAATGAGCTGACATTACAGAGATCCCTGTGCACTATAAGATGGTATAATTCTGAATGTATCCTACAGCAAGTGTGCAAGGTTGGGGAGCTGAGAAATTGGCTGTTGTCGTCTATCTGTCCTTGAGTGGCTCAGGTAAAGTGCTCAGGTAGCTTAGTTGGATGCATGGCGCCACCTGCTGTCGTGTTGGGTGATAACAGGCCCTGGAGAGGCTGGCGGAATCTCCAGCAAAGCAGTGACAGAAGGGCCAGCCCAGCTTGAGGGTTAGAGGGCACAGCGGTTCCCAGAAGCCCCCCAGACTGCCCCAGACTGCCCCCTGCAGGTGACAACCCATCACACCCTAAACTACACTTGTGTCAGCAGGTTTGTCACATCCTGTCCCCTCCCTTTCTCCACTCAAGATATTTCCTGCCTCCCACCACCTCGAGCAATTCCCAGCCTCCTATGCATTTACTGCTCCTCTCCCTCCAAGCAGAACCCACCACCAGCTCCCTGAGAATCCCTTACCTGAGCCAGCTCCATTGCAACCATTTCCTTCCCCCTGGGAGGACGGGATGATCTGGAGCAAAACATGGACGCTATTCTGTAGCCTGCTGGGGTGAAAAGGGCAAGGTGTAAGAATTCAGACGGGGCTTTTGTACATTCCAGAAGCCGATTCCCCCCAGGTTTTCCCCTGCTAATGGACATTCTAGGTTCTGCCACACTGTGAAGCACAGAGTGACCTTATCCCAGTACAGGCCTAGCCCCCTCCCACCAGGGTGTAACCCTCTGACACATGGTGAAACCCTCCCAGTAACAGTCTCTCTGTTACACTTACCAAGTTTGTGTACAATACCAAGCTGGGAGGGTTGTAAGTGCTTTGGAGGATTGGATTAAAATTCAAAATGATTTGGACAAACTGGAGAAATGAGCTGAAGGAAAGAGGATGAATCATAGAATCTCAGGGTTGGAAGGGACCTCAGGAGGTCATCTAGTCCAACCCCCTGCTCAAAGCAGGACCAAACCCAACTAAATCAGATGAAATTCAATAGGGACAAGTGCAAAGTACTTCACTTTGGAAGGAACAATCAGAGACCAGAGAAGAGCAGAATCCAAGGAGTCACTTTGGGGGATTCTCCCTGTCATTGTCCCCAAGGCAGCTCTCTCAGGTTTACAAAGTTTTTTGATGTTACAGCCTTTATACAGTCTCTCCTGGGAGTGCCCCTTTCATTGGCTGGACCTAGTTTTAGTTTTCGGTAGTTAACAATCTTGGTTTATTGTTTATCTAACCAGTGTGTTTGGATTAAAGTGTGTTGGAAACTCCGTTTGGGATAACAAGCTGGTGCAGGTCATTTTCCACTGATGAAATGACAGACTTCATATGAGCTTGCGTTGTTCAGTAGCGTGCTGGACAGTGCAAGACGCACATTTCTGGGGGAAAGTTGGGCACTTGAGAATTTGCTGGTTTTCTCCTGAGGTGTAATTCATGAGTGGCTGTCTAGCAGCACTCAATACTGTGTAGCTGGGAGAGAGTTACATGCTGGAGACTGTGTGACAAGAGGGGCTGTTCTCGCGGGAAAACAGTGGAAAAGGCACCCCAGGTTGGAGAACTGAGGGGACACAGCTATTTAACAGTCCAGATTGTACTCTGGGTAATGTCACAGACACTCATTATGACAGAGCCTCTTACAACACAGAGAAAGTAAATCCATGTCCCAAAAATCGAAGACTCCAGACAGTGGACAAGTCTCCCTGGCACTGCTTCTTGCTGACAGAGAGGTTCAGAGACAGTGAGAGAGTCATGGGGAAGCTGGGAACAGGAAGCATGGGCTGGTGGGGTTCAGCGGAGAAAGGGAACAGGAAGGGCAGGGATATCACTGAATGCAGGATCTCAGCAGTACTAGATGTCAGGATAGCACATAGAGCAGCCCATTGGATAACATAATCCCAACTATACATACAGAATGATGGGGTCTAAATTAGCTGTTTCCACTCAAGAGATGGATCTTGTAGTCACTGTGGATTGTTCTCTGAAAACATCCACTCAGTGTGCAGCAGCAGTGAAAAAAAGCGAACAATGTTGGAAATAATTAAGAAAGGGATAGAAACGACAGAATATATCATATATCCTATTTGTAAAAACAGCAAATAAATCCATGATACACCCACATCTTGAATACTGCATGCAGATGTTGTTGCCCCATCTCAAAAAAAGATATATTGGAATTGGAAAAGGTTCAGAAAAGGGCAACAAAAATGATTAGGGGGATGGAACAGTTATGCCAGACCTAACCCCCAGTTTCACTTGAGCAAACAGGAGCTATTTGACACTGTGCAATACGGCTCCTGTGCTCTGTTCTCAAAGTGTTCTGCAGCAGGGGAGGGTCTCTGGCAGTGTGTGTGTGTCACTGGCATATTGGGGTGATGCTGAAACAGGACAGAGTAGAAGTGGCATTGTGGGGCTGGCGTGAACCTTAACTCTTCATTTCCCCTTCCAAGATCCGAGGGGACAGGAACCCTTACCCAGCGAGGTCACAGTCTCATAGTTCTCCTGCATGACATCCCAGTAGAGGGCTCTCTGAGCGGGGTCCAGCAGAGCCCACTCTTCCCTGGTGAAATGCACAGCCACCTCCTCGAAGGTCACCGGCCCCTGAAAGAGCAAGACTCCAACATTCAGGACCTGCTGCCCCACTCACAGCCCCACTATTTGTGGCAGAGAGGAGCCAATCAAATGGAAGCTCTGGGTGGATCCCACTCAACAGAGTCCCACCCCGACCCCGCTCAGCGTATCCAGCAAATACCAGGGTGGGTGAGGGGACGAAGAGAGAGCCCCTTGTCTCTTCCAGCAGATCCATCACACACCTACTGGCCACCGACTGATACAGGAGATGGAGCCCCTAGCAGGGTCCAGGGAGAGCTCCCTGGTAGGAAGCCCAATAACCTCCTCATTCTGAGGAGCGGGATATGAAGGGAGAGGCAGCTCCAATAAGCCTGACTCATGGGTGTCCCCTTCATATCTCACAGCAGCCGCTGGTCAGTGAGGTCAGGCTCCAGCACTGGGAGTCTGGTCAGTTTGACTAGCTCCATGGAGGTGGGCTATTTTCTTTCTTCACAAATTAGGGCATTTCTACCTCCCAACCTCCTGGGTCTGTTCCTAGAATCTAGGCCACTTATTAAATAACTCCCAGCAGGTTTGCCACACCCTGGCCTCCTCCTTTACCCACGCTGTGAATTTCCTGCCCCGCTCCAACCTCCAAACCAGACTGTGCAAACCTTCCCATCTCCGGTGTATTTGCTCTCCCTCTCCTCCAGCAGGAACCCACCAGCAACCCCCCGATAATCTCTACCTGAGTTGGCTCCACTGCAGCAATTTCTCTTCCCTGTCCCACGCCAGGCTGGGATGAGCTGGAGCAAAACATGGACGTCATTCTGCAGCCTGTCTGGGGGAGAAGGGCAGTTGTGGATGTTTCAGAACTGGTTTTAGTTAATTTATCATCACAATTCCCCCAGGCCCTTTCCCTGCACAGAGACACCCTAGATTCTGCCATGCTGGGAAATGCTCAGTCTGTTTATTACAATGTAGATCTGGCCCCTCCTGCCAGGCTAAGCCTAGACACATTTTTAACCTCCCTTCTCCCACCCCTCACCCCCTAACAAAGTCTCTGAACACAAGGCTAGAAAAGAGCAGAACCAAAGGAGTCACTGTGGGGGATTCCCTCGGACACTGACCCCACGGCAGCCACATCCCAGCAGGGGGAATATGGAGTCAGGAACTGGCTTTTCCTCTGTCTGATCCTTGTTTTGTCCACTGGAAAGTGGTTCTGCCCAGGGATGCAGCAATACATGTGTCTGGGTGGACTAGAGAGCTGGAAATCTCTCCTCTCACATTTCTCCCACTGCCCTTTTCAGTCTCTCCTTCCCCTGTCCTCTCTCCCTGCCCCTCTGGCTGGGAAAGTCCCATTCCTGGGGGCTTTGCTCTCCCATGGCTGGATTTTCTCCTGGCAATTGCTACTGGGAGGAGAAATGAGGAGGGGCTGTTTGTGCAGAGTCACTTTCATGCCAGTCCCCAGCACTTTCCCTGAGGTCTGTCAGTTACCTGGAGACTCTGGCTCAGAATTTAGTATTAACAGGGCCCAAGGCTGCCCTAGGGGGCTAGGACCAGCTGGGGAAAGTCATCCCCTGGGCCGGGCAGAGAAGCAGCTTTAATTCAGGTCACTTCCCAGCACAGAACCCCGCTGGTGGAGCAGCAGCTGCTAAGCCTGGTCTCCCCAATCACAATGGAGGCTGCAGCGTCTGACCCAGGAAGCTGAATCCCAGTATCCTGAGCAGAGAGGGACAGAGCATTTGAGCAGCTTCCCTCCTTTAGCTCTCTGGGGAGAGCAGCTAATGAGAGCCCCTCCTCACAGGGAGAATTGCTGATCTCATTAGCCCCACTGTCCATCCGGAGTCACTCCTTGTCTTTCCATACACTGACTCTGGATTAACAATGGTCTCAATGAAACCAGAGTTCAGAAAGAATGAGTCCAGAACGCTGTGGAAGGGACCATTGTGCGGCAGCGCTGACCCCCTTCCCACCTCCCTCATCCCCCAGATCCAGGACAAGGACTGGACAATGGACTGGACAATCTAGGACAATGGAACTGGAAGTTCCTGCAGTTTTCAAGAGGGGAGAAGAGCAAAAATCTGTGATTTCACCTCACAGTGTTTGATAAGTGGCTAGAAAGTTATCACAGTGACTGGGCCTGGCCGGGGAATGTCGGGCAGTGCTTGGAGCCAGAATTCTGGCATAAGCTAATCAGGGAGAAGAAGAGAGGAGCAGCCCCCAGAGACCCAGCCAGCCCCCACCCCAGATACTCCCTGGGACCCAGCCCCCAGAGTCTCTGGCCAGGGACCTCAGATACCCCTCAGAGCCCCACTGGCCAGACAACCCCCACCAGACCGTCACTGCCAGGTTGGGAATCCCAAAGGGTTCCCCCCACCAAGAGACCCCAGAAGCCAGAGACCCCCCAAAACGGACCCCCACTGGGAACTCAGTCCCTCACTGCCTGCCTAGGACCCCTCCCCCCCTGTCCTCCAGCAGGATCTGCCCTGCCCTTTGCCTGGCACCCCCTCCTCCCCCCTGCGAGGTCCCCTGGTGCTTTACAGGGGCACCCCCTGGCCTAGCGCCGGGGATTCTCCCACACACACTCTGTGCACTGGGCAGGGCAGCGATCCCAGGAGTCTGCGGGGGAAGCCCAGACAGAGCCCCTGGCACAGCACCAGGCTCCCTCTAACCCCCTGTCCCGCCTCCCCAAGAGATGCCCACCCCGGCTGTTCTGCAGCCACCAGGTCCCCAGCGCTACCCACCTCCAGGACCCACAGCCTCAGGGCTGGGCACATCACAACCACCCCCTGACCCCCCAAATCTCCCGAACCCACCAACCGCACGAGGGTCCCCCCTGCCCAGCCCCCCCGAGGCCTCCCCACCACAATCCCCTTCAGCTGCTATCGCCCCAGCCCCACCCCCACCCAGCAACACTGTTACCTCACAGTGCCTGAGAAGTGGATAGAAAGTGACCACCGCCCCCTGCTGGCCAGTCACACAGGCAGAGGGAGCCCTGGGGGATGTCTCTTGAACTGGAGTATGGAAGGCCTGGAGGGACAAAATAGGTAAGAAATGTCCATGCCTGTCACTACCAAATAATGGCCACCATGGATCCACCCCAGAAGTGGCTACATCTTAGCACTGCCCAGTCACACAGAGGCCACCAGATCATGCCAATAGCCGGGGGCAGGATTTCTCTGGGCCACTGAAATGTTTCAGGGGGTTGGTGCGTGAGCTCAGCCTTGCATCCATCCCTGATGTTTCATGGACTAACAGCAGCAGCGTAAAGAAAGAGCCAAGCCAATATCTCACTCTCAGAGGGGAAGGTGGCCACGTCCCCTCTGTGACCTCCAGGGGAATAAGGCAGCGCTTCAAAGGAAAACGTTAGAAGTGGCAGGGGAGAAATAGGAAAGGAAAACGCCCCTTTTCTCAGGAGATACAAACTCGACTCCCTCCTGTCTCTATCACCAGTGGATTTAGCCTCCCTCCTTGTGAGCTGTCAATAAAATAAAGAGGCAACAAGGTGGTTTGGCACAAACAAAGGTCAGTGTAGTCAGGGTAAAGGTACAGAAAACTGGGGGAAGAAGGGAAAATGCAAACGTAATGAATCCAATCCAACAGCGACTGGCTTTGGGAGCTTAACACTCAGGCCCAGAAACCCTCCCTTGTAAACCGGAAAACACTAAACGATGTCCCAGCACAGAAACCTTTCCCCCCTGTGCAGGTGCAGCGGGTCCCACGGGCCGGCGCGAGGCCCAGGACCTTCCACTCTCCGGCTGGTTTAGAGCCGTTGAGGAGGAGCACTGGGGCGTCCAGACGACGGGTGGGTTTCGTCGCTGGCAGGGAGGCCCTGTGGGAGGCTGGACACCAGGGATGCAGGACGGCAGGAATGGGGGTGACAGGCCTCCTGTTCCTCAGTCTCACGGCGGGACCCAGGGGGCTCGTCACTCTCCGGCTCGGGAGCGCTGGGAAGACCCGACTGTGGAGGGACCGTCGCTGGGGGGGGACGGCCCCGCGCAGGTGCTGAGCACGTCCTTATATCACTTCTGTGGCGGGAAAAGTGCTGAGGAGATGGAACGCTGAGGGCTGGTTTTGGCGGGAAAAACCGGTTTGGACTGGTTTGAGCCTGTGTCCTGATGGTAAACAAGTCCCCTCTCAGAGATGGAGTCCAGGGGTCAATAGTTCATATGCTCCAGATTGGATCTTATTTTAAAGCCAGTGATTTACTTCATAAACATCTTATTAACCAACTAACTGAACATATTGAACAGTTTATACTTCTCACACCTAACAGTGTTTGTCCTCCAGATGTGTTTACAGGTGTTGAGTTGTGGGGGAGAGAGGCCAATTCATGTCTCTACCCCCCCTTTCATAGTTTCTTCCCACTTGCTAGGAAGTACCTTTGCTAGGATGTGAGCCAAGCAGTGTCCATTGTCGCTGTGCTATCTCGGAGAAGTCTGCATTGTACACGGTTCCTGGGATAGTCCTTGGGAGTGTGGATCCCTTTAATGGGCCAGCAGCGAGTCTGGCTCCTCCATTGTCACACCTGAAAGGCTGGTGGTGGGCATTTCCCAACCTCATCTCAGTAACACACACAGAGCAAAACTTCCCAGCCAATGCTACACACACAATCCAACACAATAGTAATGTTCAACAGACCAAGATTTTTGAAATGACACCTCACCAGGCAGACTTTGTACAAACCGTATCATCATTATATGAGAGTGGTGAATATGGGGCTTCCAGGGTGCTGCTTTGAGCACAGCGAGCCACCCCTGGGCTGACATTGCAATGGAGACGTACCCTGAGAGTCCATCTCTCCTGGGATAAAGATGGCAGCATGGCTGGCCTGGACCATCTGACGTGGGCTCATGAAGCTAAAGCTGAGAGGCTAAAAACTGTGGTGCAGATATTTGTGTTCACACTGAAGCCTGGGTTCGGAAACCCTCACCCCTCGTGGGGTCTCAGAGGTTGGGCTCAAGCCCATCTGTCTGCCCTGTAATTTTATAGTCTTGCAGCCCAAGCCCCATAACCCTGAGTCAGCTGACCGGGCTTTGCGACAGGTGCCCTGGGTGTGTTAATCGCAGTGTAGACATAACATTAGGCTACGTCTCCAGTGCAATGAAACACCCACGACTGGCCCGTGTCACGTTAATCAGGGTCATGTGGCTTGGGCTGTAAAGTTGCAGTGTCCGTGTCTCGGCTCAGGCTCAGTCCCCTGCTCCAGGAGCCCAGAAGGTTGGGAGGGGGTTTAGCAAGTGGAAATGGTAAAACCGCAGGGGAGTATTACCCTGGACTCATGGCATTTCTCCATTGGTCTGTCTGCTCTGGGGCAGGGACAGAAACACGTCCTGCTGCTTTTGTTATTTCAAAGGGCAGGTTAGGATTTTCATTCTCATACTCGGTGCACAAAACAGGACTCAACCCTCGGCATAAACGAAACGAGCTGCCTACAGATTCTGGCAGCCACAATGAGCATTTGGTGTGAGAGCTCAGACCTGCCCCTGTCCCAGAGGGACGGGGTCATCTGTGAGGGGACTGGACCACTGACCTATCAGCTCCTAACTCCCAAACTTTCAGTAACTATCGTCAGTGCCTGTGAATGTAATTTAAACCATAAGAAAAACCGCACTAGGCTAGACCGAAAGTCCATCTAGTTCTGAATCTTCTGACAGTAGCCAATACCAGGTGCCCCAAAAGCAACTCAGTAAGGTACCACTGGAAATTAAACCCAGGATCTCCTGTATACAAAACAGTGGTTTTAGCCAGCTAAGCCATGGTGCCTACAGCTGCTGAAGGGATCATGTCTGCGCACACCTGACTCTCTGCCAACCTCCATCTGCGCCTGACAAGCTTTGCTTGTTTGGATTCAGTAAAGCAGAGGAGCAGGTGAAGTTTTACTCCCAAGGTTCTTTGGACAGGTCTACACTACAAAATTAGATCGGTGTAACTACATTACTCAGGGGTGTAAAAAATTTACCTCCCTAAGCAATGCAGTTATATCAGCCTAACCCCGGTGCAGATAGCGCTGTGTCAACAGGAGGGCTTCTTCCATCAACATAGCTTGGGGAGGGGCTTGGTTAGTGAAGATGAAGAGAATAGGTGGCCCATGGCTCTTGCATTTGGGGAGGCTGGGTGTGAGCGCTGGAAGCTCCCTAGAAGTGGGGGGCCCATTGGTGCCCAGACCATGGCACTGCGCCCCGCCCTGCTCCTCTCTCTGAGGCCCCCCTGTGCTCCCCCCTTGCTCCTGTTTGGCCACTTCCCACCCCCGCTCTTCCTCTTTGGCTGAGGACGGCTGAGCCACCTTTCGCTCGCTCCTCTCCTCCCCCAAGGCCTTCCTGCCTGCTGCTCGTGCCTCTCCACCCCCTACCACACGGTCTGCCCACCAGCCGCCACCTCTCTGACCCGTCACTGCAACCCACCCTGCCCACCACCCACACCTCTCTGCCTCTCCCTTGAGACCTGCCCTGCACCACTTGCACCTCTGTGCCCCTCCCCTGAAACCTCCCTGCCCACTGCCCCCACCTCCAAGACCTGCCCCACCCCTGAGACCCACCCTGTCCACGTCTTTCTTCGGTCATCTGTTGTTATTCCATGAAACATCAAGAATGGAATAAAAAGCTGAGTTTACTCCAGGGTGAGGAAAGAAAGGAGCCACCAAGCCCCTGGCATTGCTGCTTTAAAGTGTTTTAATTAAACCGCTGTTGCATGTCCACAATATGCCCCTTGTGTCACCAGAGCACATCCACGCTAGCATCTCTTGGATCGCCAGACAGCAGTGCACTGTGGGTAGCTATCCCACTGTGCAACAGGTGCAGGGTGATTTGAGAAGAGCTTGCGATGTCTCAGAGGATGGCACAGCATCACACGATACAGGTTTCTCCATCCCATTGTTCCATGGGCATCCTACTGGATTGCGAGCTGCTTTTCAACTGCAGTGTAGAGACTGTGTGTGTGTGGGGAGAGACAGTGTGTGTGTTGGGGGAGTGTGTGTATTGGGGAAGAGTGAGTGTGTTGAGATAGGTAGGAGCGGATCATTATTATCCCTACTTGAAAGAGAGAGAAGCTAAGGCTGAGAAAGGAGAATTGACTTGTCTTAGGTCACACGCCCAGGCAGGGGCAGAGTTGGGAATAGGACCCAAGAGCCCTGATTTTCAAACTAACCATCGGATCTTGAATTTCAGACATTGAATGACCTGAGTAAAGTGCTCTCAGATGAGCTCCAGACCAACAACAGTGCACAGTAATTATTCAGCAAGTATTTGAGGAGAACTGCAATGTTAGAGAGAATCATGAACTGCTCAGAGACCATTAATGCAGAGAAGCAGTAAAATTTATCAAACACAGAACTGGTTCTGACTTATTTCCTTGGTCTTAAAAGAGAACATAAAGGACCTGAGTCTCCGCCCTGTCAATAACCCCCTGCTCAGCCAATCAGGGTAGAGACTGAGGACAGGAGGCTGAGGGTTCTCACCAGAGAGCCCAAAGGATGGCCCAGGTCTCTGGTGGGGATCACTGCCCGAGCACTATTTCAGCCCCACATTTTTGGATGGACCTCCCACAGTGAGAGCTGCAGAGCACTCCCCATATACACACACACACACCTCTCCTAATGTTGGGAGGGGAACAGGAGAAAGGACAAAAGAAGCAAGAGACGAAGAGAAAGGAGGGAGGGAGGGAGGAAAAGGTGAAACAAAAACAACAAATCCTAATGTCCCCGGTGATTATAAGGGACAAAATCCCAGGTGCGCCATAAACTTCTGCCTCCTTAAGCTCGTATTTTCCATGCCTAGAATTCAACTGTCACCAGCTGGATCAGACTGAACAGGTTTCAAAGCTCGAGGAGGCTCTTACCTTCTAAACAGGGACGGCTGTTTTCTAGTAAAATCACTAAAAGGGAAGGAGAAAACTCAAAAGAGGTTCCTCCTAGCGCTCACGTCCGTGAACCCGAATACTCTCTCAGTCCTCAAAGAGAGACCTGGAGAAGGAGACTTGCTGAAGCAAAGCCACAGGGGTCTCTGAGGTTTCCCTGGCCCCTCGCCCCTGTCCTGCCTGGCTGATGTCAGCATCTCTCTGTGAGGTTACCACCTCCCCACCACCTTGGACCAACAGTCTGAGGTCCTGCAAAAGGCCTTTGTGATGTCACTGCCACACCCCTCCCTTGCTGTGCCAATGTCCTGCCCCTGGCCAGGCACTTTGGAGGTTTGAGCTACTCCCTGTGGATCACCCCACTCAAGGAGCGTTCGTTCTAGGCAGCAAGCTGGCTAGACAGGGAAACGTCAGACGCTGCTCCCAATGCTACACTCAGTTTTTCAGAAATTAGTCGACTTTATGGCCAGAAGAGACCATTAGAGCATCTAATCTGACCCCCTGTGTATCACAGGCCTCCTGTAGGACACAATAGCAGGTGAGGGTGGGGGGCTGAGGAGGCGAGTGGGAGGGGCTGGTGAGCCGGCAGCAGGGGACTGAGGAGACGAGCTATGAGTCAGTGGCTGACCTGTTCTGCTGATCTGGTCTGGCTCCCAGCCCCTCTCCAAGGGTTGCAGCTGTCTGGAGGTGCTGCCTTCCACGCCTTCCTCAGTCCCACCTCATTCACTCCACAGGCAACTGATTACCAAGTGGGGGGAAGATCTTATTCTACTTCTAGCAAAAAGACAGTTTTCTTTTACCTTAATTATACTACCTTAGGGGCCCGCTATAACTTATTAACAAGGTTCAATACCACCGTTTTGGCAGGACGGTGCTAGGGAAGGAGGGTTTGTTTCCACGGGGCGGGTGGCGCTTGGGGGGGATTGTTTTGGGAGGGCCTCCAGCGCTGGGGGTGGTGTTCAGTGAGGCCGGGGGTTTCATCCTCAGCTGTTTTCTTTGGAGTAATATGGCCCTCGCTGCTTTACGAGTTGTGCAGGCCTAGACTACTCCACAGACTTTGGACTCAGCATTCAAGTATCCTGCAGTCTGAACTTCGCATCTGATACATTCCCTCATTGGCTACCATTGTTTGCCCAGCATGGAAGTGCTTCTTGTCCAACAAGGCAGCCAGATTGAGACCCAGAGGCATGGAATGGCTCTGAAGGAATCAACTGTTTCTCTCTGTGCTTCATCTAACTTTGGATCCAAATGGTAAAAGACAGTTGTGCCCGATTTAATCATGGCGTCCTTCAGGAGTGTGACCAATGCCACTTAACTAGGGAGCAGGTTCTAAAAATAGTTTACCTGGGCCACAGGTCACCATAGCTTCCATCTCGGGGGTGAAAATCAACCACTAGTACCTGCAATTTTTGCCTGAGTTCTTGTCAAATCTTTGACCTTACTTGGAGTAATTTGACACTTCTCTGATGTAGAATTCTTCACCAACCGCACAACAGATCAGTAGCGACAGTGAGGTACAACTCCCCCAACTATGCCCCCTTATTTCTTTAATCTGGAGGCACAGATTTAAATTAGGGACTAAATTCAGGTGCGACTTAGAATCCCTGTAAGACACCAAATGTCAGGTCTCTATTAAAAATAGGTATCTTTCTGCAGCTATAGCACATTCAACACAGATTTCATTTTCTACACATTTGCAGCATCTCCCAGGGGTGAGCTGATGAGAAAAGTCACTTCCATTTTTCCCATCTCTACCTAGATAGGGATTGTATTTCCCAAATAATAGGCAACATGCAGCTAATGAGGAAGGAGATCTCTTCAGGAGCCACTTCCTGCGGGGCCTGGGCCACAACTGCTTTGGGAGCCCTATGCATGGGTACTTTGTTTAGTTACAAGTTATTTACGAGGGAATCCTCTTCCCAGCCCTTTAGAAAAAGTACTGACCTAACCAACTGCACAACAGGGGGATTGGGATGGTGATGGGGAATAAGGGAATCCCTCTGATTTACCCATCTTCTTCTGTTGTTACAGAGAGTGAAATGACATTTTCCCCTATCCATGCCCTGTTCCTGCTCTTTGTTATAATTCAATATATTTTAAGTGAGAAAAATGGTAGTAAAAATATCTGCTCTGCAGCATAACCTGAACCAACATCAGAGCAACTGGGAGTGAAACAACTTCTTCCCCAAGAGTGAACTCGATGACTAACAATGGCTGTGAAATGGGGGAACAGTATAACCGGGATGCTCAGGTTTGTTTAGACTAGGGAAAGTGATGGAGTTTAGGTCAGGTCAAGGGGGAAGCTAATGCCAACCCCTGCACCTGGGCGCATCTGCACTACAATTTTTTACATTAAGATCACTAACTTGAGCAGGCAACGCCATGTACAGTCCTAGTGGATGTCAGGCACAGGTAGTTTTTGCCTCAGTGTACTTTGTTGGGATCAAACCTCTCCCCCCACCTGGAGCTGATGAACATTCCTGGCAGGAGGGACACACACTCCTATGACTCAAAGGAAAGGAGTTGATAGAAAAGATCACAGGACTGACCCCAAAGACGGGTGAGCTGCAAAAGGCAGAAGCAGGCAACTCATCTGGGGGAGCTGAGAGACCACGGTGAAGATGGTGCAAAAATCACAATGTAGGAATTAGGAAATGTGATTTTTTTTAATTTTGCCCAGCCCTAGTCAAGGGATTTATAACAGTTCTCTCTCTTGTGTGGATTCTCTGATGTCTAATAAAATTTGAGCTGTAACTGAAGCTTTTCCCGCACTCAGAGCACGTGTAGGGCGTCTCCCCTGTGTGGATTCTCTGATGTGTGATAAGGTGAAAGCGCCACCTGAAGCTTTCCCCGCACTCAGAGCACGTGTAGGGCGTCTCCCCTGTGTGGATTCTCTGATGTGTGATAAGGTTTGAGCGCCGACTGAAGCTTTTCCCGCACTCAGAGCACATGTAGGGAGTCTCACCGGTGTGGATTCTCGGATGGGTGATAAGGTTTGAGCTCCGATTGAAGCTTTTCCCGCACTCAGCGCATGTGTAGGTCTCCCTGTGTGGATTCTCTGATGTGTGATAAGCTGAGAGCACCACCTGAAGCTTTTCCCGCACTCAGCACATGTGTAGGGCATCTCCCCTGTGTGCATTCTCTGATGTGTGATAAGCTGAGAGCACCACCTGAAGCTTTTCCCGCACTCAGCACATGTGTAGGGCATCTCCCCTGTGTGCATTCTCTGATGTGTGATAAGCTGAGAGCGCCACCTGAAGCTTTTCCCGCACTCATGGCACATGTAGCGTCTCTCTTCCAAGTTGATTCTGTTGCATGGAATAAGGACTGAGTGGCTATTGTAGTTTTCCTCTGGCCTCTGCTGAGTCTCACAGGCTTTTGTGTTTTCTGGGAGTGCACAACTCCTGGAAACATTCCCTTTGGATCTTCCTGATAACATCCAATCTGCATCTACTTGCACAGTGTCTTCCTGCTGGGGTTTTTCCTCCTCATTTTCACTCACCATCTCATTGCCGGATGCGAGACAGAGAGAATCCAGACATAGGTCACTCCCTGTGCCTGAGAAAAAGGAAATGTCAGAGAGGAATGGAAAAAGGGATGAACAAACCAAAATATATGTGGGAGAGATCAAACCTATCAGGAGCTGATTTTCCCCAAACCCTTCCACAGAGAAGAGAGGAAGGCATCAGTTCTGGGTCCTCATTGCACCATAACTCTCAGGGGAAAGTGAGATCAGGAGCGACCTGCTGCCAGTTGTCAGTCAGAATAGGAGGAAGCCATGAGTGACATCTGCCATAATGATGCCACATCGGCAGGGAACAATCCTGACCTTGAAGAGCTCACAGGGTCTTTGTAGGGCATCCCAAATGTTTCCTGCATTCCTAAGCAGTTGTTGAGTTGTTTAACCAATTCCTCACCTGTGAAGGCAGCTCTCGGGAGCACTTCTTTCTCAGAGCCCTGGAGGTCTGGGACCCACGGTTCTTCCCCTCGTTCCAGCTGCGAGATCACATCAGGTTTGGAAATTGGAAAGCCTACTGCAGGCAAAGAAAACGAGGGAGGTCAGTGGAATTTGTGGGATACTTGTCACAAAGAATATTCCATAGTTTTAACCCCATCTCATTTCTAGACAGTAACATCTGTAGCCCTCAGGATTCATCTGCTTGCCTGCATAAATATCTCTTTTCTTGTAAGTACAGTATTGTGATAGGTTTATTAATTCATATTAAAAATACGTTTGGCTGTAATGCAAGAAACCTACAGGCCAAAAACCTGCATTTTAAGCTAAAGCAAAGTTAGCATAGCTATATCCTGTGCCCTTTTACCCAGAAAAGGAACTGTTTTTCCTATACCCAAATAAAGTGCCTATGCTTAGGTCTAAGACCCTTTACCTAGACCAATAAACAATGAAGAATAGCAAAGGGGATTTTTCAAAGTTGAACTCACAGACTTAACAAGTACCCCACAAGTGCGCAGATACCTGCCATCCATACGCACATACATACTAGCCTATGGAGTAAACGTACCCTAACATTTCTATGGGGGAAGACTGAAATTTGGGTATAAGAGGAAGGATTTCCGGCATTTATTTCTATAAAAAGAGGTAACCTACCTCACTATGGTATCCCCGCCCCCACCTCGACCTTCTCCTTCTTCTCTACACTTCACCATCTTCAACTACGTATTCATGCTATCCATCTACGACAGCTATTAACCAGTAATAGGCCGCACTTATTTTCTTTTCAAACCTTAACATAAGAACATAAGAAAGGCCGTACCGGGTCAGACCAAAGGTCCATCTAGCCCAGTATCTGTCTACCGACAGTGGCCAATGCCAGGTGCCCCTGAGGGAGTGAACCTAACAGGCAATGATCAAGTGATCTCTCTCCTGCCATCCATCTCCATCCTCTGACGAACAGAGGCTAGGGACACCATTCTTACCCATCCTGGCTAATAGCCATTTATGGACTTAGCCACCATGAATTTATCCAGTCCCCTTTTAAACATTGTTATAGTCCTAGCCTTCACAACCTCCTCAGGTAAGGAGTTCCACAAGTTGACTGTGCGCTGTGTGAAGAAGAACTTCCTTTTATTAGTTTTAAACCTGCTGCCTATTAATTTCATTTGGTGACCCCTAGTTCTTGTATTATGGGAATAAGTAAATAACTTTTCCTTATCCACTTTCTCAACATCACTCATGATTTTATATACCTCTATCATGTCCCCCCTTAGTCTTCTCTTTTTCCAAACTGAAGAGTCCTAGCCTCTTTAATCTTTCCTCATATGGGACCCTCTTTAAACCCCTAATCATTTTAGTTGCTCTTTTCTGAACCTTTTCTAGTGCTAGAATATCTTTTTTGAGGTGAGGAGACCACATCTGTACACAGTATTCGAGATGTGGGCGTACCATGGATTTATATAAGGGCAATAATATATTCTCAGTCTTATTCTCTATCCCCTTTTTAATGATTCCTAACATCCTGTTTGTTTTTTTGCCCGCCTCTGCACACTGCGTGGACATCTTCAGAGAACTATCCACCATAACTCCAAGATCTTTTTCCTGACTCGTTGTAGCTAAATTAGCCCCCATCATGTTGTATGTATAGTTGGGGTTATTTTTTCCAATGTGGAAAGGGACTCAGCTAAGCTTGGTCTCTCTAAAACTTTATTTTAATTTGTGTATTAGATTATTTAGTTGAGCTAAAAAGTAAATTCCAAAGTAGCTTTGACAGCTCTTTACATTAGTTTCCCTTACAAGAGCTGTGAAACCAGAACCACCAGAGGCGAGGCCAACGCCAGTTTATCAAAACAGGGTGTGAATATTAACCAAAGTTTGCAGCACATAATATTGTATCATCATATGTGTCTCCTGAATAACAGTAATACAATTGTAACTCTGTAATTCTACCTGTTTTACAATTTACTTACTATTTCATTGATTTTAATAAAAAGTCTTTATGACTATATCTGTCTCCGTGTGAGCTTCCTGTCATACCCCCGAAGGTCCCTTTATCAATTCTGTGGAACCCGATTCGAAACACGAACTTTTATCTTCTGATCAAACAAATTGACGAGCCTAAACTCATATTAATTAATATAAATGATTAAGTATTATTATTAATGAATTGAAATAATTACAATACAAATTAAATTAAGTTGATAAATCAAATGAACATTACTAACACACTCCAAATAAGGCTACGCATCCGAAGGCCATCTTCCTTGGCTCAAAGTGGCAGGAGAGTTACTATTATAACAAATCATATTCACTACCTTAGTGCCTAAGGACCAACTAACAGTGGGTCCCCATTGTGCTAGGCAAAGTGCAAACAGAGAATAGTAGATGGCCCATGCCCTGAAGAATTTACAATCTAAATCAGGGGTAGGCAACCTGCGGCAGCGAGCTGATTTTCAGTGGCACTCACACTGCCTGGGTCCTGGCCCTGGTCCGAGGGGGCTCTGCATTTTAATTTAATTTTAAATTAAGCTTCTTAAACATTTTAAAACCTTATTTACTTTACATACAACAATAGTTTAGTTCTATATTATAGACTTATAGAAAGAGACCTTCTAAAAACGTTAAAATGTGTTACTGGCACACGGAACCTTGAATTAGAGTGAATAAATGAAGACTCGGCACAGCACTTCTGAAAGGTTGCCGACCCCTGATCTAAATACACAAGACAGACACAGAACGGGGGAAGGGCTAGAACCCACTGTTAGAATAGACATATTCAGGCCTGCCTGTAAAGCCTAGACTTTAAGAACTTAGGGGTATTATCACTTGTCTTTATACCCCTGTAACTAGCTAAGAATCAAAATCTCAGTCTGCCTGTGTCTGGGCCTTCTCTCACTGTGACAGTCTGAGGCCTTGTTCTTACGCTAAGGCCTTTGGCTAAGCAGCAGGGGCAGCCATAAGCTGGGAAGCGAAGGGTCACATCCTCACATCCCAAACCCGTCACACTGAAATAAGGTGCTATTGTCATAAACAGTGATAACTTCCCCTAGCTTCAGTTTATAGATACACTGAGCTGTGGTGGTTCTAACGGCCAAAATGTCCATTGACTCTCTATTCTTATCCAAAATGTCAGGTGTCATTCCAGGGGTACTGTCTAGAAATCAGTTGGAGATACCAGGTGGTCTAATTTCCCCAGATGTCTCGGTAAACAATTACAGTCCCACAGGCATCCTCCCCATGGACCCAGCAGGATTCGGTATGTGGGAGCCCACACCCACCCTAACCGGTCCATATGCTTGGAAGGAGCACTGTGAATATCCACACTTCCATCCAGAAAGTGTCCAAGTATGTCTTCATGACCACAGATCAGATGGTGCTCCTGACGTGTCTGGAAGGGCAGTGGGCCAAGTCTGGTCCAGATCCCACTGCAATACCTTCCCAGCCTCAGTGATATGCAATACCATCTCTGTCAGTAACTTCTGGGTCATAGAACTAAGGGTGGAAATTACATGTAACTCAGCAACTCCAGCCTGTACTGAAGATAGCTGAGCTTTAAAAATAAGACTAGTGGCCTTTTCTAGTTGCCCCAATTTCTTATCACGTTCTTGGCCTGGAAGAGTAGTCCAAATGGCTACTACACTATCGGCCAGATGAAATAACCCAGCCCACAGGGATCTGGTCAATTCCCTTTTTGTCCAGAGGAAATAACCCAGGCCTTGTTGTTGTGCTAATCTAATGGTAGCCCCTTGTGAGCAATCTGGGTATGTAGAAAACTGGATAAGGGCAATGTCAGGTAAAATCCAATTAGGGAGGGCAATACATACCGAAGGATTTATCCAGAACACAGGGCGCAGCCTGTAGAATAAACCCCAAAATCCAATTAATACCACAGTCCCAAGCATGGGTCCCACAAAGTTCTTCCTGCCAGTATGTAATTCTTTGTTTCTTCACCAGGGTCAGTTCTCAGTGTCCTTTTCAGTCAGGAATTCCTGGACTTTGGCAATGTCAGTGGAGTGAGTGTGTCTGCTTCTTTCCCAAAACAATCGAGGTTTAGCATCCTACAGGGGAGAGGTTTCCAGCACATATCACCCTGTAATAGCTGTGCTCTTTTCTAGAAAAGTCTAAAGGCACAGTTGGTCTGTCAGTGGTCAAGGGAGCTTTTTCCCTGCTGTCCAGAAGTACAGTAGAACTAGAAGAAAGAATAGGCTAATAATCAATAGGAAAATTCTTCTGATGTGGAGGGGTCTTTTTTTTTGCAGTGAGAATCCTGGGTCCAAGCAGTCAGTTTGTGGCACTTCACAGCGGTGTCGGTAGTCAGCAGGACTGGGAAAGGGCCTTTCCAGCATGGAGCCAAGGCAGTCTTTCGCTGATGGATCTTTATGTAGACCCAGGCTCCTGGTTCCAACGAGTGGCAAGGTTGCACAGGATCCTTTGGTAGTGCTTCCATCACCTGTGTATAAAAAGACTTAACACATTTCATTAGTGCCTGACAATATTTAAGCATTATGTTATCCAGCAAATGAATGTCCATCTGAGCTGGGGTTAGCGGGGGTGCAGTTAGTAGTCAACATGGGGTGTCCTGTCAAATTTCATGAGGGCTGAGTCCAGTCGTTCGATTGGGAATGGTTCTCATACACCTCAGTGCCAAAAGAAGGGCATCTGGCCACCTTAAGTTCGTTTCAGCACAAATCTGGGCCAGTTTATTCTGTAAAATCCCGTTCTGGCGTTCCACTGTCCCAACTGTGGGTGGTGAGGGCAGTGAGTTGCACATAACTCCTTCACAATCGGTCCAGTAAAAATGAATTCCACGATCACTGTTGATACCCACAGGGATGGCAAAACGTGGCACAAAATCTTTAAGCAAAATGTCACAACAGTCCTGACACCTGCTTTCCTGCAGGGAAAAGCTTTAACCCAATTGGTAAATACATTAACTAAAACAAATACATATCCATAACCACAACATGTAGACATCAAAATAAAATCAATCTGAATATTTACAAAAGGTCCCCAAGGAGGAGAGTGGGCTGGCCGCTGCACACCAATCTCGTGTAACTGTAGCAACCATTCCCCCCCCCCCCTTCCCTTGGTAAGCAGCCAAGCGGTGTCCTTGACTGGGGCCAGCGCATGTTAGCCATTCTCTACTTGGCTTTTTTTTTTTTTTCTTCATTTAACCTACAAAGGAAACTTTTACTCTTCAATTATACACCTTTTTCATACCATGAACACATAAACAGTACTGTTATACAGTACAGATGTATTATCATTCAATGTATGCCACACATACCCTTTCACCAAAATAACCTTATTACAGAACTTTGGAAGAACAAGCCAGGACAAGCACACCCACTTTGAGAAGTTCACTTAATATAACTTCTAGTCCAATAGCTATCCACCATCCCCAGCCCTCTGGCTAAAGTCTGAGGTAGCCAGAAGGATCCCTCGTACAATATGGGGAGTGGGTTAACTTTTCATGTCCTTGCTTCCAAAGACTGTCAGTATGCAAATTTTAACAACAATTCTCAATTAAAAGATTTGGCCAATGTAGTTTCTTTCCCTTACTGAAGAAAATGTATTAGACTTTAGTATATCACATTTTTCTGATATAACTAAACACTTTGTGCTCTAAGTTGAACAAAACAAGTATCTGCATTGCAATGCAACATTTTCGCTTGATGTCAAATCAGACCATCTCATGAAAATATTAAACACAACAATTCTTTGGCAAAACACCACAAAACAGAACATAGAATACACAACATAATTGTGACTGCCAGTAAATCATAGTATGTTGAATGCTGTGTAGCTGGCATTAATGTTCTTTGATTATCTGAAAGACAAAAACAGAGGTCCACCCCTTCGGGGCAGTTAAATACTTAAAATATACAGGTTTCAGAGTAGCAGCCGTGTTAGTCTGTATCCGCAAAAAAAACAGGAGTACTTGTGGCACCTTAAAGACTAACAAATTTATTGTAGCATGAGCTTTCGTGAGCTAAAGCTCACTTCTTCGGATGCATAGAATGGAACACACAGACAGGAGATATTTATACATACAGAGAACATGAAAAGGTGGAAGTACGCATACCAACAGGCAGAGTCTAATCAATTGATTAGACTCTGCCTGTTGGTATGCGTACTTCCACCTTTTCATGTTCTCTGTATGTATAAATATCTCCTGTCTGTGTGTTCCATTCTATGCATCCGAAGAAGTGAGCTTTAGCTCACGAAAGCTCATGCTACAATAAATTTGTTAGTCTTTAAGGTGCCACAAGTACTCCTGTTTTTTAAAATATACAAATACTCTTGTTGATTCTAGGCAAAACAGAGGAATTACCCCATATTTTCTCGTATGTGCTTCTTAGACAGCCCTGGTTCAGCGGCCTCTACCTTATCAGTTAGTTAATTTGCATTAACACAGATGCTCTCCGGCTTGTTTTTTTATTTCTTTTAACTCCTGCTTTTAAACACTGAAAGAAAACATCACCACTTATAGTGCCTGTAGGGCCTAATACAATGTCATTACATAGCACTGTATACATTCTTCAACTGATTTAACAAAATTGTTCATAGCCAAATGAGTGCAATCTAATAATTTCTTTGCCTGAATTCATTCACAAATATGTCAAAGACACCAAAAAACTGTTCTCTTCAGCTTTTTCACAAAGTTCAAGTGCTGTTCCCCCCAGCAAACACAGAGTCAATTTTTCATTTTCCCTTAAAAATCAATTGCTTTCTCCTTCCAACAGCCAGTTTACCAATGCAAATCACCATTCCAAATATCCTTCTGAGTATTGCCCTCCCGCTTGGGCCCGATCCTTTTTTCCTCGCTGAATCGTCCCGTCCATGGACACTAGCTTGTTCCACAACCAGTTCTTAGCTAGGAGGGTGGGCTACGCAACTAGCCCCCACCCTTCTGGTCTTGTCCCCAAAACATTTCTACTCACAAGACTACCTGAGTCCTTCCTAGTAAGGCTTGCCACCTGGGCAAAAATACATGGCCATTCACTTAACACATAATCCAAACCCCTTTGGGGGTCTACCCAGAGACCCACCCATTTGTCTGCTGACACTTAAACAGAAAAGAAAATTACACAAAAAGCAAAGAAAATTACAGTCTAAGCCAAATTTTTCTACTTCTATTATATTGTCCGCTATGGGGGGGGCGGGACTGTAAAATTTCAGGACAACCCCAGAGCTTCATCGCACACATGGCTTCCACCCTGAGGAATTACGAACGAGAAGTTCAGTTCCGCTCACACACCTAACGCCCAAATGAACAGAGCAGAAAAACATCAGTAACCGGTTAAACAAAACAGAGCCAAAGCTAAATAGTGCACCAAAACCAAATAGTGTTTCCTTATTCTATTAAAGCTCACCTATAATCATGCTATTCTTAACACCTAACACCAACAGTACCAAACAAAGCAAACATAAACTAACAAGGGTAAAACAGATAGATGGTGTAAATTCTGCAATGCCCCCCATTCTTAATTGCTCACCAAACTGTGACAAATTCCTGTTACTAATTAATCCCTCATGTCAGGTGATCAAACTGACAGAGCATACAATCAAATTTTAAAGCTTCATTAAAAATAATAAAACAACAATGGAGAGTGTTGGGAATGCTCCCACATCACTCGGGAAAAATATGAATGCCCCAAGCCTTAAGCCACTTTAATACTTACACATATCCAGACTGGTATGTCTGTGTATAATGTTCAGAGAAGGGAAATAGGTGGACGGGAGATTATCCTGTATACAGCTTGTCCAGCATTTCCAACATGCTGCCACTCTTGGGATGGCTGTTCTTTTACACCCTGGAATCTCCTGCGGCGTCTCTTTCAGAGATTCCAGTTCAGGTCAGCTGCCTGTCCGGCTTCAGGGTTGCAAAAACTGTTGGATCTCACTGAACCGTTAAGCTTTGCAAATGCAATCTCAGTTTTGTAACTTATACTGCTTTTTGCCTTTTTTATTTTCCACAACCAGCTGGGGCTGAAGCAGTTACTTAGCACTTAGCATAGTCCGTACTAATTCATGACCTTGAACACAAAACAACTTCTCCTTTATCTCAGGACTAAGCCGAATTTCAAATTAACCCGTTCCTAGACAAATTGCTCACACTGTAACAGAGGTTTTTCTTTGTGATTAAAGCTCCACTGAGATATATGATCTTATCTAGATTGAAGGTACCTTCTAATGGGCATTGTTTAAATGAATTTTCACGCGTATACAGATTCCAATCATTTAAATACCTGCAGGTTTTAGGACCATAATGTACGTACATGTAATATGCTGGGGTACCCTTAGGGGGTAAGGTGGAATATTTAGACAGTCCCTTACCCATTTTCCACTCACACAGGAGAGACTCACAAGGAAAGGGGAGGGAAGATGGGTTCACACACTCCTAGACCCAGGCAGCTTCCTCGCCGGACTATGCCAGGCTGAGTCAGCCCACCGTGGGTCGGATCTCCTAAAGATCCATTAGTTACTGGGCTAGCCCGGTAACAGCCACTCACACTGGTGTACACACACACACACCAAGGCCTCTTTTTCTTCCTTTTTCTTTTTCTGTCTTTTTTTTTTTTTTTTTTTTTTTTTAAACCATGATGCATCTTTACCTGGTCCGGACCAATACCATGAGGCGGTATGACAACCCCTCTTGAGGCGGTAAAAACCCCTCAGCACCGGTGCATTCTAATGCATTTACCTATGCATTACCTTATGCATTACCTTATGCATTTCCTTGGCCAACTCAGCAGTTCCCAGTACTGCAATAAACTAACCTTATTGGGGCCTCTCCCCAATACCACTTTGCATCTGATCCTGCTGCACAGTCAATAAGTTCAGATGGCGTGAGCCCAACAGAGAGACAGACGTCCTCACGGAAAGTCCTCCTCCGATACCCCAATAGAGATTTCAAAAGGTCTCATACCTCTCATGTGGCGCCATGGGGTTCGAAGGGGAATGATCCGTAGTAGTTGTCTGTGGGTCCGTGGGCGTTGCCATCCCGGACGAGCCCCCAAATTGTCGAAGAAAAACTCAGTTCTCACTTTTTGTTTGGATGCAGCAAAATCAAATACTTTATTATTTCTCCAGTAATTACCATGGAGGGAGAGAGTGCCATAGGACACAGGGTCCTGGACAGGTCTCTCAACTGGTAAACAATCACAGCAAGCCTTTATACCTTTTACAGACAATTTCTAGCAATAATACAGACAGTAAAAAACAACAAATACATATTGTTTATACATAAGCTTTCCTCCTATCTCACTAGAAAAACAAGACTGCAAGACTGCACATTGCAAGGTCGTAATAACTTTCACACAATTCACTCTGTCTTACATTATCTTGCTTCCTCACGTCACCAGGGTCACAGTTAACCTAACTCATGCTAACTAACATTCATTAAGATCTCTTCAAAACCTTGTTAATTATTTACTGGCTTCCACAGGCTGTTAGGAAGACGATCCTGTCCTGATAGTGCCCATCACCACCAGATAAAGAAACAGATCTTAAGATGGTTCAAGAAAACTTAGTTTGATAGCAGCCTGTCTGGCAAGAAATCCCTTCTCAACGCTTGTGGTTGTGAAACACTCATTTCTGTACTGTTTTATCTTTATGGCCACCACTTTTACCTTGTTAATCAGTCTGGTTCTCTAATTGTTTCTGTCTGCTGTATAAAAGACAGTTACTCACCGTAGTAACTGTTGTTCTTCGAGATGTGTTGCTCCTATCCATTCCAGTTAGGTGTGCGCGCCGCGCGTGCACGCTCTTGAACATTTTTACCCTAGCAACTCCGGCGGGCCGGCTGGGCGCCCCCGGGAGTGGCACCGCCATGGCGCTGAATATATACCCCAGCCGGCCCGTCCGCTCCTCAGTTCCTTCTTGCCGGCTACTCCGACAGTGGGGAAGGAGGGCGGGTCTGGAATGGATAGGAGCAACAAATCTCGAAGAACAACAGTTACTACGGTGAGTAACCGTCTTTTCTTCTTCGAGTGATTGCTCCTATGCATTCCAGTTAGGTGATTCCCAAGCCTTACCTAGGCGGTGGGGTCGGAGTGAGACGTGGCAGAGTGTAAGACTGCTGAGCCGAAGGCTGCATCGTCTCTGGATTGTTGCACCAATGCGTAGTGGGAAGCGAAGGTGTGGACAGAAGACCAGGTGGCCGCTCTACAGATGTCCTGGATGGGAACATGGGCCAGGAAAGCGGCCGACGAGGCTTGCGCTCTTGTTGAGTGAGCGGTGAGGCGGCATGGTGGCACGCGAGCAAGCTCGTAGCATGTCCGGATACATGCCGTCACCCAGGAGGAAATCCGCTGCGAGGAGACCGACTCGCCTTTCATGCGGTCGGCAACCGCCACAAACAGCTGTGGTGAACGCCGGAAGGGCTTCGTCTGCTCGATATAAAAAGCGAGGGCCCTGCGGACGTCCAGGGTGTGAAGCTGTTGCTCATGAGGTGAGGCGTGCGGCTTCGGGAAGAAGACCAGAAGGAAGATCTCCTGATTGAGGTGAAAGGCCGACATCACCTTAGGGAGGAAGGCCAGATGTGGTCGAAGCTGCACCTTGTCTCCGTGGAAGACGGTGTATGGTGGACTAACCGTTAGTGCCCGGAGTTCAGAAACTCGTCTTGCCGATGTAATTGCGACTAGGAAGGCTGTCTTCCAGGAGAGGTAGAGTAGAGAGCACGTGGCCAGGGGCTCGAAGGGCGGTCCCATAAGCTTGGCCAGAACGAGATTTAAATCCCAGGTTGGGGAAGGACGCCGCACCGGCGGGTACAAGCGGTCCAGGCCCTTAAGGAAGCGGGAAACCATCTGGTTGGAGAAGATGGACCGACCTCCCATAGATGGACGAAAGGCGGACACGGCTGCCAGGTGCACCTTCAAGGAGGAGACCGCGAGTCCTTGTTCTTTAAGGCACCAGAGGTAGTCCAGGATTGTAGGGATAGGGACTAGGAAGGGATTAAGGCCGCGCTGATCGCACCAGAGCGCAAAACGCTTCCATTTCGCGAGGTAGGTGGAGCGAGTGGAAGGCTTCCTGCTTTCAAGTAGGACTTGCTGTACTGCCACCGAACAGCCCCTCTCTGCGTGGGTCAACCACGCAGGTACCAAGCTGTAAGATGGATGGATTGTAGGTTTGGGTGGAAGTCCTGCCGAAGTCCTGTGTGATGAGGTCCGGCCATAACGGAAGGGGAACGGGATCCCGAACTGAGAGCTCGAGCAGCAGAGTGTACCAGTGCTGCCTCGGCCAGGCCGGAGCGACGAGTATTACGTGGGTCCTGTCCCTCCGAAGCTTGAGTAGCACCCGGTGTATGAGCGGGAACGGAGGGAAGGCGTAGAGGAGGTGATCCGTCCAGGAGGTGATCCGTCCAGGTGATCTGTCCGACAGGGAGCCTGGGGAGCGACCCTGGTACGAACAAAACAGGTGGCACTTCCTGTTCTCCTTGGAGGCAAACAGGTCTATCTGGGGAAACCCCCACCTCCGGAAAATTGTGTGCGCCACATCCGGACGGAGAGACCACTCGTGGGAGAGGAACGATCTGCTGAGATGGTCGGCCAGCGTGTTCTGCACTCCTGGAAGAAAGGACGCTTCCAGGCGAATCGAGTGGGTCACGCAGAAGTCCCACAGGAGCATCGCTTCCTTGCAGAGCAGGGAGGAGCGAGCTCCGCCCTGCTTGTTCACATAGAACATCGCCGTCGAGTTGTCCGTGAACACCGCCACGCAGCGGCCTTGCAGACGGGCGCGGAAGGCGAGACACGCCAAGGGGATCGCTCGCAGCTCCCGGACGTTGATATGGAGGGAGAGCTCTTGGGGCGACCAGAGACCTCGTGTGTGAAGGTCGCCCAGGTGAGCCCCTCATCCCAACGCTGAGGCGTCTGTGGTCATGGTGACGGATGGGCGAGGAGGGTGGAACGGGACTCCTGCACACACGACCTCTGGGTCCAGCCACCAGCTGAGTGAATTGAGGGTCGGCTTCGTGACCGTGACTACCATGTCTATGGGGTCGCGATGCGGGCGGTACACCGACGCCAGCCAAGATTGAAATGGGCGAAGGCGCAGCCTGGCGTGCGTGGTCACGAATGTGCAGGATGCCATGTGGCCCAGGAGGCGCAGGCAGGACCGAACTGTCGTCGTGGGAAAGGTGTGTAGGTCCCGAATGATGGAGACCATTGTCTGGTGACGAGACCGAGGGAGGCAGGCCCTGGCTAAACTGGAGTCGAGGACCACTCCGACGAACTCCACTCGTTGTGATGGAGTTAAAGTGGACTTCTCGGCATTGATGAGAAGGCCCAGGAGCCGAAATAGGGATAGTATTTCCGTTATCTGGTCCATTACCAGCTGTCGGGATGTCCCGCGAACCAGCCAGTCATCGAGATACGGGTAGACGTGTATGCGATGACGGCGGAGGGCTGCGGCCACCACTGCCATACACTTGGTAAAGACCCTTGGCGCGGTGGACAGGCCGAAGGGCAGCACCACAAACTGGTAGCGCGCACTGTTGACCATGAAGTGCAGGTAGTGTCGATGGGGAGGGTAAATCGCGACATGGAAGTAGGCGTCCTTCATGTCAAGGGGGGCAAACCAGTCTCCCGGATCCAGGGAGGGAATGATGGTCCCCAGGGTGACCATGCGAAACTTGAGCTTGAGCAGGTACCTGTTGAGCTCCCGGAGGTCTAGTATGGGTCGGAGACCTCCTTTCGCCTTGGGGATGAGAAAATATCGGGAATAAAATCCCCTGCCCCGCATGTCGTGCGGCACCTCCTCTATGGCCCCCAAGCCCAGCAGAGTCTCGACCTCTTGTAGGAGGAATTGCTCGTGAGAGGGGTCCCTGAAGAGGGACGGGGAAGGTGGGTGGGAAGGAGGGGGCGAAACAAACTGAAGGCGGTAACCATACTGGATAGTGCGAAGGACCCAGTTGTCCGATGTTATTTGGGACCACGCCGGGAGGAAGTGGGACAGGTGGTTGTAAAATAACGGGGTAGGATCCGGGAAGGGGACTGATGGGCCGTCCTCGGGCGTCCCATCAAAAGGCCTGTTTGGGCCCTTGAGGGGCCTTGGAAGGGGCCTGGGCCTGGTTGCGTCTGTTGCCCGATGGTCTACGGCGGTTTAGGTTAGCACGCCGACTATTATAGGGCCTTGACCTGGCCTGGGTAAAGGGCCGGTAGGGCTGTTGCCGGAATGACCTCCTCTGGGTAGCCGGTGTGTGCATACCCAAGGTGCGAATGGCAATTCGACCATCTTTGAGGGTCTGAATTCTGGAGTCCGTTTTCTCCAAGAAGAGACCCTGGGTGTCGAACGGGAGGTCTTGAAGGGTGTACTGCACCTCAGGCGGCAAGGTGGAGGACTGCAGCCAGGAGATACGCCGCATGGTCACACCAGAGGCCAGGGTTCTGGCTCCTGAGTCCACAGAGTCCAGAGCGGCCTGGATGGAGGACCGGGAGGCTTTTTTGCCTTCTTCCAAGAGGGCCGAAAACTCTTGACGTGAGGCGGTCGGGATCAGCTCCGAAAATTTCGCCAGGGACATCAAGATGTCAAAGGTGTAACGGGCGAGAAGAGCCATCTGGTTGGCAATCCGGAGCTGGAGGCCACCCGCCGAATAGACCTTCCGGCCCAACAGGTCCATGCGCCGTGCGTCTTTGGATTTTGGCGCCGGGGCGGGCTGCCCATGCCTCTCCCGGTCATTTACGGACTGTACCACGAGGGAGTCCGGAGTCGGGTGCGTATAGAGGTACTCGTATCCGGTGGGCGGGATCGAGTACTTGCGCTCCACGCCACGCGCGGTGGGAGGGACAGACGCCGGTGACTCCCAGATGGTAGTGGCATTCTGCTGAATGGTGCGGATGAAGGGTAGGGCCACCCGCAGCGGGGCCTCAGCTCCAATGACGTTGGTCACCGGGTCGTCATCCTCCGGGACCTCCGCCACGGGGAGGTCGATAGCCTTCGCCACCCGGCGAAGAAGGTCAATAGGAGGGGGGTCTGCGGTAGAAGCCCCCGCCACCGCCTCATCCGGCGAGGATGATGAGGACAGACCCTGGAACACCGCTTCTGGAGCTGGTTCTTCCAGGGGGTGTGAAGCCGCCTCAGACCCTGGATGCTGAGCGGGACCAGGTGGCGACAGGGCCTCACCCGGTGGAGATGGGGGAGGTCTGCTCACCGTGGCTTCGGGCACCCTATGTTCGGCGCCCACGTGCCTTGGGGGAAAGGGGAGACCTTGAGGCTCGTGGTAGGCCCAAGGGACCCAAAAACCCCACTGCTGCGGTCCGTGGTCCTGGCCTTGGGGGACGGCCCGCAGATCTCTCCCGCTGCCCGCCTGAGAGGCGACTGAGGGCTGACGCGAAGGCCAAGGCGGGGCAGAGGCGCTGAAAGATTGCGCCGTGGATGCCGGCAGTAGGTCCCTGGACGGTGCCGAGGATCGGTGCCGGTCATCGCGGTGCCGGGATGGAGAGCGGGACCAGCGACTGTTGCGGTGCCGGGAGCTCGACCGGTGCTGGGAGCTCGACCGTGACCTCGACCGACGGCGTCGGGAGCGGCTTCGGGAGTCGCGGTGCCAGGAACGGTACTGGGATCCGGACCTCCTCGTACCGGCGGTCGGGCGACCGGGGCGTCTCCGGAGTGCGACCGGTACGCGATGTTGAGCGGTACCGGGACTGCGACCGTGCCGACGGGAGCGGTACCGCGATGGTGAACGGTGCCGAGATCTGGAACGGCGTGGCGGTGACCGTCTGCGGGACCGGGAGCGGGACCGACGTCTATCTCGTCCGTCAGGGGGAGGCGGCCGCATCATCGCCAGCTTGCCCGCTGACTGAACGGCCCGCACTGGCGGTGCCGGGGGCCGGAGGCTCGGTGCCTCTGTGAGCTCAATGAGCTCTCTCGCCGTCGAGAATGTCTCGGGCGTGGACGGGAGCTGCAGCTCAACCGCGGTTGGCACCGGGGAGCAGGGTGGTACCGGACTCAACGGCTCTTGCGGCGCGAGTCGGCGGTACGTGCGGTTTGTGCACCACCACAGCCGGTACCGGAGGGGCTGGTGGTGGCTGGGCAAACGGTCCCGAAGCATGCGGCTTGGAGGCCGTCTGCGCCGTCTTCCGTTTCCTCGTTGGAGAGAGGGAACGGTGCCGGGACGCCGGTGCCGGCTGCGGAGCTCGAGCAGTCTCAGTACCGGAGCGGCTCGGGGCCGCCGGTGCGCTGCGCGCCGATGACGATTTCGGTGCCGCTGGGGTCGGCGCGGGAGGTTGAAGTGTCGCCTCCATAAGGAGCTGCTTTAGGCGAGTGTCCCGCTCCTTTCTAGTTCTCGGCTTAAACGCCGTGCAGATGGGACACTTATCTGGATGATGGGTCTCCCCGAGGCAGCGCAGGCAGGAGTCGTGCGGGTCCCCGACAGGCATGTGCTGCTGGCAAGCCGCACAGGGCTTAAACCCCGGTGTCTTGGGCATGAGCCCGCACTGGTTGTGGAAGAAGAGGGGCTAAATCCCCCTAATTCCCTAACTATACTATATCTAACTAAACTTATTCAACTAATCTAACAACTAAACTAACTTAACCAACTATGAACACGTAGGAAATGGAGAAAGCGCTAGGGCTGTGGGCGTAAAGGAGCACTCCACTGTTCCTACTGGCCGTCCTGAGCGGTAAGAAGGAACTGAGGAGCGGACGGGCCGGCTGGGGTATATATTCAGTGCCATGGCGGCACCACTCCAGGGGGAGCCCAGCCGGCCCGCCGGAGTTGCTAGGGTAAAAATGTTCCGAAGAGCTGTGCACGCGCGGCGCGCACACCTAACTGGAATGCATGGGAGCAATCACTCGAAGAAGAATTAATTTTTCTAGGTGTAAGTTCATTAGGGCAGTGGAATATGCTTGCTTGGAAATAACCCCAATAAACATCGCATTATCTGTGCTTCGGACTTCTGGTCTTTTGCTGCTTGCTGTCTGCATGACAAGAACCAGGGAAGTGGGAGGGTGAAAGGAAAATCGCCACCTGATAACCAAGGAGGTGAGCCTTTAAGGAAGGTTTTAATACACTTTGGAACTGATCAGGGATTCCCTGAGGACTGATGAGGGTGATGGTAAATACACATTTAGATCCTTTTCTTGTTTTATATCTTTTCCCCATAAGGCTGAACCTCTGGCACTGTCATGGATCCATAGGATCTCTGCAATGCCCTGGCTTTTAAACAGTCCTTGGGAGGTGCCCCTTGAGTGCACTAGACCCCCAAGAGCTCCCACTCTTCCACAAGGACAGGCCACTTAGCTTCAGCACCTGAGAATGAGCCACTTCCTCAGTGCCCTTCCTCCACACTCCTCTCCACTTCTTCCCATTACTCTCAGCCAGCACCACCTGCCGGCACCTTGGGAGCTTCTTGTGTTCCTTCTACGTCTCTCACTACCTCATCCCTCCCTGCTGCTTCTTACCTCTAACCCTGCACACACCTCCCCATGTCCTGGCACCCCAGAATTATCTACTCCCCCCTTCTCCTCCCCTCCCACAGCTCTGTTCTCCCTTCACCCGTGGGGTCCTGAATGGCAACATTATACGCTCTCCTATCAAAATAGGAGCTCATCTGACTGTCACACAAGCCATGCATGAGTCATACACCCATTTACTCAATTTAGAATTCTACAGGTGGCGTATTTTCCTCTTAAAATGAGGAAAAGGCATGAAAGCTGCAGTTATTAATGTATCCAATAAGGATACATACAATGCAATTTTAAAATGACTGACGGCACCAAAAAGGCACATGACAAAAATGATACTAGTGGGTGGGAGAGGGCAAGGAAACTTGTCAAAACTTGTGTGACAAATAAAGGTATAACGTTATCACTACTCAGGTTCTTTAGAGATCCCACAGCTTCTAATAACCCAGGGGACAGGACTCCTTACCCAGCGAGGTCACCGTCTCATAGTTCTCCTGCATGACATCCCTGTAGAGGGCTCTCTGAGTGGGGTCCAGCAGAGCCCCCTCTTCCGTGGTGAAATACACAGCCACCTCCTCGAAGGTCACCGGCCCCTGAAAGAGAAAGAGTCCAACACTCAGGACCTGCTGCCCCACTCACAACCCCACTGTTCACAGAACAGCAGCACCAGGTAAATGGAAGCTCCGGGAGGCACATGTTAACAGTCCCACCTCACCTTGCTTAGAGCAGCCAGGTGGCATCAGAAGGTGGAAAGAGAGAAACTTTGTGTCTCCCAGCTGACAGACGGAGGCAGGGTCATCACATTTATCACATAGCTACTAACCAGAGCTTAATATAGGAGATGGGGCAGGCTCTGGACCCTGCTGTTGGCTCCCTGGTTGGAATCCCAACACTATCCAAATAAAATATATGGAAGAAAGGGGAAGTCAATAGTAAAGAATTTAAGTTTGAAGGTCAGAATTGTAGAAAGCTGGCAAGGGAAGCTATCAGAAATCAATGATTAACCAATGAAAATAAGAAGGAAGTTTTTAAAAATACAAAATTAATCCTAACAATGGTAGTGGTACATTACTAGATGGAAATGGCAGAATTATCAACAATCATGGAGAAGAGGTAAAAGTGTTCAATAAATATTTCTCTCCTGGATTTGGAGAAAAACAGATGATGTAACTCATATCATAAGATGTTGACGCTGACAGTCTTTCCATTTCAACAATAACTCACAAGGACGTTAAACAGCAGCTATTCAAGTTAGATGTGTTTAAATCAGTGGGTCCAGATAACTAGAGTTTTGAAAGACCCGCTGGAGGAGCGTGGTGGACTGTTAATTTTAATTAGGACTTGGAACACTTGGGAAATTCCAGAAGACTGGAATAAAGCTAATGCTGTGCCAATATTTTAAAAAGTATAAAAGAGATGACGCAGCTAATTACAAGTGTGTCAGTCTGAAATCGATACTGGGCAAAAGAATGGAGCAGCCGATACTGGATTTCATTAATAAAGAAAGGAGAGTAATGTAATTAGCATCCATTAAAAAGGTTTAGACACAATAGAGTCTATCAAACTAAGTGGATATCCTTACTGGATGAGATCAAAAGTTTGGTTGCAGCTAATAGTACTGATGTAATATACGTAGGCATATGAGTTGCTTCAGCACAATATTTTGACTAGAATGTACAAAATACACACGGCATACATTAAATAGATTAAAAACTGGGATTTTAAATAGGGAACCATGGTTGAGTGGATTTCTTTCTAGGGGGTTCCCATAAGATTGGATCTTGGCCCTGTGCTATTTAACATTCTTATCCATGACCTGGAAGAGAATATAAAATCATCACCGATAACGTTTGCAGTTGCCACAAAGATCGGGGGTGGGGGTAACTAATGAAGTGTCAGTAGGTTCAGGCGCCAGCACTGGGAGTCTGGGAAGTTTTCCCAGCCCTGGCTGGACGGTTATTTCCTGTTCCACAAAGAGGGCAAGTTCCATTCCCAACACCTGTGCCTTGACATTAGGAGCTATCTGACACTACAGCCCATATTCAGCATAGTGGCAGGATTATAATATGATTAGGACATGAGGCATTTTGTACAAGATGAGTCACGTGCGGTGTCATTGGAAAAGTTATGATTTGCTGAATATGATTATCCTACGTGTGTGCATGGATCATGTTTGTATCTGAAGTTATGGATATTGAATCTGTATCTGTCTTTCAAATGTGCTTACTCTGGGTAACACCCACAACGAGCCTTTCAGGTACAACAATGAAGAAGCCAGACAGTTCATGGCTCATCAACAAAGACAATGGACTGTGGAAGAGCTTAGCCTTCCTGTGAATGTTTCAGCCAGCCTATGAGTCATGGCTACTATGACTCAGCAGGGCACTCTAGGGCATGTGACCAGACCACATGACAATGAACTTCATTTTGGTACCTGTATTTTTCCACAAACCGGACTGGGAACTGAGTTTGGAACAAATGGTTCCTGCCCTATGGAAAAGCTACATAAGGTGGGGTGTGACATCATCTCTTGGCCTCATTCCCCACACACAAGAGAACTCCTGGCAGCACCTGAGCAACAAAGACTGAAGTGGGGGAAGTGCTGGTCCCAGGGTAAAGGGATTTCTAGGTTGTGTATGGAAACTTGGTGGACTATCATCAGTCAGGGTGAGAAATTGCTAATTCAAATTCTATGCAGATAGTATGTTAGGCTTGGTTTGAGTTTTTGGTTATTTGCTAAGTAATCTGCTTTGATCTGTTTGCTAACACTTATTGCTGGGAAATTGGCTGTTGTCTTCTCTCTCTCCTTGAGTGGCTTAGGTAAAGCACTCAGGTAGCTTAGTTGGGTGTATGGCGCCACCTGCTGTCGTGTTGGGTGATAACAGGCCTGGAGAGGCTGGCTGAATCTCCAGCAAAGCAGTGTGAGAAGGGCCAGCCCAGCTTGAGGGTTTGAGCAGCGGTCCCCAACCTTTTTGGCACTAGGGACCGGTTTCGTAGAAAAAAAAAATTCCGTGGACCTGCCCCCTATCTGACCCCCACCCACTTCCTGCCCCCCCGACTGCCCGCCCCCCTCAGAATCCCGACCCATCCTGCTCCTTGTCCCCTCACCATCCCCAGAGACCCCACCACCCTGGGACCCCACCCCTGCTCTCTGTCCCCTGACTGCCCCAACCCCTATCCCCACCCCGCTGAGTCCTGACAGACCCCGAACACCCACAATCCAACCCCACATTCCCTGACCGCTCCCCAACCTCCGCCCCTCTCTGTGCCCTGACTGTCCCCAGGACTCCCTGCCCCTTAGCCAACGCCCTGGCCCCAGCCTCTACCCCGGCTCCTCCTCACCCGGAGCCTCAGCGCCGCCCGACAGCTGCAGCGTGTCTCCGGCGGGGCCTGAGCTCCGTCCTGCTCCGAGCCACGTGGGGAGGGGGCGGGGCTGGGAGCTCCACGCCGAGCGGAGGCAGCTGAGCTCAGCCCGGGCTGCAGCCCCGCCCCTCACCACACGGCTCTGAGGGGCGGGGCTTAGGCCCTGCCGGAGACACGCCGCTTGATGTGCTAGGGGTCGGTTCGCGGCCGGTTCCTAACAGGCCGGCCCGGTACGGGCAGCCCGGGGTTGGGGACCCTGGGTTAGAGGGCACAACGGTTCCCAGACTGCCCCTGGGGTGACAACCCATCACACCTAAACTACACTAGTGTCAGCAGGTTTGTCACATCCTGTCCCTCCCTTTCTCCACCCAGGATATTTCCTGCCTCCCACCATCTCTAGAAGCTCCCACCAGTGGTGAGCTCCAGCTGGGTCGCATGAACCAGTTGTTAAATTTAGAAGCCTTTTTGGAACCGGTTGTTCCAGGACAACTGGTTCTAAAAAAGCTTTTAAATTTAAGAAATGCTCGGGCAGCTGTCCGCCCGCCCCTGACCCCAGCTCACCTCCCCTTCTCCTCTGAAAGCTCCACCCTTCTTCTCCTCCCCTTTGAGGTTGTGGGGGCTGGATAGGGTCGGGGCAGTCAGAGGGCAGGGTACAAGGGGGCTGAATGGGGCAAGGGCCCGGGGGACAGTCAGGACGGCGCCGGGGTTGGAGGCGGGGGGGGGGGGCAGTCAGGGACAGAGAGAAGGGGTGGTTGGATGGGGCAGAGGTTCCAGGGGGGCATCAAGAATGAGAGGAGGGGTTTGATGGGGCGGCCGGGGGCCGTCCGGGGCCGGGGGGGATGGGTCAGGGGTCCCCGGGGGGGGGGCAAGGCGCAGGGGGGGTTGGAAGGGGCACGACCCCTGGGGGGGGCATGACCCCCTCGTGAGGTGAGGACAAGGGAACCTGTTGTTAATATTTTGGCAGCTCATCACTGGCTCCCACCCTCCTGTACATTTACTGCTTCTCTCCCTCCAAGCAGAACCCACCACCAGCTCCCTGAGAATCCCTTACCTGAGCCAGCTCCATTGCAGCCATTTCCTTCCCCCTGGGAGGAGGGGATGATCTGGAGTGAAACGTGGACGTTATTCTGTAGCCTGCCAGGGCGAGAAGGGCAATGTGAGAGAATTCAGACAGGGTTTCTGTCCTTTCCACATGTCGATTCCCCCCAGCATTGTTCCCTGCTAATGGACATTCTAGGTCCTGCCACACTGTGAAGCACAGAGTGACCTTATCCCAGTACAGGCCTAGCCCCCTCCCACCAGGGTGTAGCCCTCTGACACATGGTGAAACCCTCCCAGGAGCAGAGTGTCTCTCTTACACTTATCAAGTTTGCGGGCGATACCAAGCTGGGAGGGGTTACAAGGATTTTGGAGGATACAACTGAAATTCAAAATCATCTGGACAAACTGGAGAAATGGTCTGAAGTAAATAGGATGAAATTCAATAAGGACAAATCCAAAGTACTTCATTTAGGAAGGAACACTCAGTGGCACACATACAAAATGTGAAATGATGGCTTAGGAAGGAGCACTGCGGAAAGGGATCTGGGGGTCGTAGTGGATCACAAGCTAAATAGGAGTCAACAGTGTTGCAAAAAAGCAAGTATCATTTTGGGATGTATTAGCAGGAGTATTGTAAGCAAGACACGAGAAGAAATTCTTCCGCTCTACTCCATGCTGATTAGGTCTCAACTGGAGTAATGTGTCCAGTTCTGGGGGCCACATTTCAAGAAAGATGTGGACAAATTGGAGAAAGTCCAGAGAAGGGCAACAAAAATGATTAAAGATCTAGAAAACATCACCTATGAGGGAAGATTGAAAAAAACTGGGGAAGACTCAGAGGGGACATGACCATAGGACAAGAAGCAATGGATTTAAATTGCAGCAAAGGCGGTTTAGGATGGAGATTAGGAAAAAAACTCCCTAACTGTCAGAGTGGTTACGCACTGGAATAAATTGCCCAGGGAGGTTGTGGAATCTCCATCACTGGGGATATTTAAGAGCAGGCTGGACAAACACCTGTCAGAGATTGTCTAGATAATACTGAGTCCTGCCTTGAGGGCAGGGGACTGGCCTAGATGACCTCTCGAGGCCCCTTCCAGTTCTATAATTCTAAGAACCAAAAGCCAGAGAAGAGCAGAATCCAAGGAGTCACTCTGGGGATTCTCCCTGTCACTGTCCCCAAGGCAGCTCTCTCAGGTTTACAAAGCTGTTTGATGCTCCAGCCTTTATTCAGTCTCTCCTGGGAGTGCCCCTTTCATGGGCTGGGCCTAGTTTTAGCCTTTGGGAAGTGTGACCCCGGGGGCTCTAAGACGGGGCCTTCTTGCCTCAGCACATCTTGTTCCTTTCTGTGGCTCCCCAGTGAGTCCCAATGAGTAGATACTCCTCATACAGACTGTGAACATAAGAAGGGCCCACTGCATCAGAGCAATGGTCCATCTAGCTCAGTGGCCAATGCCAGGTGCCCCAGAGGGAATGAACAGAACAGGTAACCATCAAATGATCCATCCCCTGTCGCCCATTCCCAGCTTCTGGCAAACAGAGGCTAGAGACACCATCCTGCTCATCCTGCCTGTGACACTGGCAGACGAGGTGTTAGCTCTTACACAAGCCTCTATGTCTTAATTGAACATGGACAAACACACAGTGGAATCGGTCTGACTCAACTGTGTTACTATTGTTAAAACAGGTATTAGGATTCTAAGAACATGTTTAGACTTTATTGAATGCTTGTGAGTTGCTGCCTGGGTTAATATCTGACTAGTTTCATTGTGAGCCTCTGTGGCTCTGTAAATCACCACACAGGAGAGAGACTTTACCTAGGTGAAGTGCTGATTGACAGCCGAATGCATTACACCCTGCCTGGCAGGAAAGGTCCATCCACACCAGAGAGACTATTATGGGATGTTAAAGACAAAAGACTGTTGTGCTCTTGACTTCCCATTAGCTGAGTTTCCAGCTCAGAGCACATGGCAGGAAGGGGATGAAAAACCCCACACAGAGGGAACTGATGATCTGTATGCTGCTTGGACTCTGGGGGGCAAAGTTTCTAGGCATAAGCACGAAATCCCCAGCTGCTTAGCCGGGGTTAGTCCTAAAGAATATGCAGAGCTTGCTTATTAGAGAAGCTTCTATTACCTTTGAAATTTAAGACTGTAATTTGTCTGCATCTGGATGATTAGCTGCTGTGACAGGGCAAGGCCAGCTGGCTATAGGAAAGTAGTGAGAAACACGTATGTTAGCCCCAGGCTAAACAAATCCCTGTTACCATGGTAACCAAATGACAGTTGCTCCAGGTTAATCAAGACACCTGGGGCCAATTAACATCCTTCCAGAAAGCCCTGGAGACAGCTAGGTTGATGGGGACCCCTGAAGCCAATCAGGGGCTGGCTGAAACTAGTTAAAGAGCTCCCAGATAGGCAGGTGGGTGTGCAGAACAGGAGCTGTGGGAGCGACTGATCAGTACACACCAGATCAGGCACAAGGAAGGAAGCCCTGAGATAAGGGTGAAGTGGAGCCTGAGGAAGTGGGGGTGCTGTGGGGAAGTAGAACAGGGAATTGTATGTGTCCTGTTTCTAAAAGGTCAGATACCACAGCTGATACTATTAGGGTCCCTGGGCTGGAGCGTAGAGTAGAGGGGGGTCCTGGGCTCCCCCCTTTGCTGCCCTGATTAATCACTGAGACTGGGAGACAACAGAGACTCTGCAAGGGAGGGCAGCTTTGCCTCCCCTCCCTCACTGGCTTAGGATGAAAATGGCTCAGTGGGCTGTGACACTTGTCCCTAGAGAGAAGTGCTACGTGGAGGGTCACAGTGAGCCTCTGAGGCTAGCGAAATCCACCAGGAAATGCAGGGCCCATGGAGACAAGGACAGAGCTTTGTCACACTGCGTTAACTTTGTAAACAACTCTCATTTCCTTTCAAATAAATCTTAATACAGGTTGTGACAGGACTGGCTACAAGTGTTGTCTTTGCTGCGAGATCCAAGCGTCATTTGACCTAAGGAAGTGACTGGTCCTTCGGGCCTGGCAGTAACCTGAACGTTGCTGTGACTCGTGGGGTAAGGCAGGGGTTCTCAACCATGAGTCTGGGGCCCCCTGGGGGGCCATGAGCAGCTTTCAGGGGGCTGCCAAGCAAGGCCGGCATTAGACTCGCTGAGGCCCAGGGCAGAAAGCTGCAGTCCCAGCGCATGGGGCTGAAGTCTGGGCCCCTGAGCCCCACCACCCAGGGCTGAAGCCGAAGCAATGTAGCTTTGTGGGAGTCTGGGGCCCCAGGAAGTTGCCCTGTTTGCTACCCCTAACACCAGCCCTGGCTGTGATGTTATTAATATAACCTGTGACTGTATAGTTCATTGGTGCAACCACTGTTATATTTGCAGCAAATGTTGTACAACGGTTGTCGTAAGGTGTCTATGAAAAGGTTATAATTTGCTCCTGATGATGATACTACCTGTGTGGGCAGTTTTTGCAGTCAAAGTTAGGAATATTGGCTACGTTCTTGTACATCAGTGTGTTTTGATTCTGAAGTAGCCTTAGTAAAGCATTAGATCAGCTTCTTCAGAAAGGAATTTGCAAATCAAGTGCCCAATCAAGAAACACTTAAAGGACCTTGGGGAAACTCCAATCCACATACCCTGGTGGGCCGGGCCAGTTTCTTTACCTGCCACGTCCGTGGGTTCGGCCGATTGCAGCTCCCACTGGCCGCGGTCTGCCGTCGCAGGCCAATGGGAGATGCAGGAAGCGGAGCAGGCTGAAGGATGTGCTGCCTGCCACTTCCCGCTGCCTCCATTGGTCTGGAGTGACAAACTGTGGCTAGTGGGAGCCGCGATCGGCCAAACCTGCCAACATTGCAGGTAAACAAACTGGCCCGGCCTGCCAGGGTGCTTACTCTGGTGAGCCGCGTGCCAAAGGTTGCTGATCCCTGAGCTAAAATATTTAAGAGACAAGTCAGTTGAAAATATAGTGGTGCAAGAACAAAGTAACATCGCTTCCCATTGTTACACAGCTTCTAGCTGCTGGAGGCTGCAATCCCCTGTCGTTAACATGGTTATTGGGCTGAAATCTCCCCTTGGCCAGTCAGAGACAGACACGTACCTGTGTCGCTCCCCAGCTCCCGTTGCAGCGTCTCTAGGGGAAGGAGAAGATAGGAGAGGTGAGAATTCAGGCCCTCACATTCATGGAGAAACCCCCATTGCTTATTAATGGAACTGCTGTTAACGACGAGATGGTGACCAAGATCAGAGGCCGATAACGCAGCCGTTGCAGACAGAGCCAGCCCCACAGGGCTGCTCCATGGGGAAGAGCGACTCGCTGAGCTGGGCTGTGAGATGGAGCCCAGGATCAGTGACATCACTAGAGTCCTCGACTCCTTCCCAGGGTCAGGGTCGCTCTAACCAGAGGAGACGCCACCCCCAGACTCCAACTCACCTTTGAATCCCAGCAGCACCTCCTGCAGCATGGCACTTTGCAGAGAGAAATCGCTGAGTCTCTTCTCCAGCTCCGCAAATGACGGCTCTGGCTTCCGAAATGTCCCATCCTCCCTGCTGGGGAAAGGAGGGGTGAGAAATAGGCCTGAGCCCCAGACCCTGAGCCCAGCAACCCCCAAACTTCACAAAACCTGGATCTGAGCTTTGTAGCCTGAGATAGTCAATGTCAGGGTGAGTCACCCCAGCCCTGTGCTCCCCAGAGAGACGGGAAGTGGGGAGACACTAGAGCAAGGAACAGAGACATTGTTCAGGGGCTTTCTCAGGGACGCTCTGGTTCTGTGGGGGGCAGAGCCACCCCCTACGCTGGTTTACTGCAGGAACAAGGGGCACCAGCACGGAGATTATGTGGAAAGGGAGGAGACACAGACCAAAGAGTGGGCAGGTCCTACATGCTGACAGTGGCCACAGACAGAGCCCAGGGCTCCAGCAGGGAATGAACGTGGGCCCTTTAATGCCCAAAACCCCCGAACCCTTCAGCTGAAGCAGTAACCCTGGGACGTCCAGCTCCTTTGGCAGAGAGGGCCACATTGCCCTGTCCGTTACGGCCAGTGCATCAGTTTAGGACTCTGTGCCCTGCTCCATTCACAGCAGAACACCCACTGCTCTCCATGGGACACCCACGTAGGAAGAACAAGGGGGGAATCTGCCCTTCGTATGGGAAATAAAATTTTAGTTCTTAGTATTTTGCCAAGTCTTTGTCTGTCACACTCAGAGTCACTCAGGAGGAAAACAGACCCCTCCTGGACACCCCTGTAGGGCCCTGCTGGTTCTTCCCTGTGTTTCCCTGCCTTTCCCACCCTCCTTTCCCCATTTCTCTCTCGCTTCCTTGTTGTTGTCTCTCCTCTGTTCTTCCCTCCCTACAGCAACCCCCTATTCCCACCCCACAAAGGCTTCACTCCCGCCCTCTCCCCATTCCACCTGCTCGAGTGATCAGCCAGGGAACGTTTAATGTTCACATCAAAGTGCTGCCATTTCAGTTGACATCCCGATGACATTAACAGGGGACAGGAGAGTTCACGCTCTCAGAGCTACGGCTTCAGGCTGCTGGCAGCCCCAGCAAGGCAACGCTGTCTCCGTTCACACTGGGGAGGTGCTGAGGGCCAGCAACTCACTTTAACAAATGCGAAAGCTGAGATTCTGCGCCCTCTGAGTACGTGACGCGGCCACGTCAGTCCAGGAGACAGGCCTGGTCTGTCCCATCAGCCCTGGGTCTAGCAGCCCTGCTGTGACCTCATGAGCGACCAGACAGTAACCGGCTCGTCTCCTACCCGAGTCAGCCACTTGGGGAGACAGAATCACACGCTCCCAGGGCAGGGGGCAGCTTCCTATTCAGTGCAGTTATCAAACCTAGTGGCCCATGAGGGGGAGCGAAATGGAGCCCAGAACTTACCTGCCCCCAGTGCTCCCAGCACCCTAAAAAGGAGAGAAAGAGGAGGCCGTCAGGGGGAGTGTCCCTGGGTGGGGAGGCCTCCTGCTCTGCAGGGGTCACCACTGAGGCCTCGGGCAGTAGGGGAATTTCAGGTTTACATTCCCAGAGCAGCTGCCCCCCTACCAGCCCCAGCAAACCCTGCGGGCAGGTCCCATTGCGGAAATCTTCTCCCCGGGCACTTTACAGGCAGAAGATATTTCTCTGCATTGAGAATCAAATTCCCCACAGTGCTGAGAGACCCAGAAGGCCCCTGGCCCCACTAAACCCATTAACCTGCAGTGACAGGGGCCTTAGGCCTGGGTCAGGACCTCAGCCTGGTGGGAGAGGGGATTTCACCCTCCAAGTGCAAATGCAGAGAGACATTTCCAGGAGAGAAGGTCTTGGGGCTGCAGCATCCAGGACTCCCAGGGCCCATCCCTGGCACCGCTGCCAGACTCATTGGGTGACCTTGGGCAGGGCTCTGCCCCTCCCTCTGCCTCACTTTCCCCATTTCTCCCAGAGGGATAATGCCCCTGACCCCACTCTGTAAAGTGCTTTGGGGTCTAGGGCTCAGAAGCACCTAGAGAAATGCTGCGTATGATCATTGCAATGACAGCCTGACCTGCAGGGGTTGGCTCAGCGGCTGCTGCCCCTTCTCTCCTCCCCTCTCGCTGAGCAGGGAAATCTGCCAGGACAGGCTGCAGACGCCCTCATCCCTTCTCTGGACAATGGCTCTCTCTAGCTCCTCCAGCCGGGCCAGCAGCCGCTGTTCCTGCTCCTCCAGAAACCCTCGCAGCTCCTGCCACTCCCAGACGATCTTCTGCCTCTCAGCTGCCGTCTGTTTCTGCATCAGGGAGAGGGCGGCTCAGTAACGGGGGAACATAGAACATAAGAACGGCCAGAGTGGATCAGACCAAAGGCCCATCTAGCCCGGTATCCTGTCTTCTGACAGTGGCCAATGCCAGGTGCCTCAGAGGGAATGAACAGAACAGAGAATCATCAAGTGATCCATCCCGTCGCCCATTCCCAGCTTCTGGCAAACAGAGGCTAGTGACACCATCCCACTCATCCTGGCTAATAGCCACTAATGGACCTGTCCTCCATGCACTTCTCTAGTTCTTTTTAGAACCCTGTTAGTGTCTTGGCCTTCACAACATCTCCTGGCAAGGGGTTCCACAGGTTGACTATGTGTTGGGTGAAGAAATACTTCCTTTTGTTTGTTTAAAACCTGCTGCCTATTCATTTCACTGGATGACCCCTAGTTCTTGTGTTATGAGGAGGAAATAACACTTCCTTATTTACTTTCGCCACACAAGTCATGTTTTTATAGACCTCTACCATATCCCCCCTTAGTCGTCTCTTCTCCAAGATGAACAGTCTCAGGGTTTGTCTACACTGGCACTTCTCTCCTGCCAACAAAGAGAAGCTACACTGCGCGCCTGTCAGCAGAACGGCTGTAGCGGCACAGTCGTGTGGCTAAAAGCTGCGGAGTGTAGCCATAGCCTCAGTCTTATTAATCTCGCCTCATATGGAAGCTGTTCCATATCCTTCAGCATTTTTGCTGACCTTCCCTGAACCTTTTCCAATTCCAATATATCTTTTTTGAGATGGGGCGACCAGATCTGCACACAGTATTCAAGATATGGACATACCATGGATTTATATAGAGGCAATAGGATATTTTCTGTTTTATTGTCTATCCCTTTCCTAATGATTCCCAATATTCTGTTTGCTTTTTTGACTGCTGCTGCAGATTGAGTGGCTGTTTCCAGAGAACTATCCACAGTGACTCCAAAATCTCTTTCTTGAGCGGTAACAGCTAATTTAGACCTCATCATTTTATGTGCATTTGATATTATCTTTTCCAATGTGCACTATTTTGCATTTATCAACATTGAAATTCATCTGCTCGGTAACTGGGGAAAATCATAAATGCACCTGGGGGCGGGTGGCAGAGTTATTTACCAGAACACAAGATCTCTTGCAGTGGGGGATGGGAAGTTCATTTATCCCGGGAAGGGAGGAGGGATCAGGACCGGGGTGAGCTGTACATCACCTACAGGAGGGACACTTCTCCCCAAAACCTCATCAACATGCACTGAGCCAAATCCTCCATCTCTGCAGCCCACATTTCATCTCCTTCCTCCCCATCCCCCCAGGAGCTAGAAAGGATCCCTGGTCATTGTGACATCCAGGCAGCCCGTGGGCAGGGGCTTTGGGCTAACACAGACTGACCCTCTCCTGCCCAGCAGCCTCCTGCATCTTAAGGGCTCCAGCGGGGATGGGTCCCTGGCTGAGGCTGGCAGGGTGGGCCCTGCACTCACCAGGTCATTCTTATGCCAGGCAAACCTAAGTGACGGGGGGCTCTGGGCACCTACCAGCAGCTCCTCGCTCTGCCGCTCCTCCTTGGCTTTGGCTGCTTCTCTCTCTTTTCCCAGAGGGGCCAGATGCTTTTGTGGGGCCTCCTGGAAGAATCAAGGGAGGGAGGGTTAGAAACTGCTGCAAACCTCCCAGCTGCCAGATTTCAGGGCCCATCCTGCCCTGCAGATGCCTGTGCAGGGTCCCTGGGACTCAGACTGAGAGGAACTGGTGAAACAGGGAGCAGCTTTCCCAGAGCAAACAGAGCCCCAGGCTGCAGTGACAAGGGTGCAGCCCAACCCCAGCTCCCGGGGCCTCACCCACATCCCAAGCAGCCAACTTCAGACAGTCCCCACTTTCCCCAGCGCCAGCCCCAAAGCTCCGCAGGGCCAGATCTGAACATGAGATTTCTAGCTTGTGTATGGAAACTTGGTGGACTGCTTCTATCATCAGTCAGGGTGAGAAATTGCTAATTCAAATTCTATCCAGACAGTATGTTAGGCTTAGTTTGAGTTTTTGGTTATTTGCTAAGTAATCTGCTTTGATCTGTTTGCTATCACTTATCGCTGGGAAATTGGCTATTGGAGTCTATCTGTCCTTGAGTGGCTTAGGTCAGGGGTCCCCAACCTTTTCAGGACCAGGGACCGGTCGGGAGCGCTCGTCCCGCGGCTCAGCTGGATGGCCCGCAGGCATGCCTGCAGCAGCTCAACCGGAGCCGGTGGACCTCCCGCAGGCGTGCCTGCGGGCGGTCCAGCTGAGTTGCGCGACCAGCGAACCGTCCGCAGTCATGCCGGCGGGAGGTCCACCGGAGCCCGGAGCAGCGGACCTCCCGCAGGCATGACTGCGGAGGGAGCGCTCGTCCCGCGGCTCGGGTAGACCTCCCGCAGGCACGCCTGCGGGAGGTCCACTGGGTCGGTTCGCGGCCCAGTTTCTAAGAGGCCGCGGACCGGTACTGGGCCGCGGGTTGGGGACCCCTGGCTTAGGTAAAGCACTCAGGTAGCTTAGTTGGGTGTATGGCGCCACCTGCTGTCGTGTTGGGTGATAACAGGGCCTGAGAGGCTGGCTGAATCTCCAGCAAAGCAGCGAGAGAAGGCCAGCCCAGCTTGAGGGTTAGAGGCGCAGCGGTTCCCAGAAGCCCCAGACTGCACCCTGGGGCAACAACCCATCACACCCTAGAATACACAAGTCTCAGCAGGTTTGCACATCCTGTCCTCCCATTCCATACCCTAGATAGTTCCTGCCTCCCACTACTTCTAGCAGATCCCACCCTCCTATACATTTACTGCTCCTCTCCCTCCAAGCAGAACCCATCCCTGAGAATCCCTTACCTGAGCCAGCTCCATTGCAGCCATTTCCTTCCTGCTGGGAGGAGGGGATGATTTGGGGCGAAACGTGGATGTTATTCTGTAGCCTGCCAGGGCGAGAAGGGCAATGTGAGAGAATTCAGACAGGCTTTCTGTCCTTTCCACATGTCGATTCCCCCCAGCATTTTCCCTGCTCATGGACATTCTAGGTTCTGCCACACTGTGAAGCACAGAGTGACCTTATTCCAGTACAGGCCTAGCCCCCTCCCACCAGGCTGTAACCCTCTGACACATGGTGAAACCCTCCCAGTACCTCTGTTACACTTATAAAGTTTGTGGACGATACCAAGCTGGCAGGGGTTGCAAGTGCTTTGGAGGATAGAATTAAAATTCAAAATTATCTGGACAAACTTGAGAAATGGTCTGAAGTAAAGAGGATGAAATTAAAGAAAGACAAATCCAAAGTACTCCACTTAGGAAGGAACAATCAGTTGCACACATACAAGACAGGAAATGACGGCCTAGGAAGGAGCACTGCAGAAACGGATCTGGGAGTCACAGTGGATCACAAGCTAAATATGAGTCAACAGTGTTACAATGTTGCAAAAAAAGCAAGTATAATTCTGAGCTGTATTAGCAGGAGTATTGCAAGCAAGACACAAGAAGTAATTCTTCCGCTCCACTCCGCACTGATTAGGTCTCAACTGGAGTATTGTGTCCAGTTCTGGGTGCCTTCATGGGCTGGGACTAGTTTTAATCTTTGGCAAGTGTGACCCCGGGGGCTCTGAGACTGGGCCTTCTTGCCTCAGCACATCTTGTTCCTTTCTGTGGCTTCCCAGTGAGTCCAAATGAGTAGATACTCCTCATACAGACTGTGAACATAAGAATGTGTTTAGACTTCATTGAATGCTTGTGAGTTGCTGCCTGGGTTAACATCTGACTAGTTGCACTGTGAGCCTCTGTGGCTCTGTAAATCACCAGACAGGAGAAAGTGCTGATTGGCAACAGAATGCATTACACCCTGCCTGGCAGGAAAGGTCCATCAACATCAAAGAGACTATTATGGTATGTTAACGAAGACACAAAAAACTGTTGTTGTGCTCTTGACTTCCCATTAGCTGAGTTTCCAGCTCAGAGCACATGGCAGGAAGGGGATAAAAAACCCCATGCAGAAGGAACTGATTATCTGTATGTTGCTTGGACTCTGGGGGGGCAAAGTGTCTAGCCATAAGCAAGAGATCCCCAGCTGCTTAGACGGGGTTAGTCCTAAGGAAGATATAGAGCTTGCTTATAATAGAAGCTTCTATTACCTTTGAAATTTAGGACTGCAACTCGTCTGCATCTAGAGGATTACCTGCTTTAACTTTGTAAACAACTCTCCTTTCCTTTTAAATAAGTCTTAATACAGGTTATGACAGGACTGGCTACAAGTGTTGTCTTTGTTGGGAGATCTAAGATTCAATTGACCTAAGGAAGTGACTGGTCCTTTGGGCCTGGCAGTAACCTGAACATTGCTGTGATTCGTGGGGTAAGGCAGGGGTTCTCAACCAGGGGTCTGGGGCCCCCTGGGGGGCCGTGAGCAGCTTTCAGGGGGCTGCCAAGCAAGGCCGGCATTAGACTCGCTGAGGCCCAGGGCAGAAAGCTGAAGTCCCAGCGCATGGGGCTGAAGTCCAGGGCCCTGAGCCCCACCATCAGGCCTGAAGCCAAAGCCTAAGCAATGTAGCTTTGTGGGGGCCCCTGTGGCATGGGGCCCCAGGCAGTTGCCCTGCTTGCTGCCCCCTAACACCAGCCCTGGCTTTTATATGCAGAAAACCAGTGGAGTTTTTATAGCATGTTGGGGGGGGCCCGAAAGAAAAAGGTTGAGAATCCCTGGAGTAAGGGACCATCTGTCACAGAGGTGAGCTCACCTGCATGGTGAGATATATGGGATCACCCAAGAGGACTGTCTGTGGTTCCATGTTAATGCTGTTACAGAGCCTGAAGCGTTTACATTGGATTCTAGGTTGGTGAAATCTCCATACAGACCACAGACCCAATTTGGGGTTTGTTCCCTGCTTCTTACCAGTCTGCCCGAGGCTGGTGCTCGTGCTCTCGAGTCACTGGGGACAGCGTTACAGAGAGAGGGGCTGTGACTTCCCCACGGTCACTGAACAGGTCTGTGACAGAGCCAGGAACAGACCCTGTTAACTCCAGAGCCCCGTCACCCGCAGCTTGGGAAGGCCCCCAGAGCACACTGTATTAGGCTGCAGGAAGAGGTGTGCAGGGACTGCAGCTGAGCTGCCCTGCCAAGACAGCCTGTGCATCCATGGACAAACCACCTCGCTGGGGGGTGTCCCCTGGGTCAGGAGAAGTCAGTGTCCAGCCCTGTGGGGCTGTGCTCCTGGCTCATACCTCCAGCACTCACTGCTGCCCCTCCCTTCCCAGCTGCACTGTTCAGCCAGCCCCAAGCCTCTGTGAGGTCACTTCCCCCAGCCCCCACCTCAAACCTTCAAACTGGGACATGGTGCACCAGTGCCAATCAGAGTGCACTAGTGTAACTTCTGTCTGTACTAAGGGTTTGCACCAGTGCCTAAAACACCAGGGTGGCAGAGACCTTCAGAAACAGCAGTACGGTGGCACTAGAACCTATTTCTAGCTCGGTCACGGACAGCCTGGGTGACCTTGGACACGTCAATGTTTCTCCTCCCAACTTCAGTCTCTTTACCCAGCTGCCACTCACTGGGGTCTCCTCTCTCTCCAGAGCTGCTCACCACTACAGTCTGTGTGGGTGTCCCCAGAGCTAAGGCAGGTCAGCTCTGGAATAGTCTTACAAGGGGGCTGGGAGTCTCTGTCCCTGGAAGTTTTTAAGAACAGGTAGGACAAAGCTCTGTCAGAGATAATCTACAGATACTTGGTCCTGCCTTGGCAGAGACAGCTGGACTTGATGACATCTTGAGGTCCTATCTAGCCCTACATTTCATGGATGCCATGCAATATATACGTATAAAACAACATACAGAGAAAAAGCGCACGACAACATGATGTCAGGCCATTCAAAAAACAACAACAAAACAAAAAAATACATTGCACAGCATAAAATGACAATACTAAGGAGAAGAAAGCAACACAATGCAAACTAACACACCTTAGGACAAAAGTACACAATGCAAAATAGCTCAACTCAAACCAACATAACACAGACACCAAACATGCTGAGGCAAAACAATGCACCATAAAACTGCTACACAATATGGTGCGATCACAGTTCCAAAAGGCACCGTGCAAAACAGCTCAGCGTAGAACAGGGCACAGCACAAAGAGAATTATTTCAGTGTAGGCCTGGAAGGGATCTTGAGAGGGCGTCTACTCCAGCCCCCTGTGACGAGTCAGGACCAAGTATCCCTAGACATTCCCAGACTGGTGCATCTCTAACCTGGTCTTAAAAACCTCCAGTGAAGGAAATTCCACAGTCTCCCTTGGAAGCCAATGCAAGGCAAACACAGACCAAAACAACGCTGCACACACACACGCTGGGCTTGGGGTTAAGGGGAGAGGCAAGAACTGAAACAATCTGGGTTCAATTCCCAGCTTTGCCCCAAATTCTCCATGCAAACTTGAGCAAATTACTTCAGCTCTTTGAGCTTCAGTTTCCCCATCTGTAAAATGGAGAGTCGCCTCCCACCATTGGCCTATTTAGCCTTTGAGCTTTTTGTGGCAAGGCCTCTGTCCCTGTGGGCATGTTCACACTGCAGTCAGACACCGGCGGCTGGCCCGTGCCCGCTGACTTGGGCTCACACGGCTCAGGCTGTGGGGCTGTTTAATTGTGGTGTCCATGTTCCGGCTGGGGCTGCAGCCCAGGTCTGGCACCCTCCCACCTCGCAGGGTCCTACAGCCTGTCTCCAGCCTGAGCCCAGACACCTACACTGCAATTAAACAGCCCCTTCGCCTGAGCCCTGTGAGCCTGAGTCACCTGGCCTGGGCCAGCTGGGGGTATTTAACAGCAGGGTAGAGATACCCTTGGTGTCTTTTCCGCACCTGCCACAATGGGGACCCTGATCTTGGTCAGTGTCTGTGCAGAGCCCTGCACAACAGGAAGCCTGATCTCAGTTGAGGACTCTGGAACTCCCAGCATTACAGGATCCCTGATTTTATTTAGGGCCCCTGTAGCAACTGGCAAAATGTGGGAGCAGGATCTCTGTCAGGGTCTGTGCAGTGCACAGTACAGTGGTGGGGTGTGATCTTTGTTAGGGTCAGTGCAATACCAGGCCCAACGGGGACACAGATCTCAGTCGAGGTCTCCCAAGTGCCCAGAACAATGGAGGCAGTGGTTTGGGTTACAGTCGTGTGCTGCCTGGCACCAGGGAAGCCGTGATTTCGGTCCAGGCCTCAGTTTTACCTGGCACAACAGCGGGATCTAATCTCACATCAGGTCTCTTCAGCGCCTGGCAGAAAGGGGCCCAGATCTCAGTTGGGGTCTCTGCAGCACCTGGCAGAACAGGGACACGCTCAGTACGATAAGAGCCCTGAGCTCTGTCACACACCTGGAGAGAAAAGCAGGAAGATTTTCGAGCATTCGATATCAGTATTTCAGAACTGAGGAGAAAATGGGGCACAAACTAAATATTTGCCAATATAAGGGACAAGCATCATGTGGGGAGATTTTATGTCACCATTCAATCACTCAAGAGGAAAGAGGGGAAATTTGAGGGGATTATACAGCGATATTAAATCAACAACAGAATGGGATGGATTCTTCTTGCCCCACAGTCACATGGCCGGCAGGGATCCCTGGGTGATGTGGCTTTCACAGGGGACAGGAGTGGGGCTGGCTATGGGGAAGGGGCTGGCAGTAGGGTCTGGGAATGTGACTAGCGGCGGGGGCTGCTGGGTTGGGCAGGGTGGGGGGGGAAGTAGCTGGGAGGGAAAACCTGGGGCTGGGCCGTCTCCATGGGGGACACTTGCTCCTCCCCCCCTTCCTGGCCCTTCCCAGGCCCCGTTGCCAGCAGAGAGTGGCCCCCCCAGCCCAGCCCAGAGGTGTCCCTGTCTCAGGGCCCCCCCAGCCTCTGCCCATTCACCCTCTGCCCAGCTCAGGAATCCCTCGGGGGAACCATTTCCCACCCGCACAAGGACAAATCCCTGCAGGTGGAAATGGGGGAAACCCCCCAAACCTGAGACCTGAACTGGCCACTGGCGAAGGGGAGAGAAAATGGGGCACAATCGGGGGGGGGGGGGACAGGGAACTTCTCAGGGGTTGGGGGGAGGGGGGGGTCACCCTGGGCGCTGCTCGTGGCTCTCTAGGAGAAAGGGGGCAGGACGGGGAGGAGGGGGTCCCCACGGGAGGGGCAGCGGTAAATCCGAGGGGATCTCAGCCCCCCCCTTTCTCTGCCCGCTCCTCGGGGGTCACCTGCCCCCCCCCCCGGCCATGTCCGGGCTGCACCGACATTTCCGCCCGCCCCACGCAGGGACCCCAGGGTTAATGAAGGTCTCTCCCGCCGCGATCTGCGCATGCCCAGAGCCCCACCGGCACCAACCCTTCTCCGGCCCGGGAGAGGCTCCAACGGCCCCGCGCGAGCCAGGCAGAGCCGCAGCGCCCAACGCTCCTTCGCAGCCCGGCTCTGGCTTCACCGCTAACATCACTTCCGCTTCCGGGAGAGTCAGTAACTACATCTCCCAGCCTGCCCCGGGGGCGCTTCCGCTTTCTCCAGCTCAGGGAAGGGAGGGTTCCAGCAGCTGTTACTGCGCATGCTCCGTGCGAGCCCCGCTGCGGGCGGGAGAACAAAGCTGCTGCTGCCGCCTCCGCGTGAGCCGGGCCCGGGCTGAGCCGCTGCTGCTCCCCGGGGGGGGGTCTGTGCGGGGGGGCCCGGCCGGGGAGGGTTTCTCCAGCTGGGCGCCGCCCCCCGGGCAGCCCCGGGCTCCGCCCGCCCCGGCCCCGCCCGGAGCCCCCGGGGAGTGAGAGACCCCGGGGGGGGGGCGCTGGGGGGGCGGGCACGTGACTCTGCCCCGGGGAACCCGGGAGAAGCCTCGGAGCCGCCTCGGCCCCAGCGGAGCCGCAGCAGGATCCGCCCCACGCTGGGATGGGGGGCCCGGCGGGGGGGGCATTAAATCGCTCTCCATAGCCCTGTGCTGCTCCCGGGCACTGCGCATGCTCAGTAGCAGCTGCTGAAGCCGCTGCCCTTCCCCCCGCCCGCATCAGCCGGAACGTTCAGCTGGGAGGGCGAGGGGCAGGGGCTGAGCAGGGAATTGATGGGGGGGGTCAGGCAGGTGGGGGCGGGGCTGTGGGGGCTAAAGGGAAGATCTGGGCGGGGGGGGAGTCGGGGTTGCAGGGGGCGGGGGTCATTGGGGCGGGACGTTTGAACTGTTTTGTGCAGCCAGGAAATTCCCGCGGGGGGGGGGCGGTGAGTTCACTGAATCCTGCCCTGTTTGGGCCCCGTCCTCCCACCTACAAAGTCTCTCCAGCTTTTCCCCTTTTCCCCCATTGTCACACGTGGCTAGAAAATCCAGGAGATCCTCCCCAATGATGAGCTCTCTAACCACCCCCGATTTCCCCTGGTCTCTCCATACTTCTCAAGTGTCCCTTTAAAATCTCTCCCATGGGGCAGCTTTCCCCCCCCCCACTTTATCTGCCGCGATTTGTCCTCATTTAGGTGGGAAATTGTTGCCCTGAGTCATTCCCCAGCACATGACAGCCCCTGGAGTGGGGATGGGAGGAGATGCCCGTTCTCTGCCAAGGCGGGGATGGAAAAGCACGTGTCCCCCATGGAGACTGCCCAGACCGGAGCTTCCCAATCCCACCCACTGACCCCAAACTACCAACACAGTTTCCCCCAGCCCTCAGTTGCCAGTCACCTGCCCGTCCCCCACTTCCGCCCGCTTCCTTTATCCAGGGAGCCTTCCAGCTCCCCCTCCCCCCTTAAATCAGCTCCTCCCAGGCTCCCTGCTGCCCATGTGAATGGTGGCAGTGGGGGGGAACCATCACTTTGTGTTTATATATTGGATAGTCTCATAAAATGGAGTCAAACAGTCTCCCTTTTCCCTCTAGTTATTTAATAGCAACATAAAATCCCCCTCAGATCTTGGTATTTTTCTCTCATGTTATCAATTGCTTAGCTTGTGGCTTGTTTTCTCTGCAAATCTCAAAGACTGATATAAAATACTCTAAACATTTGCCCAACTTTTCTTTAGTTGTCTAATTCTAAGTGAATATCCCCTGAGATTTTTTTCCTTGTCTCTCTCATGATAAAATACAAAGAAAATCTCAGATTGACACCTTTCCTCAGATTCTTGAACATGGATATAAAATGTTTGCAAATGTTGCCCATTTCCTCTTTATTCATTTATCAAATATTGATGTGAAACACTCAGATTTTGCCTCCTATCAACAACTGATATAAAATCCCTCTGATTTTCCACTTTCCTCTCTATAATTTGCAAAATGGATCCAAAATCTCTCAGATTTCCACCCTTTCTCTTTCATTTCTGAACGTTGCTCTCAAAGCTCAGGATTTCCCTCTTTCTGTGTCAATATCAAATGTTAGTTAAAAATCCTCTCGGGTTTGGGGCTGTTCCCCGTGTTCCTAAATCCCACCAACTTCTTCCTTCGAGGGAACCTGTTGCCCTGAGTTCTTCTCCATCCTGGATGTTGTAGGGAGTTAAATTGCCCAGAGATCATCTTTCCCGACTCCTTTGAGAATCATTTGTTCCCTCCTTTACCTCTGTTAAAATGTTTGCTGAAGAAAGAGACCAGCCAGATATTTAATACCCATCAAAGCCAGAGGCCTCCCCCTGTTTGGGGATCAGTGGTTCCCAGCTGGTAACGGGAGAGTTGGCTGGACCCTTTTCTTTACTCCAGCTGGCATGGGATGAGGAGGTCACTCTGAGTGCAGTGTGGGTCCAGAAGTATCCTAAACCCCATGACAAATGGTCTCTGTGATGTAGCCACCTCTGGGGTGGCTCCATGGTGACCATTATTTGCTAGTGACAGGGCATGGACATGTCTTACCTCTCTGCTGAAGGGCAGGCGGGGGTCCTAGGAGGGCAGTGGGGGAATCCCAGGAAGGCAGTGAGTTCCTAATTGGGGTCCCTCGCTGGTGGGTGCTCTTGGTGGGATTCCCAGCCTGGCAGTGAAGATCTGGTGGGGGTTCTCTGGCCGGTGGGGCTCTGAGGGGGTATCTAGGATCTCTCTGGCCAGGGATTCTGGGAGTTGGGTCCCAGGAAATATCTGGTGGGACCCTGGCTGGGGTGTTCTGGGTACTGGGGGTGTTGGGGGCCCCTGGATGGAGGCTCTGGGGGCTGCTACTAACCATGTTCCTTCTCTCTGATCAGCTTGTGCCAGAATCCTGGCTCCAAGCACTGCCCGACATTCCCTGGCCAGGCCCAGTCACTGTGATAACTTTCTAGCCACTTATCAAACACTGTGAGGTGAAATCACAGATTTTGCATTTCTCCCCTCTTGAAAACTGCAGGAACTTCCAGTTCCATTGGGAAAACTCCTGCCCGATTCCTTGTCCTAGATCTGGAGGGTGAGGGAAGTGGGAAGGAGTGCTACACTGTGGCACTATCTTCCACAGCATTCTGGACTCGTGAGCTCTCTCCTGCCGTCCATCACCCCCCTCTGACAAACAGAGGCTAAGGACACCATTCCTTAGCCAGCCTGGCTGATAGCTATTAATGGAGTTAGCCTCCATGGATTTATCCAGTTCTCTTTTAAACCCTGTTATATTCCTAGCCCTCACAACCTCCTCAGGCAAGGAGTCCCACAGGCTGAGTGTGCGTTGTGGGAAGAAATACTTCCTTTTGTTTGTTCTAAACCTGCTTCCTATTAATTTTCATTTGGTGATTCCTAGTCCTTGTGTTATGAGCAGTAAATAACACTTCCTTCTTCACTTTCTCCACGCCAGTGATGATTTTATAGACCTCTCTCATATCCCCCCTTTGTCTCTTTTCCAAGCTGAAAAGTCCCTGTCTTTTTAATCTCACCTCATACAGAAGTTGTTCCATACCCCTAATCATTTTTTTTGTTCTTTTCTGAACCTTTTCCAATTCCAATATATCTTCTTTGAGATGGGGAGACCACATCTGCACGCAGTATTCAAGATGTGGGTGTACTATGGATTTATAGAGAGGCAATATGACATTTTCTGTCTTATTATCTATCCCTTTCTTAATGACTCCCAAGTTCTTGTTTGCTTTTTGACAGCCACTGCACGTTGAGTGGATGTTTTCAGAGAACTATCCACAGTGACTCCAAAATCTCTCGAGTGGAAACATAATTTAGACCCCATAATTTTATGTATAGTTGAGATTGTTTTCCAATGAGCTGCACTATGTGTTATCCTGACATCTAGTACTGCTGAGATCCTGCAATCAGTGATATCCCTGCCCTTCCTGTTCCCTTTCTCCCCTGAACCCCACCAGCCCATAGTTACTGTTCCCAGCTTCCCCAGGACTCTCTCATTGTCTCTGGACCTGTCTGTCAGCAAGAAGCAGTGCCAGGGAGACTTGCCATCTCTAGAGACTTCGATTTCTGGGACATGGATTTACTTTCTATGTGTTCTAGGAGACTCTTTGAAATTGAGTGTCTGTGACATTAACCATAGTGCAATCTGGACTGTTGAACAGCTGTGAGACTCAGTTCCCAAGCTGGGGTGCCTTTTACACTGCTTTACTGTGAGAACAGCCACTCCTGGGCAGGTAACACACAGTCTCCAGCATGTAACTTGCTCCCAGCTACACAGTACTGAGTGCTGCTAGTCAGCAACTCTCGAATTACAGTACCCCACAAGAGAACCCCAGAAAATTCTCTGCTCCCAGACTTCTCCCAGAAATGTGCATCTTGCACTGTCCAGCACACTACTGAACAATGGGAGCTCATATGAAATCTGTCATTTCATCAGTGGAAAATGACATGTGCCAACCTTGTCATTCCAAATGGAGTTTCCAACACACTTGAATCCAAACACACTGGTTAGGTAAAACAATAAAACAAAATTGTTAACTGCCGGAAAAAAATCTTTTCAGTGGCTAAGGGTAATGAGGCATAAAAGTCAGAATTGTTTACAAAAGAAATGCAAAGATAAAACACAAATTAACGTTTAAGTTAACAAGCTAAAATGGATTCAAAGCAAATGTTTCTCTCTCCATGTGCTGAGACAGGCTGGCTTTCCTTTCAGCCAGGACTCCCCCGTAACCTGCCCCTGCCTCCCAAGTTCAGTTCTTCAGGATTTGTCATGGGCAGAGGGAAAGGGGAGAGAGAGAGTCCCAAGCATTTTCCTCACCTCTTTTTATAATTCAGTCCTTTCTATTAGAAACAACTTCAATTCTCAGCTGAGTCATGGTGACAGGCTGTCTGTTGGAGATATGAGTTTCAGGTCTCCCTCTGATAGAATGTAAATGTCTTCTTCACACCTTCCCCCTGCCAGCGAATTGCTGTTTGCCTTGCTGTCTCTGAGGAACTGGTCTGTGGGTGTTCCCAGAATTGTAACTTTTTGTAATATCCTACAGTAAAATCTCATAACTTTACATACAGTGTTGCTACACATTTTAACAGGAGGATAATATTCAGTAGATTATGTGATTTCAAGTGATACTTCACAAACCATACTGTGTACAAAATTGATCATAATTTTCCAGAAGAGTGAACATAGGATTACAGACTGACACAGGGCCTGTGTGTGTGTTCCCAGCAGATATGTGGATTTTTCAATCCCTCCTAAGCAAAGTGTTCTGCATCTTCAAGGACCTGGTTTACTAAGTGTGACACTGCATGGAATTGTGAGAGGCTTCCTATTATTATTACTTTGCAATTTTATCATATTGGTATTAATAATGAATTGTGCTAGATATGCCATGTTAGGTGTCAGGGAAAATGTTATAATTTTCCAAGTATGATCATTTTTTTTTGTTTGTATCACTTTTGTATTGTGAGATATAGATACGTAGGGTATATCTGTATTCCAGACTGTGGACTGTGTTTCTGGGTGACACCCTCAGATCTATTGGCATCAACAACACTGCCTAGCCTGTTTGATGGCCCGTCCAGGGTCATCAGCTGTACAATGAATCCATGGAAAGGATCAAGGGGATACACCGATTGAGTCAGCAAGACATGCCGGGGAATGCCTGTGTAACGAGAACGCCAAGGATTTTCCAGGCCTGTAACACTCGCTTCCTCCCCTCTGCAGAAACGGAGCCTTAGAGCAGCCCGGATCCAGCATGGGAGCTGAGACCCCACGGGGCCCTGGGAGCTGTAGTTCCTTGGCCAGCTCCCTGCCTTGGAGCAGGGAAGGAACTACATTTCCCAGCATTCCCTTGGCTGCTATCAACAGGAAAGGGAGGGGGGAAGCTGCGAGACTCCATGCGCTGCAGCTTGCTGTGGCTGGGGAGCTGGCTGCTAGAAGGGGGTGGCAGTGTGAATGGGGAACAAGTGTGCCCAAGGAGTAGACGGCTTTGGCCCAGGTAGCACCCTCAGAAGACTTCCCCAGACTGGCTTAGGGATGCTGGTGTGACCTCGCCTGGCAGCCCCCAAGGAAGGAACTGGGTGGACTAAATGGACAGTGTCCCCTTCTATCTGAAGCCTGGCAAGGGAGGTATGTGGATCCCACCAGAAGTTAAAATGGTAAGTAAGGGAGGGGAGGCTTTACTAGAGGACCTGGGCAGCTTCAGATACAGTACAGGAGGATTTCCACTTCTGAGCCATGAAAATAGAAATTGACTTTTTCCTTTCCAGATTTAGCTAATGTTCAGAAAGGGAATCTAGCGCCTGCCTTCCAGATTTGAACACCCTCAAAATTCAGAAGTGCTCAAGCTCAATTTGGGCAGCTGTTACTTCATTTCTCCCAAATCAAATATGCTGATCCACTGTCATTTGCTGTAGAAAAAGTAGGATAAAATTGAGCAACAAATGCTGGGGTCTTCCCAGTGCTCACTAGGGCTGGAATTGCTATTTTCAACAGCCATTACCATTTTTTTAAGTTTTGCTTGTTTAAAAGGAAGACAGTGATATTGCACTGGCAAATCCCCCATAGAAACAAAGAGTGGAACAAAAGAATAATAAAGGCACCTCAAGTTTTCCTCATTTATGTAGGACAGTCTTATAAGATGGATCCAGACATCTTCCAATCACACAAGCTGAAAATTATTCCACTTTACTGCAGTAACCATGCGGGAATCAGTCCTGTCTGTGTTCTGTGCACATCCAAAATCCCTGCTGAACTCAGAAGTGCCTTGCTTTTGTGACCATCTCACCTGATATGTTCAGCCCTTGTAAGGGAAGCAGGTTCACATTTAGTAATTGGGTGGGAAGCGTCTCAGAAAAAGTTAGGTGCTGTAGGAGGTGTTGCTTATTCACTAGTGTCACCTTCCTGTTACACTAGTAAACCAGTGCCGCACAGCAGGCACTTTGCTCCTGGAGTCTAGAATGGGGCCTTTGCGTCTATACACAGCCCATTAAAGACAATGAAAAGCCTCCCACTCACTTCAACAGGCTTTGGCCAGAACTGGTTATACACAGGGTAACCCCACTGTCTTCACAGGGTCCTGGTCTCACAGCGGAGGGGTGGGGCATGTGAGCTTGTTGCAGAGCTGCTGCTCCGGGATGGGAATCTCCTGGCACCCCAGCCTCCAAAATCATCCAGGCTTCACTTTCTGCACGACTAGGTGCTGGCTGAGGGGGGCATGGGAATTGGTGGCCTCTGCTGCAGGTGATGGGAATTGCAGGTATTTAAAGCCATGGCCTAGAGGAGGGAAGTGCCTAACTGCAGAGTCTGCAGCTGCCTAGGGCCAGGGCTGAGGATTCAGAGTCCCTAGTGCTGCCGTTGCAAGGTTCAAGCAATGCTGTGACTGGTGACATGGGGGGTACTGGAGACAAGGCTAGAGAAGGTCTGAATGAGGAAGGAGATAAATCTGTGGGGAGTTTCCTTGATCACTATGAAAGTTCTGCTCACTGTGGACACTGGTAAACCCACATGGGTGCACAGCTCAATAAGAAAACCCGGGGGCTGAGGGAGCTGTGTAGGGCAATGCATATAGTCATGGAGAGGTGTGTGATCAAAATGAAAAATGTCTCTGAGGTTCAGTAGCGGGTATCCTATGGCACCAATGGCACTGCCCCACCAGGCCCACACTCGGAGCCCACAGTGACTACATAGGGGCCTACAAATATGTTTGGTACCAGGACCCACAGAAGGTTAATCTGGTCCTGACTGCCTGAGCACTATTTCAGCCCCACATTTTTGGGTGGACCTCCCACAGTGGGAGCTGCAGAGCCCTCCCCCGCAAAACACACACCCACCCCATCCTACCTCCTGGTGTTGGGAGGGGAACAGGAGAAAGGACAAAAGAAGCAAGAGAAGAAGCGAAAGGAGGGAGGGATGGAGGAAAAGGTGAAACAAAAAGGACAAACCCTAATGTCCCCAGTGATTCTAAGGGACAAAATCCCAGGTGTGCAATAAAATTCTGCCTCCTTAAGCTCGTGTTTTCCATGCCTAGAATTCAACTCCCACCAGATGGATCAGACTGAACAGGTTTCAAACCTCCAGGAGGCTTTTACCTTCTAAAGAGGGACGGCTGTTTTCTAGTAAAATCACTAAAAGGGAAGGAGAAAACTCGAAAGAGGTTCCTCCTGGTGCTCACGTCCGTGAACCCGAATACTCTCTCAGTCCTCAAAGAGAGACCTGGAGAAGGAGACTTGCTGAAGCAAAGCCACAGGGGTCTCTGAGGTTTCCCTGGCCCCTCGCCCCTGTCCTGCCTGGCTGATGTCAGCATCTCTCTGTGAGGTCACCATCTCCCCACCACCTTGGACCGATAGTCTGAGGTCCTGCAAAAGGCCTTTGTGATGTCACTCCCACACCCCTCCCTTGCTGTGCCAATGTCCTGCCCCGGCCAGGCACTTTGGAGGTTTGAGCTACTCCCTGGGGATCACCCCACTCAAGGAGCTTTTCTGCAGAGCATCCTCAGATGTCTGAGCACATGAGTGCCATGGCAACGAACTGACACACGTGACACCAAAATGAGATCATTAATATACTAACCTAGAGGAGAAGGACACTGCAGCATTAGTAGGAGGGAACCCCCTACTGAACATGCATTACACCTGGCAGCGTCAGCAGAACATATCGGCTACACAACTAAAGAAAGGGATCTGCACGTGGCTGTAGACCAGTGGCTCCCAACAGGGTACCCACGAGCGCCTACTGCCCAGCAGGGGAGAGAAGCTGTGGCCCTGCGCCTGATGGGTACAGAGAACTCAGGCTGCAGGTGCCGGTGCTCTCTGTCCCTGGCAGGCGCGGGGCTGCAGCTTTTCTCCAGCTTCTCCAGGGCTGCAGCCTGCAGGCGCCGGTGCTCTCTGTCCCTGGCAGGTGCGGGGCTGCAGCTTTTCTCCAGCTTCTCCAGGGCTGCAGGCTGCGGGCGCCGGTGCTCTCTGTCCCTGGCAGGCGCGGGGCTGCAGCTTCTCTCCAGCTTCTCCGGGGCTGCAGGCGGCGGGGCTCGCTGTCCCAGGCAGGAGCGGGGCTGCAGCTTCTCTCCAGAGTCTCGGGGGCTGCAGCCTGCAGGCGCCGGTGCTCTCTGTCCCTGGCAGGTGCGGGGCTGCAGCTTCTCTCCAGCTTCTCTGGGGCTGCAGGCTGCGGGCGCCGGTGCACTCTGGCCCTGGCCGGCGGGGGGCTGCAGCTTCTCTCCAGCTTCTCCGGGGCTGCAGGCGCCGGTGCTCTCTGTCCCTGGCAGGCGCGGGGCTGCAGCTTCTCTCCAGCTTCTCCGGGGCTGCAGCCTGCGGGCGTCGGTGCTCTCTGTCCCTGGCAGGTGCAGGGCTGCAGCTTCTCTCCAGCTTCTCTGGGGCTGCAGGCTGCGGGCGCCGGTGCTCTCTGTCCCTGGCAGGTGCGGGGCTGCAGCTTCTCTCCAGCTTCTCCAGGGCTGCAGCCTGCGGACGCCGGTGCTCTCTGTCCCTGGCAGGCGCGGGGCTGCAGCTTCTCTCCAGCTTCTCCGGGGCTGCAGGCGCCGGTGCTCTCTGTCCCTGGCAGGCGCGGGGCTGCAGCTTCTCTCCAGCTTCTCCGGGGCTGCAGCCTGCGGGCGCCAGTGCTCTCTGTCCCTGGCAGGCGCGGGGCTGCAGCTTTTCTCCAGCTTCTCCGGGGCTGCGGGTGCCAGCGTTCTCTGTCCTTGGGAGGCGCGGGGCTGCGGCTTCGAAGCTGGAGAGAAGCTGCAGCCCAGCCCTGGCCGGGAACAGAGAACTCTGGGGCTGCAGGCTTCAGTCTATGTTAAAGGAAGGATAATCAATATATTTGGACCAGCAGTTCAGCAATGTTTTACTTTTTTAAAAATAAAGATGAAAACTGTTTATATTTATTTTGTAAAATATTTTGTAGATAAAAAAGAGCAAATTCACATGGGAAGGTGAAAGAGTAATTGCCGAATAATTTAGTTAATACCTTTTACATGTAAAATTACTGTTTTTATCTTATGGATTCATATATTATGTAATATTAAATGACTTTTTTTGTATATTTAACGTAAACAGAAAATAAGCCTTGAAAAATGGTTGGCGCCCGCCACACTCTTCTGAAAACATGAATGTGCTACTGGCCACAAAAAGGTTGGGAAGCACTGCTGTAGACAGATCAATGCAAAGCTCCACTCACTGCACAGCGGCCAGCAGAAAAGCGAACGTGTTCAGACACACAAGGAATGGGATGGAGAATAACACGGAACGTTTGTATATAAATCACGGGGGCAGCCTTGAATATCCTGGGCTCACCATGGCTACTACAGCACTGCACACGGGATATTTTAAATCTATCCTTGAGAACTGGGGAAGAAATAGGTCTAAAAAGAAATATTTGATAATGAGAGAAAAGCACCCAGTTCTGAAGAGATTTTATACTAAGTAAGCAGGGGCGGCTCTAGGCACCAGCAAAACAAGCTGGTGCCTAGGGCGGCAAAATCTAGGGGGCGTTTCCTGCCGCCGGGGGGGGGGGCGGCAGGCTGGGCCGGCGGACCTGCCGCAGTCATGCCTGCGGGGGTCCACCGGAGCCCCGGGAGGACCGGACCTACCGCAGGCATGACTGCGGCGAGGGCGCTCGTCCCGCGGCTCGGCTGGACCTCCCGCAGGCATGACTGCGGCAGCTCAAGCGGAGCTGCCGGACCCGCGAACCGTCCGCAGCCGCGGGAGGTCCAGCCGAGCCACGCGGGACCAGCGGTCCCTCTGCAGTCATGCCCGCGGGAGGTCCGCGGCTCCGGGGCGCCTCCCGCGCATGACTGCTTGGGGCGGCCAAAAACGTAGAGCCGCCCCTGTAAGTGACAGTAGTTGGACAGTGTGACGGGATTGTATATGGAAGTTCCATAAACAGACAGTAATAATTGCCCCCCCCACCCCCACCCTTCACAGGGGCAGCAGGGAGCCCTGTGGGGAGGTGCTTTAAGAGGGTACGTGAGGGGAGTATGGAGCAGGAAAACTCCCTGGCAGTGGGAAGGAGGCAGCAGCAGGGGGCGGGTGACTGGCAGCTGGGGCGCTGGGCGGGGCAGCAGCAGCAGGGAGGGGTGACTGGCAGCTGGGGCGCTGGGCAGTGGGGCAGCAGCGGGGCGGGGCGCTGGGCAGGGGCAGCAGCAGGAGCAGGGCGGGTGGGTGACAGGCAGCTGGGGCGCTGGGCGGTGGGGCAGCAGGGCGGGGTTGACTGGCAGCTGGGGGCGCTGGGCAGGGGCAGCAGCAGGACGGGTGGGTGACTGGCAGCTGGGGGCGCTGGGCAGGGGGCAGCAGCAGCAGGGCGCTGGGCAGGGGCAGCAGCAGGGTGGGCGGGTGACTGGCAGCTGGGGGCGCTGGGCAGGGGGCAGCAGCAGCAGGGCGGGGGGTGACTGGCAGCTGGGGGGACGCTGGGCAGGGGGGGCAGCAGCAGCAGGGCGGGGGGTGACTGGCAGCTGGGGGGGCGCTGGGAGGGGACAGCAGCGGGGGCAGCAGCAGCAGCGGGGCAGCAGCGGGGGCGCTGGGCGGTGGGGGCAGCAGGGCGGGGTGACTGGCAGCTGGGGGCGCTGGGCGGGGGCAGCAGGGCGGGCGGTGACTGGCAGCAGGGGGCGCTGGGCGGGGGCAGCAGGACCAGGGCGGGGGTGACTGGCAGCTGGGGCGCTGGGCGGGGCAGCAGCAGGGGTGATTGGCAGCTGGGGGCGCTGGGCGGGGCAGCAGCAGCGGGGTGGGGCGCTGGCGCCGCAGGCCCAGGCCGGTGGAACCTGGGGCCGGACAGGCTCCGGGGGGCACTTTCCCCTCCGGTCCCTTCCCGGCCTCGCTGCGGGCAGAGCCCGGCCCCGCCTCCCCCCCACAGGCCGCTGCGTCTCGGGCCCCGCGAGCTGCTCCCGGGGTCTCGGGCTCTGGCGCGAGGGGGACGCGCCCCGGCCGCGGGCACACGGGGAGGGGGACGAGGGGGCTCCGGGCGGGGCCGCTGCTCCTGGGGCGGTGACGGGGGCGGGGCGGGGTCTCTGCGAGGGGCGGGCATGAGATGGGGCCTCCCTTACCTGGGCGGCGGAGGGCAGAAGCGGCCCCGGGGCAGGCTGGGAGATGTAGTTCCCGACTCTCCCGGAAGCGGAAGTGACGTCGGCAGAGGGTCCGGAGCCGGGTTGTGAAGGAGCGTTGGGCGCTGGGGCTCTGCCTGGCTCGCGCGGGGCCGTTGGAGCCTCTCCCGGGCCGGAGAAGGGTTGGTGCCGGTGGAGCTCTGGGCATGCGCAGATCGCGGCCGGAGAGCCCTTCATTAACCCCCCGTGCCCGGCCCGGGCCCTGTCCCGCTGGAGCCGCCCTGGGGCCGCCCCGGGCTCCGCCCGCCCCGCTGCGGAGCTGCAGCCTCCAGGCCCCGGAGCGAGCCCCGGGGGCGGGGCCGGGCGGTGACTCTGCCCCAGTGCCCGGGGGGGACCCGGCATCTCGCAGCGCCGGGATCTGCTCCCTGGGGGGGGGGCAGCGCCCGCGGGGGGCTCGGAGCTGCTGCCCCCGCAGGAGCCCAGCGCCCCCCGGGCCCGGCCAGGCTCTGCCCTGGGGCTCCGCGGGGGGTGCCGGGGGGAGGGGCCCAGCCCCACTGGGGTCCCTGCGTGGGGCCGGGGTGAGACCGGGCTGGGGAGGGCGGGCGGGAAATGTCGGTGCAGCCCGGACATGGCCGGGGGCAGGTGACCCCGAGGAGCGGGAGAGAAAGGGGGCTGAGATCCTCGGATTTACCGCTGCCCCCTCCCGTGGGGACCCCCTCCCCGTACTGCCCCTTTCTCCCTAGAGAGCCACGAGCAGCGCCCAGGGTGACCCCTCCCCAACCCCTGAGAAGTTCCCTGTTCCTTCCCCGATTGTGCCCCATTTTCTCCCCTTCGCCAGTGGCCAGTTCAGGTCTCAGGTTTGGGGTTTCCCCATTTCCACCTGCAGGGATTTGTCCTTGTGCGGGTGGGAAATGGTTCCCCCGAGTGATTCCTGAGCTGGGCAGAGGGTGAATGGGCAGAGGCTGGGGGGGCCCTGAGACAGGGACACCTCTGGGCTGCGCTGGGGGGGGGGCCACTCTCTACTGGCAACGGGGCCTGGGAAGGGCCAGGAAGGGGAGGGAGGAGCAAGTGTCCCCCATGGAGACGGCCCAGCCCCAGGTTTCCCAGTCCAGTTACTCCCCAGCACCTGCTGGCCCTGTGAGTGTGAGGCAAGAAGAATCCATCTCATTCTGTTGTTGATTGAATATCCCTGTATAATCCCCTCCAATTTCCCCTCCTTTCTCTTGAACTGTTAAATGCTGACGTAAAATCTCCCAGATGTTGGTGCTTCTGTCTCACATTAGCAAATATTTAGTTTGTGCCCCATTTTCTCCTCAGTTCTGCAATACTGATATTGAATTCTCAAAAATCTTCCCGCTTTTCTCTCCAGGTGTGTGACTGAGATCAGGGCTCTTATCGTACTGAGCGTGGCCCTGTTCTGCCAGGTGCTGCAAAGACCCCAACTGAGATCTGGGCCCTGTTCTGCCAGGCGCTGAAGAGACCCCAGGTGAGATCAGACCCCACTGTTGTGCCAGGTAAAACTGAGACCTGGACCGAGATCACGGCCCCCCTTGTCGCAGGCAGCGAACAACTGCGACCCAAACCGCTGCCTCCATAGTGCTGGGCACTTCAGAGACCTTGACTGAGATCTGTGTCCCCGTTGAGTCTGGCACTGCACTGACCCCGACCCAGATCACGCCCCACCACTGTACTGGGCACTGCACAGACCCTGACAGAGATCCTGGCCCCACATTTTGCCAGATGCTGCAGGGGCCATAAACAAAATCCGGGACCCTGTAATGCCGGGAGTTGCAGAGTCCCCAACTGAGGTCAGGCCCCTGTTGTGCAGGGCTCTGCACAGACACTGACCAAGATCAGGGTCCCCATTGTGACAGGTGCTGCACAGACACCAAGGGTATCTCTACCCTGCCATTAAAAACCCCCAGCTGGCCCATGCCAGGTGACTCAGGCTCACGGACTCAGGCGAAGGGGCTGTTTAATTGCAGTGTAGGTGTCTGGGCTCGGGCTGGAGCCAGGCTGTAGGACCCTGCGAGGTGGGAGGGTGCCAGACCTTGGGCTGCAGCCCCAGCTGGAACATGGACACCACAATTAAACAGCCCCACAGCCTGAGCCGTGTGAGCCCAAGTCAGCGGGCACGGGCCAGCTGCCGGTGTCTGACTGCAGTGTGGACATGCCCACAGGGACAGAGAGACCTTGCCACAAAAAGCTCAAAGGCTAAATAGGCAATTATTCACAGCAATAAGATTTACAGATCCATTTGTGCACCAAAGTCCAGATAGCAGCATGTGTATGTGTGTAGTTTGGTTGGGGCTGGTGTAATTGTGCCCCCAGAAATATGTACATTTCCAGTAAAACCCCTCCTACACAGTACACCCAATTGTCCACCCCTTGCCATAGCCCATGGATCCTGCTCCTGCATAGTCATAGGAGAGGGGCACGGCCAAACATTTCCTTTGATGTGCACCATTTTTCACACCCCTCCATTGATTCCCAGTGAGCTCCTCCCCTTCTCATTATTCCCATAGGGCTTGTGGGGCCCACCTTAGTTGCCGTTCTATTTCCAGGCACCATAGTAGCCATTACCCAGGTGCTGGCCTCCCAGTTGAGCATTTTGCATTCCCACACACATCTTCCTCTCCCCCCAGGTCAGCCTTTTGAAGCCATCCCCCACCCACCTCATGCTAGCAGCAAGACCAACACCACAGACAAACATCACAAAACATAGATCCATTGTATTCTGGGTTATTCTTCCGCTGGCGCCAGCATGGTTGTAGAGTGTCTGAAAAACGAAAGAAACAATTTCCACCCCCCTGATGGGGACAGATTATTTCTTAATAATAATACCAATTCCTTTTACAAATGTCCTTGCTAATTGCAGGAAGAACAGAAGAATTACCTTCAGGCTGGCCTTATTTTGTTCTATAGTCAGGCTAGTGAATTACCCCACTCACTGACCATTTATGAAATTTATGAGGTGGCGTGCCTCAGTTTCCCACAGCTTCAGATTTCTGCTCTGTACACACACACACACGCTCCTTAGGGTTAACCTGTCCCCCTTATTTTCAGGCTTGACTTGTTTTTTCACCTCCCTTTTCTGGAGGGCCATAATCTGAGTCTTCTAGCAGCTTGTTTGCTGACCAGATGCATTCATTATTCTCAGGTTCTTTGTGCTGCAAATGGCAGTTTCCTCCTTCCCCCATCAGCTGGGTATTGCATCCACACAGAGTCTTTCTTGGCTTGCCTCTGGATTCAAAGCTATCAGCAGCTCAGAGACTGTTTCAAAAGGGACACATTTCACTTCCACCAGGGTTCTTATTACTGTTCACTTTCATCTTCTGCTCCAAAACACTGCTCCAAAGATCTGAAAAAGCAAGCACAATCTACTATGGCTCCTTTTGGAGCCCTAACAGGATTTTAATTAAGTACCATGTTTTGTTTGTATTTCTTTTACCCCTTTTCCAATATACACTGCACCCCCCACCACTTGCTAGTCACATTCCCAGACCCCACTGCCAGGCCCTCCCCAGTGATAGTGACTTTCTCACTCCAGCCCCACTCCTTTCTCCTGTGAAAAGACATCACCCAGGGCTCCCTGCCGGCCATGTGAGTGTGGGGCAAGAAGAATCCTTCCCATTCTGTTGTTGATTCAATGTCCTTGTATAATCCCCTCAAATTTCCCATCTTTTCTCTTGAGCCTTTAAATGGTGACACAAAATCTCCCAGCAGTTGGTGCTTCTCTTTTATATTGGCAAATATTTAGTTTGTGCCCCATTTTCTCCTCAGTTCTGAAATATTGATATCTAATGCTCAAAAATCTTCCCGCTTTTCTCTCCAGATGTGTGACTGAGATCAGGGCTCTTATCGTACTGAGCGTGGCCCTGTTCTGACAGCTGCTGCAGAGACCCCAACTGAGATCTGGGCCCTCTTCTGCCAGGCACTGAAGAGACCCCAGGTGAGATCAGACCCCACTGTTGTGCCAGGTAAAACTGAGACCTGGACCGAGATCACGGACCCCCTTGTCGCAGGCAGCAAACGACTGCGACCCAAACCGCTGCCTCCATAGTGCTGGGCACTTCAGAGACCTCGACTGAGATCTGTGTCCCCGTTGGGTCTGGCACTGCACTGACCCCGACCCAGATCACGTCGCACCACTGTACTGGCTGAAGGCCTTAGCCTGTCACAGTAAGAGAAGGCCATTCCACAGACAGTGATCTTTGATTCCTTCTTTTATAGCTCTATAACTAGCTAAGTGATAAGAATACACCTACATTCTTAAAGTACAGGCCTTTGCAGACAGGCCTGAATAGCTATAGCCTAACACTTGGTTCTGCCTCAGCACAAGGGGCTGGAGTTAGACGCCCTCTCCAGATCCCTTCCAGGCCTACATTGAAATAATTCTCTTTTGTGCTGTGTCCTGTTCTACGCTGAGCTGTTTTGCATGGTGCCATTTGGAACTGGGATTGCCCCATGTTGTGTTGCATAGTTTTATGGTGCATTGTTTTGCCTCAGCTTGTTTGGTGTCTGTGTTGTGTTGATTTGAGTTGACCTATTTTGCATTGTGTACTTTTGTCCTAAGGTGTGTTAGTTTGCATTGTGTTGCTTTCTTCTCCTTAGTATTGTGTCATTTTATGCTGTGCAATGTAGGTTTTTGTTTTATTGTTGTTGTTTTTTGAATGGCCTGACATCATGTTGTCGTGCGGTTTTTCTCTGTATGTTGATTTATATGTATATATCGCATAGCATCCTAGACATGTAGGGCTAGATAGGACCTCAAGATGTCATCAAGTCCAGCTCTCTCTGCCGAGGCAGGACCAAGTATCTGTAGATTGTCTCTGACAGAGCTTTGTCCTACTTGTTCTTAAAAACTTCCAGGGACAGAGACTCCCCAGCCCCCCTTGTAAGACTATTCCTGAGCTGACCTGCCTTAGCTCTGGGGACACCCACACAGATTGTATGGTGAGCAGCTCTGGAGAGAGAGGAGACCCCAGTGAGTGGCAGCTGGGGAAAGAGACTAAAGTTGGGAGGAGAAACATTGACGTGGCCAAGGTCACCCAGGCTGTCCGTGATGGAGCTAGAAATAGATCCCAGTTCTAGTGCCACCGTACTGCTGTTTTGGGCACTGAAGGTCTCTGCCACCCTGGTGTTTTAGGCACTGGTGCAAACCCTTAGTACAGACAGAATTTACACTAGTGCACTCTGATTGGTACTGGTGCACCATGTCCCTGTTTGAAGGCTTGCAGGAGATCGGGGATGGGGGTCAGTGACCTCCCTGAGTCCTGGGGCTGGCTGAACAGTGCAGCTGGTAAGAGAGGGGCAGCAGTGAGTGCTGGAGGTATGAGCCAGGAGCACAGCCCCACAGAACTGGACACTGACTTCTCCTGACCCAGGGGACACCCCCCAGCTGTGTGCAGGGACCGCAGCTGAGCTGCCTGCCAAGACAGCCTGTGCATCCATGGACAAAACACCTCTTCCTGCAGCCTAATACAATGGGGTCTGGGGACCTTTCCAAGCTGCGGGTGAAGGGACTCTGGCATTACCGGGGTCTGTTCCTGACTCTGTCCTTGACCTGCTTGGTGACCTTGGGGAAGTCACAGCCCTCTCTGTTTTCCTCCCCATTGTCTACTTGGATTGTGATCTCTTTGGGGCAAGGACTGTCCCTCTCTGTCTGTGCAGTGCCCAGCACAATGGGGCTGCTGATCTCAGTCAGGTTCTCTGCCATGTGCTGCACGATGGGGCCCTGATCTCCATCAGTGTCTGTGCAACGCAAGGCACAGCTTATAGACTCACAGACTTTAAGGGCAGAAGGTAGAGGTGTATTTCAGATGAGGTCTCATCGGTGCCTTGTATAACAGCACTAACCCTTTCATGTGTTTGCTGGAAATACGTCACCTGATGTATCCTAGGACTGCATTAACCTATTTCACGGCTGCATCACATTGGCAGCTCATAATTATCCTGTGATCAACCAATACAGCCAGGTCTTTCTCCTCCTCTGTCACTTCCAGTTGATTAATCCCAGCTTATTGCGAAATTATGCACTTGGGGACTAACAAGTCGAATTTGTGCACTATTGATTTTCATCCCATTTCTATTACTCCAGCTTTCAAGGACATGCAGATTTTCTTGTATGATTTTCCTGTCCTCCTCCATATTGGCAATCCCTCCCTGCTTTGCATCCAATTCCCACTTCTTGTGCCAAGATCACTAATAAAAGTGTTGAGTAAGATTGGTCCCAAGACTGATCTGAGGAACTGCACTAGTAACTCCCTCCAGCCTGACAACTCACTGTTCAATATGAGTCCCTTGTAGACTGCCCTTTAACCAATTCTTTCTTGACCTTTCAGTTCTCATATTAATCCCCATCGTCTCCAATATAATGAATAGTTTCCCATGTGGAACTGTATCAAAAGCCTTACTGACATCCAGATCAGGTTTCTGTGGCACGATCTACCTTTTGTAACACCATGTTTTATTTATTTATAGTGCTGAAGGCTGGGAGGAACTGTTAGCAGTAGGCTGAGAATGGCCATGTGGAGGTGGGGGAGGGAATGCGGCATTGGAGGTGTATGTGGGATTGTGTTTTGTAGGAGTCCATGTCTCTGCTCCCTATGGCTGTGGCACGTTCCGTACCAAAGCAGCACGTCAGCAGAGCAGACGCACACACCGTAGCTCTGCCTGGAACACGCAGCGTTCACTGCCAGACAGGCTGGGCGATTTTTCAGGGACCCAGCTTGATATGCCTGGCTGGGGTGGGTTCAGTCGGACGGGGGCCTGGGGCTCTGATAGTTTGCGATGTTCCTTTTTGCATAGTCAGTTCTTTCCAGTTATTGTTTTACCCCACCTATGCCAGGTGCCGCTCTCTTTGTAACTTGCTTCAGTTATTTCACTTCCAGTTTTTAAATGGGATCTAAGAATTGCAAAGCTGAATGAAAGATAAACAAACAGAACCATTTGAATGTTGGCCCAGAGCTGGTAGAACGGTACCTAGTGACGGTCGGCTGTAATGACCGGGTTCCCTACAGCATTTTCTGGTGGGGCGGATAAAGCAACGTCAAAGAGCCAAATGCGCGTTTGAGGGCGAAAGGGCTCGTCAGGTGTTTCCTGTCTAAGGAACATGTCACCGGCCAGGGCCTGCAGTCTGTCAGGAGAGGTGCGCTGGGGGGTATTTAGGAATCTCAAAATAAAAGGTGAAGACGGCTGGGTCACAATATCCAATGAAATCTTGCAAACAATTATACAAATGGACCCTACTGCTGTTAAAACAACATGGTATTAATACTGATTCAAAACTGAAATTAAAATTAGGAGAGAAACGCATGAGAAATGAACTGACACCTACTTACCATTTCTTAATGCCTAAAATTTTGACACTCCCTCACAGCATCTTTTTTTCAAAGCGATGCACAGCACACAGTCAAGTTGATGAATGGAAGCTCACCCATTATTGACTGCTTTGTGCTGCATGAGCATCTGATTAAGCACCTAATTACAACTGTACCACTGTAAGTGGAAAGGCATCAACCCAGCTTAGCTCCAAGGTGTTTAGATGTGAATGAAAAATTTCTAAATTAAATACATACACTGAAATGCCTCTACCCAGTCCTATTGACTTCTTCTCCAAAACCCCCCATGAGTTCTGGCCTCTTGGTCAACTCAGCTCCCAGTCCCACATCAGCTGTGCCCTCTCCCAACCTAACCCATTTCTACTGCAATTGTTCACCCTCCTCATCCAGGCAGGGGGTTGGCACTGCAGCCCCTAAGGTACCTGCGTTAATCACTGTCTCTCATACTGGGGCTATTTAGATTTCAGGGAACGATTCAGAATTACTGACTCTGGGAGGTGGGAGAGAGGAGAGGCTGAGAGAGCGTTTGCTCTAACGGCCACGTTCAACTCTGGTAGCCTCCATGTTACCTCGTCCTCCACCCTCCCCCATGTGTCTCTGCTCATGTCAGTGTCACCTGATCATAATGCCACTGGCTTCAGCAGAGCTCCCAGACAGGACCTACATGACGAGGGGGGTACAGTACTGAGAGTGAAATACATCACAAGGAGGGTGTAATTATCCTGAAGTGAAACATTCCAGTCTAGGAAGTGAAAGAATTCAAGTATTTCATTACTTAAAATTATGCTTGAAAGGATTGGATTTTTATGAATAAATTGCAGCAAATGTTGATTTTATTGTACATATACACACACACACACACACACATGAAAAAATATTTCTATAGGTAATATACAGAAATGCTCCTGGAGAAAGTGGAGTTTGATTTAAGGATATTTACACTGTATATTTTGCCTGTGACATTGACAATTTCTCTTTGAACAGTTCTATGATTTGGCTTTTGGACTCTCAGCAGTTACTGTTATTAAATAATTGTTGTCTGACGACCCCCATAACTTCCCACAGCTCTGAACATTGAAATTGTAAACATTGAAAAAAGGGCTTAAAAATAAAGATCGCTATCTATTGAAATTAAAAGAAAGAAATAGACACAATGAATTTTGTCAAACCCACTTACCAGCAATTGCAATATGCTAGGGGATGGAAATTCACAACTAAGGCACCAACCTTAATTCTGCCCTGTAGTGACACCAGGCAATTGCCGTAGGGCTACGAATTAGGCATTTTAGTGTATATCGTTCCAGGTTACAAATCGGTATGATCTAAAGACACATGAGATCTTTTCCTCAGGAAATCACCGTCACTGGGTTGTTTCTCTTAGTGGTAATTCCCAGAAGTGAACAGATTAACAACATTTTATCAGTTATGAAGTGGCCATTTCAGATTTCTGGGGAGCGTCTGTTATTTTGCACTAGGTCCTTGGAGAGACGGAATCTTGGTTTCATTTTAACTTCTCCATGCTCAGCAGCTTCTGGAATTTGGTTCAAAGTATTTCCATGTTTCCTTGCCCTGTCCTTAAAAGTGCTGCTTTAGAAAGTGGGGAAGGGCTGAACTGACTGCAGGATCAGTAGCTGAGTCCCTTAGATATTTATAGCTCATCGGAAGGAGGACGGGGATTGGTGGGTGTCTGGGGATTTAATAATAAACACACAAATATCATTGTTAGTGAATTTTCATCTTCTAATTCCCATAACCCACTAATGATCCCTGGCTGCCCCTGGTAGTCTGGGGAGGGAGAACTAGACGAATCCTGGGGCCAGTGTGGAACCGAAGGCATAAGGAGCTTTCCGTGGCTGGCTCAAAGTCACCCAGAGTGAATTTCACTTCACTGGATAAATCCTTAGTTGCTGAGCTCTGCAGAGGGGTGGGGAGGTGAATTCCATCCCCCATTCTTGGGCATAGACCCCCCTCCAATTCTCACCCTGATCTCAGACACGGCCCCAACCTTCCCCTGCAGTGATGGACCCACTTGATGCTGCCAGAGCCATCTGCCATGGGAGCTAGAGAGGACAGAGGCCCAGCTCCAGAACTGCTCCCCTGCCCACAGCCCCAAGCTGTGCTAGAGTTGCCCTGACTTTCCAATCTGCAGATCAGTCCGGTGTCCCCAGCCCGTGCACCCACCACACACAAACTTTGTCACAACAAACATCCCAGGATTGGGAAAGACCATCTGGGGCTGGCTGCACTCTCCCATTGCTGCTGTGAGGGGAATGGGGTGGTCCCTCATAGAGGATACAAACATACCCAGGGGCAGAAGGGAAATGTAGTTTCTTCCAGGGGTTTGAAATGTTTGGTTTAGAGTCCTGAGCTCTGTCTTCCTGTTTGTCTCCTCCTGCCACTTTCAGATCTCTCGGAGAGACAAGGTGGGGGAGGTAATTGTTTTAGAACCAATTAAAAATACCTCTTTGCTATCCTGGGACCAACATGGGTACAACAACTTTCCCCGTTGTATCCCCTCCCCATCTCACCTCCCCCTTAGCTGAGACTGTCCTATGTGATAGGAAAATAAGGGTTCAGTCCTGTCACTGGATTGGGTCTTGCCAGCACTAACGGGAGTGAAAGCCTGTGTGCATTAATGACAGCAGCAGCTCTGGGACTCGACACATAGGGAGCAGAGATGGGAGTGAGCAGGTTGTGTTTGTGCCAGGTGTGAGTTACTCATGTGGGAATTCTGCACCACTGCGTACGCACAGAATTCACGTCCAGCGCAGAATTTCTTTTTTTTTTGGCTTGAAGAAGATACGTTCTGCCTCAGAAGTGCTACAGTTCTGCCTTTCACCCACCAGAGGCCCCTGTGGCACCAGAACAGGCAGCAGCCAGCTGGATTCATCTTGGTGGTAATTTGTTCCCCGAGCTATACCCCAAATGGGAGGAGAGTTAGTGGGTGCAACTGGGGAGAGCCCTGAGACACGGCTGCCACTGGGGGTGGGGACAGGGTGGTCATTCTCGCCTCGCAAGAGGGTGTGGAAAGGGCACAGGAGGAGCAAGTGTCCCCTATGGAGACTGCCCAGCCCCAGGTTATCCAGTCCGAGACGCTTCTTCCTGCACCGTACCCCAAACCTCTTCACCCTCCAACCATCAGTTGCCAGGCTTCCTCGCTGCGAGCCCTTCCTGCCTGCAGAGACCCTCTGAGCCAGTCGTGTCAGGCTCAGCCTCTGGCTGTGTCCTCAGGGCACTTTCTTCCTCTCTCTCGGGGCACCGTGCCACAGGCGCCCCACAAAGCTACATTACTCAGGCTTTGGCTTCAGCCCCGGGTGGTGGGGCTCAGGGCCCTGGACTTCAGCCCCATGCGCTGGGACTGGAGCTTTCTGCCCTGGGCCTCAGTGAGTCTAACGCTGCCCTTGCTTGGCCCCTGCCCTGAAACCTGCTAGCGCCCCCAGCGGCCCAGGACCCTAGTTGAGAACCACTGTCTTACCCTACGAATCACAGCCATGTTCAGGTTACTGCCAGTCATAGAATCCTAGAATATCAGGGTTGGAAGGAACCTCAGGAGGTATCTAGTCCAACCCCCTGCTCAAAGCAGGACTGTTGCCGCCCAGACGGCCCAAGGGAGGCAACAGCGGGTTCATGTCTGCAAAGGCCGCACTAATTAACACACCAGGATGGAGAAGCAAACCAAGTTTATTTGAGCCCAAATAAGGTGCAAGGGAGAAATAGCAATCTCAAATCCTACACACCCACACGCAGGCGGGGTCCCAGCATTTATACCCCCTTGTTTTTCTTTATCTGTACTTTTCCACTGTGTGGGGGCTACTTTCTCCTGCATATAACTTTAATTACAGCATCTGCTTTCCGCCTATCTTATCTAGTATTGGCTGCATTTAGTACCAACTGGCCTTGCAGCTGCTAGCAGTCAGCACATAGCACAAGAGGTTACAAAAGTTTAGTAAGGCTAACAGCAGCACTTCACATAGAGGTACTTTGGTTCACATAGGCCCAGAGCCATTCTCCTGAGTTATCTATGCCTAGTGACACCAACAGGACCAATCCTCAACTAAATCATCCCAGCCAGGGCTTTGTCAAGCCTGACCTCATGCAAAGGACCAGTCACTTACTGAGGTCAATTGAATCTTAGATCTCACAACAAAGACAACACTTGTAGCCAGTCCTGTCATAACCTGTATTAAGACTTATTTAAAAGGAAAGGAGAGTTGTTTACAAAGTTAAAGCAGGTAATCCTATAGATGCAGACGAGTTGCAGTCTTAGATTTCAAAGGTTATAGAAGCTTCTATAATAAGCAAGCTCTGCATATTCTTTAGGACTAACCCCGGCTAAGCAGCTGGGGATCTCGTGTTTATGCCTAGAAACTTTGCCCCCCCAGAGTCTAAGCAACATAGAGATCATCAGTTCCTTCTGTGTGGGGGTTTTCATCCCCTTCCTGCCATGTGCTCTGAGCTGGAAACTCAGCTACTGGGAAGTCAAGAGCACAACAACAGTCTTTGTCGCCTTTAACGCCCCATAATAGTCTATCTGGTGTGGATGGACCTTTCCTGCCAGGCAGGGTGTAATGCATTCGGTTGCCAATCAGCACTTCACTTAGGTAAAGTCTCTCTCCTGTCTGGTGATTTACAGAGCCACAGAGGCTCCCAATGCAACTAGTCAGATGTTAACCCAGGCAGCAACTCACAAGCATTCAATAAAGTGTAAACGCATTCTTATAATCCTAATACCTAATACTAACACAGGTGAGTCAGACTGATTCCAGCGATGCTTGTCCCTGTTCAGTGAAGACATGGGGCTTTTGCAAGAGCTAACACCTCATCTGGCAGTGTCACAGGCAGGCTGGGCAGGGATGGTGTCTCTAGCCTCTGTTTGCCAGAAGCTGGGAATGGGTGACGGGTGGATCACTTGATGATTCCCTGTTCTGGTCATTCCTCTGAAGCACCTGGCCTTGGCCACTGAGCTAGATGGACCATTGGTCTGACGCAGTGGGCAGCTCTTATGTTCACAGTCTGTATGAGGAGTATTTACTCATTGGGACTCGCTGGGGAGCCACAGAAAGGAGCAAGATGTGCTGAGGCAAGAAGGCCCAGTCTCAGCGCCCCCGGGGTCACGCTTGCCAAAGGCTAAAACTAGGCCCAGCCCATGAAGGGGGCACTGCCAGGAGAGACTGTATAAAGGCTGGAGCATCAAACAACTTAGTTACCCTGAGAGAGCTGCCTTGGGGACAGTGACAGGGAGAATCCCCCAAAGTGACTCCTTTGATTCTGCTCTTCTCTGGCCTTTGGTTCTTAGAATTATAGAACTGGAAGGGACCTCGAGAGGTCATCTAGGCCAGTCCCCTGCACTCAAGGCAGGACTCAGTATTATCTAGACAATCCCTGACAGGTGTTTGTCCAGCCTGCTTTTAAATATCCCCAGTGATGGAGATTCCACAACCTCCCGAGACAATTTATTCCAGTGCTTAACCACTCTGACAGTTTGGAAGTTTTTTTCCTAATCTCCATCCTAAACCGCCCTTGCTGTAATTTAAGTCCATTGCTTCTTGTCCTATCCTCAGAGGTTAAGAAGAACAATTTTTCTCTGGCATGTTTGTAACAATCTTTTATGTACTTGAAAACTGTGATCGTTCCCTCTGAGTCTTCCCCAGTTTTTTCAATCTTCCTCATAGGTCTTGTTTTCTAGATCTTTAATCATTTTTGTTGCTCTTCTCTGACTGTCTCCAATTTGTCTACATCTTTCCTGAAATGTGACACCCAGAACTTGACACACTACTCCAGTTGAGGCCTAATCAGTGCGGAGTAGAGCAGAAGAATTACTTCGTGTCTTGTTTACAATACTCCTGCTAATACATCCCAAAATGATACTTGCTTTTTTGCAACACTGTTGACTCATATTTAACTTGTGATCCACTATGACCCCAGATCCCTTTCCACAGCGCTCCTTCCTAGGCAGTTATTTCCCATTTTGTATGTGTGCAACTGACTGTTCCTACCTAAATGAAGCACTTTGGATTTGTCCTTATTGAATTTCATCCTATTTACTTCAGACCATTTCTCCAGTTTGTCCAGATGATTTTGAATTTCAGTTCTATCCTCCAAAGTACTTGCAACCCCTCCCAGTTTGGTATCACCCGTAAACTTGATAAGTGTAAGACAGCGATTCTACTGCTGGGAGGGTTTCACCATGTCTCAGAGGGTTACACCCTGGTGGAAGGGCGCTAGGCCTGTACTGGGATACGGTCACTCTGTGTTTCACAGTGGCAGAACCTAGAATGTCCATTAGCAGGGGAAAATGCTGGGGGGAATCAGCTTGTGGAATGGACAAAAGCCCCGTCTGAATTCTTACACCTTGCCCTTTTCACCCCAGCAGGCTACAGAATAACGTCCATGTTTTGCTCCAGATCATCCCATCCTCTCTGGGGGAAGGGAATGGCTGCAATGGAGCTGGCTCAGGTAAGGGATTCTCAGGGAGCTGGTGGTGGGTTCTGCTTGGAGGGAGAAAGGGAGGGGACAGAATGTGACAAACCTGCTGAGTCTTGTGTACTCTAGGGTGTGATGGGTTGTCACCCGGGTGCAGTCTGGGGGCTTCTGGGAACTGCTGTGCCCTCTAACCTCAAGCTGGGCTGGCCCTTCACACGGCTTTGCTGGAGATTCAGCCTTGTTATCACCCAGTAGGACAGCAGGTGGCACAATGCATCCAACTAAGCAACTTGAGTGCTTTACCTGAGCCACTCAAGGACAGACAGAAGAGAACAGCCAATTTCCCAGCGATATGTGTTAGCAAACAGATCAAAGCAGATTACTTAGCAAGTAACCAAAAACTCAAACCAAGCTTAACATATTGGATGGATAGAATTTGAATTAGCAGTTTCTCACCCTGACTGATGATACAAGCAGTCCCCCAAGTTTCCATACACAAGCTAGAAATCCCTTTGCCCTGGGACCAGCACATCCCCCAGTTCAGTCTTTGTTCCTCAGGTGCTTCCAGGAGTTCTCTTGTGTGGAGAATGAGGCCAAGAGATGATGACCCCCCCACACACACACACACCCACCGTATGTAGCTTTTCCATATGGCAGGAACCATTTGTTCCAAACTCAGTTCCCAGTCCAGTTTGTGGAAAAATACAGGTACCAAAATGAAGTTAATTGTCATGTGGTCTGGTCACATGCCCTAGAGTGCCCTGCTGAGTCATAGTAGCCATGACTCATAGGCTGGCTGAAACATTCACAGGAAGGCTAAGCGATTCCACAGTCCATTGTCTTTGTTGATGAGCCATCAGCACTGTCTGGCTTCTTCATTGTTGTACCTGAAAGGCTTGTTGTGGGTGTTACCCAGAGTAAGCACATTTGAAAGACAGATACAGAGTCAATATCCATAACTTCAGATACAAACATGATCCATGCACAAAAGTAGGATAATCATATTCAGCAAATCATAAACTTTTCCAGTGACACCGCACGACTCATCTTGTACAAAATGCCTCATAATTATGTCCTAATCATATTATAATTCTGCCACTATGTTGAATATGGGGGTGTAGTGTGAGATAGGGCCTAATTTTAAGGCACAGGAGTTGGGAATGGAACTTCCCGTCTTTGTGGAACAGGAAATAACCCTCCAGTCAGGGCTGGGAAACTTTCCCAGACTCCCGGTGCTGAAACCTGAACCTACTGACACTGCATTAGTTCCCCCACCCCCAGTCTTTGTGGCAACTACAAACTTTATCAGTGATGATTTTATATTTTCTTCTAGGTCATTGATAAGAATGTTAAATAGCACAGGGCTAAGATCCAATCCTTCCGGGAACCTGCTAGAAAGAAATCCATTCCACCATGGTTCCCTATTTACAATCCCAGTTTTTAATCTATTTAATGTATGCCGTGTGTATTTTGTACCTTTCTAGTCAAAATATTGTGCTGAACCAACTGATATGCCTACGATATTACATCAGTACTATTAGCTGCAACCAAACGTTTGATCTCATCCAATAAGGATATCCAGTTAGTTTGATAGGATCTATTGTGTCTACACCTTTTAATTGGTACTAATCATATTACCCTCCTTTAATTCTTTATTAATGAAATCCAGTATTGGCTGCTCCATTCTCTTGCCCAGTATCGATTTCAGACTAACACTCTTGTAATTAGCTGCATCATCTCTTTTATAGTTTTTAAATATTGGCACAGCATTAGCTTTATTCCAGTCTTCTGGAATTTCCCAAGTGTTCCAAGTCCTAATTAAAATCAACATTAACAGTCCACCACGCTCCTCCAGCAGGTCTTTCAGAACTCTAGTTATCTGGACTCACTGATTTAAACACATCTAACCTTTAATAGCTGCTGTTTAATGTCCTCGTGAGTTATTGTTAGAAAGGAAAGACTGTCAGCGCCAACATCTTATGATATGAGTTACATCATCTGTTTTTCTCCAAATCCAGGAGAGAAATATTTATTGAATAGTTTTACCTCTTCTGCATGATTGTTGATAATTCTGCCATTTCCATCTAGTAATGTACCACTACCACTGTTAGGATTAATTTTGTACTTCTTAAATCGTCCTTCTTATTTTCATTGGTTTATCATTTATTTCTGATAACTTCCTTAACAATTTTCTACAATTCTGACCGTCTAACTTATAGTCTTTACTATTGACTTCCCTTTCTTCCATATATTTTATTTAAAGAGTGTTGGGATTCCTACCAGGAGCTACCAGCAGGGTCCAGAGACAGCTCCATCTCCTATATTAAGCTCTGGCTAGTAGCTATATGATAAATGTGAAGACTCTGCCTCCGTCTGTCAACTGGGAGACACAAAGGTTCTCTCTTTCTACCCTCTGATGCCACCTGGCTGCTCTAAGCAAGGTGGGGTGGGACTCTGTTAACATGTGCCTCCCGGAGCTTCCATTTACCTGGTGCTGCTGTTCCGTGAATAGTGGGGTTGTGAGTGGGGCAGCAGGTACTGAGTGTTGGACTCTTTCTCTTTCAGGGGCCGGTGACCTTCGAGGAGGTGGCTGTGCATTTCACCAGGGAGGAATGGGCTCTGCTGGACCCTGTTCAGAGAGCCCTCTACTGGGATGTCATGCAGGAGAACTATGAGACGGTGACCTCGCTGGGTAAGAAGTCCTGTCCCCTGGGTTATTAGAAGCTGTGGGGTCTCTGAAGAACCTGAGTAGTAATAACTTTATACCTTTATTCTTCATACAAGTTTTGACAAGTTTCCTTGCCCCCTTTTTGCCTTATCTCCCACCCAATAGTATCATTTTTGGACATGTGCCTTTTTGGTGCCGTCAGTCATTTTAAAATTGCATTGAATGTATCCTTTTGGCTACATTAGCAACTACATTAGTAACTGCAGCTTTCATGCCTTTTCCTCATTTTAATAGGAAAATATGCCTCCTGTAGAATTCTAAATTAAATAAATAGGTGTGTGATTCATTCATGGCTTGTGTGGCAGTCAGATGAGCTCCTCTTTGATAGGAGAGCACATAATGTTGCCATTCAGGTGAAGGGAGAACAGAGCTGTGGTAGAGGAGCAGAAGGGGGGGAGTACATAATTCTGGGGTGCCAGGACATGGGGTGTGTGTGTGCAGGGTTAGAGCTAAGAATCAGCAGAGAGGAGGAGGTTGTGAGAGACGAGGAGGGAACACAAGAAGCTCCCAAGGTGCTGGGAGGTGGTGACGGCTGAGAGTAATGGGAAGAAGGGGAGGGGAGTGTGGGGGAAGGGCACCCAGGAAGTGGGCTGGGTGGGTCAGTGGGCGGGAGGAGAGGTTTGGGGATCTAGAGCTGTGGGGGATCCCAGACCTTTAACCCTGAATCCCTACCCAAACCTCAGGTAAATCCCAGGCTTCAGCATAACCACTCTCACAAAGCCTCAGCTTAATATAAGGCCCTGAACTGTAGCAAGCTTAGGCTATGTTTACACTACATGTCTGTCGACCTGCGCTGCGCAACTCCAGCTGCATGAATGACATAGCTGGAGTGGACGTAGCTTAGGTCAAGTTACAGCAGTGTGTGCACTGAGGGGGGTACACGGGAGACCTTCACGGGTAGAGTCTGGAGCAGAGAACTGGAGAGCGACTTGCAGTCGATCTGCAGTTGATTTGGCAGGTCTTTACTAGACCCGATAAATCAACCACGGCTAGATCGATCTCAGAGTGTCAATCCCGGCTGTTGTGTCGACCTGCCCTTAATAACCCATTTATCTGTGTTCACCTTCTTGCCCTCCACGCATGGTCCAAGCTAATAAGCAATTCTCTGATCATGACATGTTACCTCTAGCGAGTATGAAATTGCCCACAAGATGAGACTGGGTCATAGATCGTAAAATCAGGTCGGGGTCAAGAAGAGTGAGAGTTTGGAGAGAGTCTTGTCCCCTCTCCCCATCTGCAGCAGCCACGAGCTGTCTCCTCCAGGCTCCTTGGATCTCTGAGCCTGTCCCTCCTGAGGCCGTGGCCCAGTTCTTGTTTCTGACTTTCTCCTTTTGGGAAGAATTAGAGGCTGTTGCTCCTGAATGTTAGTGTGTAATTCCCAGCCTTCTCCTCCCACTGGGGAGTTTAATTCTCCTCCCATTACCCCTGAGTCACTAGATTTCCTGATTCCCCAAAATGTGCTTTTGCGATGTCACAGTTCTGGGGTAGCTAAGCCTTGACCTGCCTCCATGGTCTGCTCACAGAATGGCCCTCAGGTATCAGGCCTCCAGCCAGCCCTCTCTATGGGCAGGGACCCACCTGCCTCTCCTTTTGACTAGAGTGTGAGGATTGCAGCTTGTCCTCCACTGTGTTCGCTGGACTAACGTCCAGTTCCTGTGTGTTGCTTTCTCTCCAGGGGCTGTGAGCAGTGTGTGTGTGTCTGAGACAGAGGTGGGACTTTTGATGATACTTGTATGATGCCAATACACACCTCAGTTTCCTGCTGTGATTGGTATTGCTATGATTCTAAAGAGTAGGAGACGTGAGGTGTTTTGTCACGTAGCTGTCATGGGGTGATATGAATGGGTCATTAAGGACTGGTTGGGAGTAACCTACATCAATGGAATACCCGACAGAGACAAGGGAATGATTGTCACCCAGGGGGCCTGGGGTCTTCGGCGGCGTATCCCCCTTACCCACTCTGACACCGCAGAGCCTTGCCTGTGTCCCTGCCTCCTGTTCCTGTTCCTCCTGTTTGACTCAGTTTATATAGTAATATGCTCAGCTGTACCTTTGCTTAACCAATCATTGTACTGAAATTTAACTAACCAATCCTAACACATTGAAACATAATTCTCTAACCAATTGTATCCCACCACCCTCATTAACTTACACCTAGCAAAATTAATTATACAGCAGATAGAAACAATTAGAGAACCAGACTGATTAACATTGTAAAAGTGGTGGCCATAAAGATAAAACAATACAGAAATGAGGGTTTCACAACCATTGAGAAGTGATTTCTTGCCAGACAGGCTGCTGTCAAACTAAGTTTTCATTAACCATCTTAAGATCTGTTTCTTTATCTGGTGGTGATGGGCACTATCAGGACAGGATCATCTTCCTAACAGCCCAGTAGCACCTTATTTCAGTGTGACGGGTTTGGGATGTGAGGATGTGACACTTCGCTTCCCAGCTGATGGCTGTCCCTGCTGCTTAGCCAAAGGCCTTAGCCTAAGAACAAGGCCTCAGATGATCCTAGTGCGAGAAGGCCCAGACACAGGCAGACTGAGATTTTGATTCTTTGTTTTTATACCCCTGTGTAGCAGGGTGGTCCCTTTCTCCTGCCCTGAAGGATTAAAAACAGCCCTGGGAGGGGGCTGTGGCTGGAGAAAGCAGCCTTTAGGCTGGGTGGATTGGGGGAAGTGGCTGCAGCTGGGGCCATGCCCCAGACAGACTCAGCTGGCCCTAGAAAGACACACAAGCCGGGGCAGACAAGAGTCTCCCTCTGCCTGTAGAGGAAGAAGGGCCTGGCTGCAGGGAGCTGGACACAGGGTACCTGAGTGGAGCAGGGCTGGGGAAAGGCAGAGAAGCTGGGAGCTCCTGCCTGAAAGCCCCAGGCTGCGCCTAGCACAAAGCCAACAGGTACTGGGGTTGCAGAGGCAGCCTAGGGGTAGGCAAAGGCAGCAGGTCCAAACCCCTTTGCCTGTGGTGAGTGGCTGACACTGCAGTCTGCCCCAGTGAACGGGGCTAGATGGAGACTAGGCAGTAACTGAGGCAAAGTGGGGATAGTGGCTTGGGGTTCCTGGGAGGAGACCCAGATTGGTCGGGTTCTGCCAGTGGATAGCACCCCAAATAAAGGGACACCGGGTCCAGTGAGGGGCAGGGGGGCCAGAGGACAGGTGGATCACCGGCCTGCAGAAGGCGCTCCAGAGCTGGAATGAGCTAATTCCCAGGAGTCACCAGCAGAAGGCACCGCAGGGGTGAGTCTGCTCATCTACACCCTGTAACTAGCTAAGTGATAAAAATACACCTAACAGTGGGTTCTACCCCTTCCCCCATTCTGTGTCTGTCTTGATTTAGATTGTAAATTCTTCAGGCATGGCCCAGCTACTATTCTGGGTTTGTACTTGTCCTAGCACAATGGGGACCCACTGTTAGTTGGTCCTTAGGCACTAAGGTAATGAATATGATTTATTATAATAACTCTCCTGCCTCTTGGAGCCAAGGAAGCTGGCCTTGGGATGTTACTGCTTAAAATGAGCTGGGGGTTAAAACCAGATTCTTTGTGACAAGTATCCCACAAATTCCACTGACCTCCCTTGTTTTCTTTGCCTGCAGTAAGGTTTCCAAATTCCAAACCTGATGTGATCTTGCAGCTGGAACGAGGGGAAGAGCCGTGGTCCCAGACCTCCAGGGCTCTGAGAAAGAAGTGCTTCCAAGAACTGCCTGCACAGGTGAAGAATTGGTTAAACCAACTCAACAACTGTGTGGGAATGCAGGAAACATTTGGGATGCCCTACAAAGACCCTATGAGCTCTCCAAGTTCAGGATTGTTCCCTGCAGATGTGGAATCATTATGGCAGATGTCACTCATGGCTTCCTCCTATTCTGACTGACAACTGGCAGCAGGTCCCTCCCTGATCTCTCTTTCCCTGAGTTGTTTACGGTTAAAGCAGGTAATCCTATAGATGCAGACGAGTTGCAGTCTTAGATTTCAAAGGCAATAGAAGCTTCTGTAATAAGCAAGCTCTATATCTTCCTTAGGACTAACCCCGGCTAATCAGCTGGGGATCTCTTCCTGATGCGTAAAAACTTTGCCCCCCAGAGTCCAAGCAGCATACAGATAATCAGTTCCTTCTGTGTGGGGTTTTTCATCCCCTTCCTGCCATGTGCTCTGAGCTGCCAGCTCAGCTAATGGGAAATCAAGAGCACAACAACAGCCTTGTGTCTTCTTTAACGTCCCATAATAGTCTCTCTGGTGTGGATGGACCTTTCCTGCCAGGCAGGGTGTAATGCATTCTGTTGCCAATCAGCACTTCACCTAGGTAAAGTCTCTCTCCTGTCTGGTGATTTACAGAGCCACAGAGACTCACAATGGAGCTAGTCAGATGTTAACTCAGGCAGCAACTCACAAGCATTTAACGAAGTCTAAACATGTTCTTATAATCCTAATACCTGTTTTAACAATACTAACACAGGTGAGTCAGACTCATTCCACTGTGCGTTTGTCCATGTTCAGTTAAGACATAGAGGCTTGTGTAAGAGCTAACATCTCATCTGCCAGTGTCACAGGCAGGCTGGGCAGGAATGGTGTCTCTAGCCTCTGTTTGCCAGAAGCTGGGAATGGTTGACGGGATGGATCACTTGATGGTTACCTGTTCTGTTCTTTCCCTCTGAAGCACCTGGCATTAGCCACTGAGCCAGATGGACCATTGCTCTGACGCAGTGGGCCCTTCTTATGTTCACAGTCTCTATCAGGAGTATCTACTCATTTGGACTCACTGGGGAGCCACAGAAAGAAACAAGATGTGCTGAGGCAAGAAGGCCCGCCTCAGAGCCCCTGGGGTCACGCTTCCCAAAGGCTAAAACTAGGCCCAGCCCATGAAAGGGGCACTCCCAGGAGAGACTCTACAAAGGCTAAAGCTTCAAACAACTTAGTTAACCTGAAAGAGCTGCCTTGGGGACAGTGACAGGGAGAATCTCCCAGAGTGACTCCTTTGATTCTGCTCTTCACTGGCCTTTGGTTCATAGAATCATAGAACTGGAAGGGACTTTGGAAGGTCACCTAGGCCAGTCCCCTGCACTCAAGGCAGGACTCAGTATTATCTAGACCATCCCTGAGGTGTTTGTCCAGCCTCCTCTTAAAAATCCCCAATGATGGAGATTCCACAACTTCCCTACGCTATTTGTTCTGGAGTTTAACCACTCTGACAGGAAGTTTCTTCCTAATCTCCATCCTAAATTGCCCTTGCTGCAATTTAAGGCCATTACTACTTCTCCTATCCTCAGAGGTTAAGAACAATTTTTTCTTCCACATCCCTGTAACAACCTTTTATGTACTTGAAAACTATTATCATGTCCTCTCTACTCCAGACTAAACAAACCCAATTTTTTCAATCTTCCCTCATAGGTAATGTTTTCTAGACCTTTAATCATTTTTGTTGTTCTTCTCTGGACTTTCTCCAATTTGTCCACATCTTTCCTCATATGTGGCACCCACAAATGGACACAGTTCTCCAGTTGTGGCCTAATCCGCACAAAGTGGAGTGGAAGAATTACTGCTTGTGTCTTGCTTACAGTACTCCCTCAAATACATTCCAGAATGATGTTTGCCCGTTTGCACTGTTGACTTATACTTAGCTTGTGATCCACTATGGCCCCCAGCTCCCTTTCCGCAGTGCTCCTTCCTGGGCAGGAATTTCCCATTTTGTACGTGTGCACCTGATTGTTCCTTCCTAAATGAAGCACTTTGCATTTGTCCTAATTGAATTTCATCCTATTTACTTCAGGCCTTTTCTCCAGATCATTTTGAATTTTAATCATAGAAGATCAGGGTTGGAAGGGACCATAGGAGGTATCTAGTCCAATCCCTGCTCAAAGCAGGACAAATCCCCAGATGGATTTTTTCCCAAATCCCTAAATGGCCCTCAAGGATTGAACTCTCAGCCTTGGGTTTAGCAGGCCGATGCTCAAACCACTGAGCTCTCCTCCCTGGTCTATCCTCTAAAGCACTTGCAACCCCTCCCAGCTTGGTATTGTCTGCAAACTTGGTAAGTATAACAGAGGATGTTACGGGGAGGGTTTCACCGTGTCTCAGAGGGTTACCCCATGGTGGGAGGGGCTAGGCCTGTACTGGAATAAGGTCACTCTGTGCTTCACAGTGTGGCAGAACCTAGAGTGTCCATTAACAGGGAAAATCCTGGGAATCAGCATGTGGAATGGACAAAAGCCCTCTGCATTCTCTCACATTGCCCTTCTCGTCCTGGCAGGCTACAGATTAACGTCCACGTTTTGCTCCAGATCATTTCATCCTCCCAAAGGGAAGGAAATGGCTGCAATGGAGCTGGCTCAGGTAAGGGATTATCAGGGAGCTGGTGGTGGGTTCTGCTTGGAGGGAGAGGAGCAGTAAATGCATAGGAGGATAGGAGCTGCTGGAGGTGGTGGGAGGCAGGAAATATCTCGGGTGGAGAAAGGGAGGGGACAGGATGTGACAAATCTGCTGAAATTTATGTAATTTAGGGTGTGATGGGTTGTCACCCCGGGGTGCAGTCTGGGATGGTTCTGGGAACCGCTGCGCCCTCTAACCCTCAAGCCGGGCTGGCCCTTCTCACACTGCTTTGCTGGAGATTCAGCCAGCCTCTCCAGGGCCTGTTATCACCCAACGCGACAGCAGGTGGCGCCATGCATCCAACTAAGCTACCTGAGTGCTTTGCCTGAGCCACTCAAGGACAGATAGACAACAACAGCCAATTTCCCAGCTCCCCAACCTTGCACACCTGCTGTAGTATAAATTTAGAATTATACCATCTTATAGTGCACAGGGATCTGTATAATGTAAGCTCATTAATATAGTTCGCCTTCCCCTCGATATGGGAAAGATGTGCACAACAAGCCTCTGCTAACCAAGCTCAGCTTTTCCCCAAACACTCACTCAAAATGCACTGATTAAGATAAAGCATAAAACAAGTTTATTAATGGCAGAAAGGTAGATCTAAAGTAATTATTGTTAGAACAAAAAAGGAGCCGGTTGATCCAGAGGCAGATATGAATGCAGGCTTCTCTATTGCGTTACTTGTTCCCCTGGACAGCTATCGAGTAAGCACTGGATTAGTTACATCACTCGCCTTTTATCCAAGTTTGTATGTAAACACCCACATCCGTTACAACACCCCAAAACCCCTTATTAAGTAGTAGAAACGCTCATACAATTAGTATACCCACCCCTATCCACTATCACAGTATTACACATATCATAGAGGCGTTTTTACCTTGAAAATACCGTTCTTTGCAATAACGTGTTGCCACACATTTCCTAAACAGCAGTTCTCAGGGTATGGAGGAAGGGTCAATGAGCAGTTCTCGGGAGGGAGGAAGGGGCCATAAGCCAGGGCTTGTTTATGTAGCTGGGAAAGGAAGGGAGGGGGAGGTAACATTTCTTTTACTTTCTTTCACACAAAGGACATTCATTCCAACAACTACACTTCTCATGCAGCTGCATCAATGTCATTTCTTACAAGCAACATAGAGAGGAAAATATGGCAACTTATTTGTTAAGCAAAGAATTCCTGCCTGCTTATGCCTTTGTCCCCAATGCATGTCAGCACATTAGCAGCTTCCCAGCTCTTTTACTGAACCCTAACGTATCCCAACACTTCTAAGTGATAGCAAACAGATCAAAGCAGATTACTTAGCAGATAACCAAAAGCTCAAACTAAGCCTAACATACTATCTGGATAGAATTTGAATTAGCAATTTCTCACCCTGACTGATGATAGAAGCAGTCCCCCAAGTTTCCATACACAAGCTAGAAATCACTTTACCCTGGGAGCAGCAGTTCCCAGTTCAGTCTTTGTTCCTCAGGTGTTTCCAGGAGTTCTCTTGTGTGGGGAATGAGGCCAAGAGATGATGTCACACCCCACCTTATGTAGCTTTTCCATATGGCGGGAACCATTTGTTCCAAACTAAGTTCCCAGTCCAGTTTGTGGAAAAATACAGGTACCAAAATGGAGTTCGTTGTCATGTGGTCTAGTCACATGTCCTAGCATGTCCTGCTGAGTCATAGTAGCCATGACTCATAGGCTGGCTGAAACAATCACAGGAAGGCTAAGCTCTTCCACAGTCCATTGTCTTTGTTGATGAGCCATCAGCACTGTCTGGCTTCTTCATTGTTGTACCTGAAAGGCTCGTTGTGGGTGTTACCCAGAGTAAGCACATTTGAAATACAGATACAGAGTCAGTATCCAGAACTTCCAATACAAACATGATGCATGCACACAAATAGGATAATCATATTCAGCACATGACGCATCTTGCACAAAATGCATCATAATTATGTCCTAATCATATTATAACCATACCACTATGCTGAATATGGGGTGTAGTGTCAGATCGGGCCTAATTTCAAGGCACGGGATTTGGGAATGGAACTTCCGCTCTTTGTGGAACAGGAAATAACCCTCCAGCCAGGGCTGGGACAACTTCCCAGACTCCCAGTGCTGGAGCCTGAATCTACTGACACTTCATTAGTTACCCCCACCCCCGATCTTTGTGGTAACTGCAAACTTTATCCGTGATGATTTTATATTCTGTTCTAGGTCATTTGATAAGAATGTTAAATAGCACACGGGCAAAAAGCAATCCTTGTGGGAACCCGCTAGAAATAAATCCACTCGACCATGGTTCCCCATTTACCATTCCAGTTTTTAATCTATTTAATGTATGCTGTGTTTATTTTGTATCATTCTAGTTTTTTAGTCAAAATATTGTGCTGAATCAAGTCATATGCCTGACAGAAGTCTAGATATATTACATCAATAATATTAGCTGCAACCAAAGTTTTGATCTTATCTAATAAGGATATCCAGTTAGTTTGATAGGATCTATTTTCTCTAAACCTTTGTTAATAGGTACTAATTATATTACCTTCCTTTAATTCTTTATTAACGAAATCCAGTATCGACTGCTCCGTTATATTGCTCAGTATTGATATCAGACTGACACTCTTGTAATTAGCTGGATCATCTCTTTTACACTTTTTAGTATTGGCACAGCATTAGCTTAATTCCAGTCTTCTGGAAATTCCCCAGTGTTCCAAGTCCTAATTACAATCAACATTAATAGTCCACCACGCTCCTCCACCAGGTCTTTAAAAACTCTTGGATACAAGTTATCCAGACCTGCTGATTTAAACATGTCTAACTGTAATAACTGCTGTTTAATGTCCTTGTGAGTTCTTGTTGGAATGGAAAGAGTGTCATCGTCAACATCTTATGATGCGAGTACAGCATCTGTTTTTCTCCAAATCCAGGAGAGATTGAACACTTATTGAACACTTTTACCTCTTCTGCATTATTTTTGATAATTCTGCCATTTCCGTCTAGTAATTTATCACTACCATTGTTAGAATTAATATACTTTTCAAACCTTCCTTCTTATTTTCATTGATTGGTCATTGATTTCCCTTACCAATTTTCTACAATTCTGACCTTATAACTCAGGGGTGAGCAACCTTTCAGAAGTCTTCATTTATTCACTCTAATTTAAGGTTTTGAGTGCGCCAGTAATACATTTTAACATTTGTAGAAGATCTTTCTCTGTCTATAATATATAACTAAACTATTGTTGTATGTAAAGTAAATAAGGCTTTTAAAATGTTTAAGAAACTTAATTTAAAATTAAATTAAAATGCAGAGCCCCCCGGACAGGTGGCCAGGACCCTGGCATTGTGAGTGCCACTGAAAATCAGCTTGCGTGCTGCCTTCAGCACCCGTGCCATAGGTTGCCTACCCCTGTGTGACGTTATTGATATAAACTGGGACCATATAGAACATGGTTTGCAACCAAGGTCCTGTAGTGGCACCAAATCTTAGGTAAAGGGGGTCATCTAAGGTGTCCAAGACCAGGTTATGGGTTGCTGGTTATGATTATGCTGTCTATATGTATGTATCATTTTGTAGTTGAAGTTATAAGTATTGGCTTTATACTGTCTGTATTTTGTATTTGTGCTCTGCTTCTGGGTGACATCCCAGACAAGTTGGTGTTAGCTCTGCCTAGCCTGCTTGATGGCCCATTAAGGACCATCAGCTACACAATTGACCCATGGAGAGAAGGCAGATAGGCCTTGTAACTCAGCAAAGTGCAGGGACTGGCCCATGTGACTCCAGACTCCATTTTGCTGTAATTTTCCACAGTAAGGACAAAGAGGTTCTTACACCTGGAAAAGCCTGTATAAGGCTGATGCCTCATCTCCATCTTGTTTTCAATCCTGCTTCTTACCTCTGGAGGGACTTTGCTACAAGCTGAAGCTCTGCACAAAGGACTAATGACCCATCCCAGCTGGGGATGTACTCCAGAGACTTGATTTGAACCTGCAGCTTATGCCATCACTGCTTCAAGCCTGAACTAAGAACTTTGCCATTACTGTATGTAATTGATTCCATCTAACCAATTCTAGCTCTCATCTCTACCTTTTTCCCTTTATGAATAAACCTTTAGATTTTAGATTCTAAAGGATTGGCAACAGCGTGATTTGTGGGTAAGATCTGATGTGTATATTGACCTGGGTCTGGGGCTTGATTCTTTGGGATCGAGAGAACCTTTTTCTTTTACTGGGGTGTTGGTTTTTATAACCATTCATCCCCAGGGCGAGTGGCACTGGTGGTGATACTGAGAGACTGGAGTTTCTAAGGAAATTGCTTGTGTGACTTGTGGTTAGCCAGTGGGGTGAAACCGAAGTCCTTCTTGTCTGGCTGGTTTGGTTTGCCTTAAAGGTGGAAAAACCCCAGCCTAGGGCTGTAACTGCCCTGTTTGAGCAATTGGTCCTGAATTGGCACTCTCAGTTGGGTCCCGCCAGAACCGCCTCGTCACAGTGGCGTAGTCGTGCTTGGATCCACAGAACCAGGTCTATTAAGCTTTGGACCAGAACCCCACGCTATCCAAATTCAAAATTTGAGATTGAGAGTTTGGTTGGTTAAAGATCAGTGACCATGAGACAGAAAGCATGAGCAAAAGCAATGAAACTGCAAGGCCTGATGGACAGCCTGCAGTTTGAACATGAGCAAAACCTGGCAGAAATTCGAATGGAAGAGAAGCGAGCCTTGGCCCAGCTGGAGAAAGAGGCTGCTGAGAGAGAGAAAGAAGCTGCTGAGAGAGAAGAAAAGCACGTAAGGAGCTGCTGGCTGCTGAGGAGAAAACTCGACAGATGCAACAAGAAACTGCTAGACCCCAGCTTCAAGTCAAAAAAGCAAGGGAAGAACAGCAGAAATTGTATCCTCTTGAAAGTCCAGTTTGTAACAATGTTGGTATGTTGTATAACTCTGAGCAGTTGTCTGGGGTAACCAAATGTACCCCAACAATGCCACCTTTTATGTCAATGCTGTTACTGTGTGTTCAGTAGAGGGTGGCCCCATAAATTGTGTCAGTGCTATGTATGGGAGTGGTAATGGAAAATTCATAGAGTGTGTAAAAGTCAATGGTAAAAGCTGTTTAGGGCAAATTATGGCTTCTAACATCACTCTTGTTAAAGCAGATCTGGTCAAAGAGGAAGATTATTTATCAAACCAGAGTGTGACTGTTGTGATCCTCTGTGAGTTTACTGTGTGTGTGCCTTTAGCCAGAATCCACCTTGAGTGGAATGGGGCTCAGCATGACGTGATAGCTGGCGTCAGGAAGTTATTGCCTAAAGATCTTTTAATTGGGGAAAACGTTAAAGGTTTGTTCAGTCCAGGTAGCCAGTCACAGGAGAGGAGTGATCTTAAACCTGTGTCTATTGTGGGCAATGATGTTGCTCCAAAGGTTTGTCTGTGCCAAAAAGCAGTGTGTCTGTGAGTGGAGTTTCTGAATGTCTGTCTGATGTCTCAGAAGGAAGTCTGAAGTTAGATCAAGTGCAGAAAGATCTCATTGGTGAGGAAAATGTTTCTCAGGAGCAGGTTAAAGTAGATGGTCAGGTTAAAGCCCTAACTGAGGAAGGAGAGGGTAGATCTGTAATGGGTAATGGATTGTTGGCTAGTACAGCTTGTAAAAGTGAACCTGAAATGGGTAACTGCGATTTGCTGGAAGTAGCTCAGTGTAGTGAAAAAAGCAGCAGCTTATCTGTTGGGAGTGGCAATGTGCCTGGTAGGAAAAGTCTGGATGAGCCTAGGCAGCCTTGTGAGCTGATGGCTTTGTCTAGTCAGCAGTGTGGGAAGACAGGGATAGTGGAAGATGAGTGGCCCTGTGCCTTACCTGTTTCCTGTGTGGAGAAATGTGACAGTGAAGGGAATGTGCCTGTGTCTGTCAGGGGTATTGACTTGCCTATGGAGGAAGTTACCCCAGTCTCCAAGCAGTTGTCTGTGAACAGCCCTGTGTGCTGGGACAAGGGAAATGACATCCCAAGCTGTGTGTCTGGGGAAGGACAATGTGTCTCCAGCTCTTCTGTGTCTGTGGAGCAGACAGAAGGTGCCTTTCAGCCTGTGATGGTTGAGGGTGGTTCAGTTGTCTCGGAGTTGGTTGTAAATACAGCTAAAGCCCAGGAAGGGAATGGTCCTAAGTTTGTGTCTGCTGGGGAGAATGGCACTGTAACTAGGTTGCATCCAGTTAGTGTCTTAGCAAAATCCCAGAGACCAGACAATTCTGGTGCTTGTAGTTTGCCAGTTGCTAATGTGTGGTTGGAAAAGGGTGTAGCAACTCTGTCTGATCAGGGTGATACTCCAGCCAGGGCACAAGGACAGCATGAAGGTGATTTAATTGTGTTACCTACTGACAATTTGGCGACTTGTAGCAAGAAGGAAAAGATTCCTAAACTTGTTCATGGCCAAGGGAAGGAGATTGCTTCTAACCTGTTATCGAGAAAGTCTATGAGTTTGCCTGAACGGGGATTGTGTAGGAATCTGCCTGATGGGCCAGAGGTAATTCTGAATGTAAGTAAGACCCAGCAAGAGTCTGTGGTTGCTCAGGAAAGTGTTCCTTTAGAGCAAGCCCTGGGTGAAGAGGGTGAGAGCAGAATTTCTGAGAGGGGTGAATTGCTGCTTAGAAAAGCTCATAGGAAGGGAATCCTCATGGTAATCTGTGCAAGCAGTTTACTGCAACTGAAGGGTGTGAAAGTGATTTAATCAAGAAAGTTTTAGTTCCTAACAGCCAGAAATGTTCTGTTGTGAATGGATCCACTGACTTTCCTTTTGAGAGATCCAGTGTGGGCAGCTTTGAAAAGGTCTCAGACGGAGTAAAAGCTGTTAAGAAAGTTGAGCAGCCCTATAACCACGTGGCTGTGTGTGGCCAGCGTGTTGGGAAGACAATGGTGTTGGAACAGGAATGTCTCCATGCTGAATCTGTGAGTGAGCAGTCTGTGCTTCAGGGTCTGAGGACAGATTCAGTTACTGGTGTTTCAGAGCAGAACAGTTTTATGGTTGAACGCTTAGGATGCAGGGAGAGCAAGCCAGCTCTCACCCTCAGACCCTTTGGAGTTGTGTGGTATCTCTGTAAGCCAGAGTCCAGCCTTGGAATTGGTAGCAGCTAAGAAGTTAAAAGCTGGTGTTTTGTGTTGATGCAAATTACCCGACTGGCAGGGAGAAGAAAGACTTGCTAATAGCTGCTGGCACAGAGAGCCCACCCCATCAGCCAGTGACTTCTGTTAGGAAAAAGCAGATCCAATCCACTGTTGTTCAAACCAAGTTTTACCTTGAGTTTGTAAGGAGATTCAATCATGTTATTGAACATGACTTTGATAAACCATTTCTGTTATACACTGGTACGGCCTCTAGCCCAGCACTAGCTGTAGTGAGACAGACCCAAGGATGGGGGGCTCTTGGGATGCAGTCAGTGATGTTTTGTCATCCCTTCCTGCATCAATTTTGCGTTGGGGGTGTAACGTTATTGATATAATCTGGAACCATATAGAACATGGTTTGCAACCAAGGTCCTGTAGTGGCACCAAATCTTATGTAAAGGGGGTCATCTAAGGTGTCTAAGACCAGGTTATGGGTTGCTGGTTATGATTATGCTGTCTGTGTGTGTGTATCATTTTGTAGTTGAAGTTATAAGTATTGGCTTTATACTGTCTGTATTTTGTATTTGTGCTCTGCTTCTGGGTGACATCCCAGACAAGTTGGTGTTAGCTCTGCCTAGCCTGCTTGATGGCCCATTAAGGACCATCAGCTACACAATTGACCCATGGAGAGAAGGCAGATAGGCCTTGTAACTCAGCAAAGTGCAGGGACTGGCCCATGTGACTCCAGACTCCATTTTGCTGTAATTTTCCACAGTAAGGACAAAGAGGTTCTTACACCTGGAAAAGCCTATATAAGGCTGATGCCTCATCTCCATCTGGTCTTCAATCCTGCTTCTTACCTCTGGAGGGACTTTGCTACAAGCTGAAGCTCTGCACAAAGGACTAATGACCCATCCCAGCTGGGGATGTACTCCAGAGACTTGATTTGAACCTGCAGTTTATGCCATTACTGCTACAAGCCTGAACTAAGAACTTTGCCATTACTGTATGTAATTGATTCCATCTAACCAATTCTAGCTCTCATCTCTACCTTTTTCCCTTTATGAATAAACCTTTAGATTTTAGATTTTAAAGGATTGGCAACAGCATGATTTGTGGGTAAGATCTGATGTGTATATTGACCTGGGTCTGGGGCTTGATTCTTTGGGATCGAGAGAACCTTTTTCTTTTACTGGGGTGTTGGTTTTTATAACCATTCATCCCCAGGACGAGTGCACAGGTGGCGATACTGGGAGACTGGAGTGTCTAAGGAAATTGCTTGTGTGACTTGTGGTTAGCCAGTGGGGTGAAACCGAAGTCCTTTTTGTCTGGCTGGTCTGGTTTGCCTTAGAGGTGGAAAAACCCCAGCCTAGGGCTGTGACTGCCCTGTTTGAGCAATTGGTCCTGAATTGGCACTCTCAGTTGGGTCCCGCCAGAACCGCCTCGTCACACCCTGTTCTAACTAATATTCTTTACTACTGACTTCCCTTTTCTTCCTTATATTTTATTTGGAGAGTGTTTCCTACCAGGGAGCCATTAGTAGGGTCCAGAGCCAGCCCCATCTCCTATATCAAACTGTGGCTAGTAGGTATGTGATAAATGTGACGACCCTGCCTGCGTCTGTCAGCTGGGAGACACAAAGACTCTCTCTTTCTACCCTCTGATGCTGCCTGGCTGCTCTAAGCTAGGTGGGGTGGGACTCTGTTAACATGTGCCTCCCGGAGCTTCCATTTACCTGGTGCTGCTGTTCCGTGAATAGGGGATTGTGACTGGGGCAGCAGGTACTGAGTGTTGGACTCTTGCTCTTTCAGGGGCCGGTGACCTTCGAGGAGGTGGCTGTGTATTTCACCAGGGAGGAATGGGCTCTGCTGGACCCTGTTCAGAGAGCCCTCTACAGGGATGTCATGCAGGAGAACTATGAGACGGTGACCTCGCTGGGTAAGGAGTCCTGTCCCCTGGGTTATTAGAAGCTGTGGGGTCTCTGAAGAACCTGAGTAGTAATAACTTTATACCTTTATTCGTCATACAAGTTTTGACAAGTTTCCTTGCCCCCTTTTTTTTGCCTTATCTCTCACCCACTAGAATCATTTTTGGACATGTGCCTTTTTGGTGCTGTCACACATTTTAAAATTGCATTGAATGTATCCTTATTGGCTACATTAGTAACTATATTAATAACTGTAACTTTCATGCCTTTTCCTCATTTTAAGAGGAAAATATGCTACCTGTAGAATTCTAAATTGAGTAAATAGGTGTGTGACTGATGCATGGCTTGTGTGACAGTCAGATGAGCTCCTCTTTCGATAGGAGAGCGTATAATGTTGCCATTCAGGACCCCACGGATGAAGGGAGAACAGAGCTGTGGGAGGGGAGGAGAAGGGGGGAGTAGATAATTCTGGGGTGTCAGGACATGGGGAGGGTGTGTGCAGGGTTAGAGCTAAAAAGCAGCAGGGAGGGATGAGGTAGTGAGAGACGAGGAGGGAACACAAGAAGCTCCCAAGGTGCCGGCAGGTGGTGCTGGCTGAGAGTAATGGGAAGAAGTGGAGAGGAGTGTGGAGGAAGGGCACCGAGGAAGTGGCTCAGTCTCAGGTGTTGAAGCTAAGTGGCCTGTCCTTGTGGAAGAGTGGGAGCCCTTGGGGGTCTAGTGCACTCAAGGGGCACCCCCCAAGGACTGTTTAAAAGCCAGGGCATTGCAGCCTTATGGGGAAAATATATAAAACAAGAAAAGGATCTAAATGCGTGTTTACCATCGCTCCCTCTCAGTCCTCATGGGAATCCCTGATCCGTTCCAAAGTGTATTAAAACCTTCCTTAAAGGCTCACCTCTTGGTTATCAGGTCATGTCCATTTGTTAGAGGGTTTTCCCTTAACCCTCCCACTTCCCTGGTTCTTGTCACGCAGACAGCAAGCAGCAAAAGACCAGAAGTCTGAAGCACAGATAATGCGATGTTTATTGGGGTTATTTCCAAGCAAGCATATTCCACTGCCCTAATGAACTTACACGTAGAAAAATTAATTATGCAGCAGACAGAAACAATTAGAGAACCAGACTGATTAACAAGGTAAAAGGAGTGGCCATAAAGATAAAACAATACAGAAATGAGGGTTTCACAACCACAACCATTGATAAGGGATTTCTTGCCAGACCGGATGCTATCAGACTAAGTTTTCATTAACCATCTTAAGATTCAGAGAGGTAGCCGTGTTACTCTGGTTCTGTAAAGGCAGCAAAGAATCCTGTGGCACCTTATAGACTAACAGACGTTTTGCAGCATGAGCTTTCGTGGGTGAATACCCACTTCGTCGGATGCAAGTAGTGGAAATTTCCAGGGGCAGGTAGATATATGCATGCAAGAAGCAGGCTAGAGATAACGAGGTTAGATCAATCAGGGAGGATGAGGCCCTGTTCTAGCAGTTGAGGTGTGAAAACCAAGGGAGGAGAAACTGGTTCTGTAGTTGGCAAGCCATTCACAGTCTTTGTTTAATCCTGAGCTGATGGTGTCAAATTTGCAGATGAACTGAAGCTCAGCAGTTTCTCTTTGAAGTCTGGTCCTAAAGTTTTTTTGCCGCAGGATGGCCACCTTAAAATCTGCTATTGTGTGGCCAGGGAGGTTGAAGTGTTCTCCTACAGGTTTTTTTATATTGCCATTCCTAATATCTGATTTGTGTCCATTTATCCTTTTCCTTAGAGACTGTCCATTTTGGCCGATGTTCATAGCAGAGGGGCATTACTGGCATATGATGGCATATATTACATTGGTGGACGTGCAGGTGAATGAACCGGTGATGGTGTGGCTGATCTGGTTAGGTCCTGTGATGGTGTTGCTGGTGTAGATATGTGGGCAGAGTTGGCATCGAGGTTTGTTGCATGGATTGGTTCCTGAGCTTGAGTTACTATGATGCGGTGTGCAGTTACTAGTGAGAATATGCTTCAGGCTGGCAGGCTGTCTGTGGGCGAGGACTGGCCTGCCATCTTAAGATCTGTTTCTTTATCTGGTGGTGATGGGCACTATCAGGACAGGATCATCTTCCTAACAGCCCAGTAGCATCTTATTTCAGTGTGACTGGTTTGGGATGTGAGGATGTGACCCTTCGCTTCCCAGCTTATGGCTGCCCCTGCTGCTTAGCCAAAGGCCTTAGCCTAAGAACAAGGCCTCAGACTGTCACAGTGAGAGAAGGCCCATACACAGGCGGACTGAGATTTTGATTCTTAGCTAGTTACAGGGGTATAAAGACAAAGTGATAAAAATACCCCTAAGTTCTTAAACTATAGGCTTTACAGGCAGGCCTGAATGTCTATTCTAACAGTGGGTTCTAGCCCTTTCTACCCCATTCTGTGTCTGTCTTGTCTATTTAGATCAGGGGTCGGCAACTTTTCAGAAGTGCTGTGCCGAGTCTTCATTTATTCACTCTAATTTAAGGTTCCGTGTGCCAGTAACACATTTTAACGTTTTTAGAAGGTCTCTTTCTATAAGTCTATAATATAGAAATAAACTATTGTATGTAAAATAAATAAGGTTTTTAAAACGTTTAAGAAGCTTAATCTAAAATTAAATTAAAATGCAGAGCCCCCCCTCGGACCAGGGGCCAGGACCCAGGCAGTGTGAGTGCCACTGAAAATCAGCTCGCTGCCGCGGGTTGCCTACCCCTGATTTAGATTGTAAATTCTTCAGGGCATGGGCCATCTACTATTCTCTGTCTGCCACTTTGAGCCAAGGAAGATGGCCTTGGGATGCGTAGCCTTATTTGGGGTGTGTTCATAGAATCATAGAATCTCAGGGTTGGAAGGGACCTCAGGAGGTCATCTAGTCCAACCCCCTGCTCAAAGCAGGACCAAACCAACTAAATCATCTCAGCCAGGGCTTTGTCAAGCCTGACTTTAAAAACCTCTAAGGAAGGCGATTCCACCACCTCCCTAGGTAACCCATTCCAGTTCTTCACCACCCTACTAGTGAAAAAGTTTTTCCTAATGTCGAACCTAAACCTCCCCCTCTGCAACTTGAGACCATTACTCCTTGTTCTGTCATCTTCTACCACTGAGAACAGTCTAGATCCATCCTCTTTGGAACCCCCTTTCAGGTAGTTGAAAGCAGCTATCAAATCCCTCCTCATTCTTCTCTTCTGCAGACTAAACAATCCCAGTTCCCTCAGCCTCTCCTCATAAGTCATGTGCTCCAGCCCCCTAATCATTTTTGTTGCCCTCCACTGGACTCTCTCCAATTTATCCACATCCTTCTTGTAGTGTGGGGCCCAAAACTGGACACAGTACTCCAAATGAGGCCTCACCAGTGCTGAATAGAGGGGAATGATCACATCCCTAGATCTGCTGGAAATGCCCCTACTTATACAACCCAAAATGCCATTAGCATTCTTGGCAACAAGGGCACCCTGCTGACTCATATCCAGCTTTTCGTCCACCGTAACCCCTAGGTCCTTTTCTGCAGAACTGCTGCCCAGCCATTCGGTCCCTAGTCTGTAGCAGTGCATGGGATTCTTCCGTCCTAAGTGCAGGACTCTGCACTTGTCCTTGTTGAACCTCATCAGGTTTCTTTTGGCCCAATCCTCTAATTTGTCTAGGTCCCTCTGTATCCTATCCCTATCCTCCAGCGTATCAACCACTCTTCCCAGTTTAGTGTCATCTGCAAACTTGCTAAGGATGCAGTCCACACCATCCTCCAGATCGTTAATGAAGATATTGAACAAAACCAGCCCCAGCACCGACCCTTGGGGCGTTCCACTTGATACCAGCTGCCAACTAGACATGAAACCATTGATCACTACCCGTTGAGCCCGACCATCTAGCCAGTTTTCTATCCACCTTATCATCCATTCATCCAGCCCATACTTCTTTAACTTGCTGGCAAGAATACTGTGGGAGACTGTATCAAAAGCTTTGCTAAAGTCCAGAAATAGCACATCCACTGCTTTCCCCTCATCAACAGAGCCGGTTATCTCATCATAGAAGGCAATTAGGTTAGTCAGGCATGACTTGCCCTTCGTGAATCCATGCTGACTGTTCCTGATCAGTTTCGCCTCCTTTAGGTGGTTCAGAATTGATTCCCTTGAGGACCTGTTCCATGATTTTTCCAGGGACTGAGGTGAGACTGACTGGCCTGTAGTTAGTAATGTTGATTTGATTTATCAACTTAATTTAATGTGTATTGTAATTATTTTAATTAATTAATAATAATACTTAATAATTTATATTAATTAATATGAGTTTAGGCTCACCAATTTGTTTGATCAGAAGATAAAAGTTCGTGTTTCGAATCAGGTTCTGCAGAATTGATAAAGGGACCTTCGGGGGTATGACAGGAAGCTCACACGGAGACAGATATAGTCATAAAGACTTTTTATTAAAATCAATGAAATAGTAAGTAAATTGTAAAACAGGTAGAATTACAGAGTTACAATTGTATTACTGTTATTCAGGAGATACATATGATGATACAATATTATGTGCTGCAAACTTTGGTTAATATTCACACCCTGTTTTGATAAACTGGTGTTTGCCTCACCTCTGGCGGTTCTGGTTTCACAGCTCTTGCAAGGGAAACTAATGTAAAGAGCTTTCAAAGCTACTTTGGAATTTACTTTTTAGCTCAACTAAATAATCTAATACACAAATTAAAATAAAATTTAGAGAGACCAAACTTAGCCGAGTTCCTTTTGAACTTAAAGTTTGAAAAGAAAATAAGTGCGGCCTATTACTGGTTAATAGCTGTCGTAGATGCATAACATGAATACGTAGTTGAAGATGGTGAAGTGTAGAGAAGAAGGAGAGGTCAAGGTGCGGGTAAAAAGAGGTAGGTTACCTCTTTTTATAGAAATAAATGCCGGAAATCCTTCCTCTTATGCCCAAATTTCAGTCTTCCCCCATAGAAATGTTAGGGTACGCTTACTCCATAGGCTAGTATGTGTATGCGTATGGATGGCAGGTATCTGCGCATTTGTGGGGTACTTGTTAAGTCTGTGAGTACAACTTTGAAAAATCCCATTTACTATTCTTCATTGTCTGTTGGTCTCGATAAAGGGTCTTAGACATCAGCGTAGGCACTTTATTTGAGCATAGGAAAAACAGTTCCTTTTCTGGGTAAAAGGGCACAGGATATAGCTATGCTAACTTTGCTTTAGCTTAAAATGCAGGTTTTTGGCCTGTAGGTTTCTTGCATTACAGCCAAACATAGGTTTATTAATTCATATTAAAAATATCACAATACTGTACTTATTAGAAAAGAGATATTGATGCAGGCAAGCAGATGAATCCTGAGGGCTACAGATGTTACTGCCTAAAAATGAGATGGGGTTAAAACTATGGAATATTCTTTGTGACAAGTATCCCACAAATTCCACTGACCTCCCTTGTTTTCTTTGCCTGCAGTAGGGTTTCCAATTTCCAAACCTGATGTGATCTCGCAGCTGGAACGAGGGGAAGAACCGTGGGTCCCAGACCTCCAGGGCTCTGAGAAAGAAGTGGTCCCGAGAGCTGCCTGCACAGGTGAGGACTTGGTTAAACAACTCAACAACTGCTTAGGAATGCAGGAAACATTTGGGATGCCCTACAAAGACCCTGTGAGCTCTTCAAGTTCAGGATTGTTTCCTGCAGATGTGGAATAATTATGGCAGATTTCACTCATGCCTTTCCTCCTATTCTGACTGACAACTGGCAGCAGGTCCCTCCCTGATCTCACTTTCCCCTGAGAGTTATGGTGCAATGAGGACCCAGAACTGATGCCTTCCTCTCTTCTCTGTGGAAGGGTTTGGGGAAAATCAGCACCTGATAGGCTTGATCTCTCCCACATATATTTTGTATCAGAGGGGTAGCCGTGTTAGTCTGGTTCTTTGCTGCTTTTACATATATTTTGGTTTGTTCATCCCTTTTTCCATTCCTCTCTCTGACATTTCCTTTTTCTCAGGCACAGGGAGTGACCTATGTCTGGATTCTCTCTGTCTCCCATCCGGCAATGGGATGGTGAGTGAGAACGAGGAGGAGAAACCCCAGCAGGAAGACACTGTGCAAGTAGATCCACATTGGATGTTATCAGGAAGATACAAAGGGAATGTTTCCAGGAGTTGTGCAGTCCCAGAAAACACAAAAGCCTGTGAGACTCAGCAGAGGCCAGAGGAAAACTACAGTAGCGACTCAACCCTTATTCCACGCAACAGAATCAACTTGGAAGAGAGACGCTACATGTGCCATGAGTGCGGGAAAAGCTTCAATCGGCGCTCAAACCTTATCACACATAGGAGAATCCACACGGGAGACGCCTACACGTGCTCTGACTGCGGGAAAAGCTTTGGGCGGAGCTCTCACCTTATCGCACATCAGAGAATCCACACAGGGGAGACGCCCTACACGTGCTCTGACTGCGGGAAAAGCTTTGGGCGAAGTTCTCACCTTATCAGACTTGAGACAATCCACACAGCGGAGACGCCCTACATGTGCTCTGAGTGCGGGAAAAGCTTTGGGCGGAGCTCTCACCTTATCAGACATGAGACAATCCACACAGGGGAGACGCCCTACACATGCTCTGAATGCGGGAAAAGTTTTGGGCGGAGCTCTGACCTTATCATACATCAGAGAATCCACACAGGGGAGATGCCCTACACGTGCTCTGAGTGCGGGAAAAGCTTCGGGCGGAGCTCAGACCGTATCAGACATCAGAGAATCCACACAGGGGAGACGCCCTACACGTGCCCTGAGTGCGGGAAAAGCTTCAATCAGAGCTCAAACCTTATCAGACATCAGAGAATCCACACAGGGGAGATGCCCTACACGTGCTCTGAGTGCGGGAAAAGCTTCGGGCGGAGCTCTAACCTTATCACACATCAGAGAATCCACACAGGGGAGATGCCCTACACGTGCTCTGAGTGCGGGAAAAGCTTCGGGTGGAGCTCTGACCTTATCAGACATGAGAGAATCCACACAGGGGAGACGCCCTACAAGTGCTCTGAGTGCGGGAAAAGCTTCAGGTGGCGCTCTCACCTTATCACACATCAGAGAATCCACACAGGGGAGATGCCCTACACGTGCTCTGAGTGCGGGAAAAGCTTCGGGCGGAGCTCTAACCTTATCACACATCAGAGAATCCACACAGGGGAGACGCCCTACACGTGTTCTGAGTGCGGGAAAAGCTTCAGTCAGCGCACAAGCCTTATGAGACATCACAAAATCCACATGAGAGAGAATTGTTATAAATCCCTTGACTAGGGCTGGCCAAAGTTTGTTTTTTTTTAAGTATCAGAGGGGTAGCCGTGTTAGTCTGGATCTGTGAAAGCAACAAAGAATCCTGTGGCACCTTATAGACTAACAGATGTTTTGCAGCATGAGCTTTCGTGGGTGAATACCCACTTCTTCGGATGCAAGACATTTTTTTTTAAATTACATTTGCTAATTCCCACATAGTGATTTTTGCACCATCTTCACCGTGGTGTGTCAGCTCCACCAGATCAGTTGCCTGCTTCTGCCTTTTGCAGCTCACCCTTCTTTGTGATCAGTCCTGTGATCTTTTCTATCAGCTCCTTTCCTTTTGAGTTGAAGGAGTGTGTGTCCCTCCAGCCAGGAATGTTCGTCAGCTCCAGGTGGGAGAGAGGTTTGATCCCAACAAGCTACACTGTGAGGCAAAAACTACCTGTGCCTGACAGCCACTAGGGCTGTACAGGGGGTTGGCTGCTCAAGTTAGTGATCTTAATGTAAACATTTGTAGTGCAGATGCAGCCCAGGTGCAGTGGTTGCCATTAGCTTTCCCCTTGACCTGACCTAAACTCCATCACTTTCCCTAGTCTAAACAAACCCTGAGCATCACGGTTATACTGTTCCCCCATTTCACAGCAATTGTTAGTCATCGAGTTCTCCCTTGGGGAACCAATTGTTTCATTCCCAGTTGCTGTGATGTTGCTTCAGGTTGTGCTGGGGAGCAGATATTTTTAGTATCATTTTCCACACTTAAAATATATTGAACTATAACAAAGAGCAGGAACAGGGCAGGGATAGGGAAAAATGTCATTTCACCCATTGTAACAACAGATGTAGTTAGGGTCAGAGGGATTCCCTTATTCCCCATCACCATCCTCCTTCAATCCGTGCTAGAGCCTAAGAATCCTTTTCCTTTCCCCCGTTGTGGGATGGGAGACTTCCAAAAGTGCTCCCTGTGCTATAGCACACGGCTAAGCTCAGAGAATAAACCTCCAGTAGCCCCTGAGCTTTGCTTTTTGAATTCTGTGTTTCCGATTACTTCAGGCCTGGGCACTGTGAATATTTACCAGTTTCTCTAGCACTGTTCCTACCGCTGTTTCTGTAACATATTTTGTTTTTTATGGGACAGGGTTGTTATTCCTTTGCCTAACCCCAACCTCGAAGGCCAGGGTGTCTGTTTTCTGGCCCCTCCCACAGACAAATCTGACATGGTTGCACCTGCCAGGAGCAAACAAAAGCTCCACCGGTCACACACACAAAGCAGATAGACACACACAAGATACAGAAGAAACTGAATTATTTGAGCTATCAACATTTAAATTTTCCCACAGCATGTTAGTTCTGAAGGTTGTTTTAATTTATTTTCTTGGAACCAGAAATGGGGAAAGAGACACTGGAGTCAGTGGAATAACAGCAGGGAGGGATAAGTCTCATGATTTGCCACTAACCAAAGGCTTTATAAATAGAGCGATAATGTTACTGAATGGTCTGGCTAACCCTGCAGTTACACTGCTTGGTACCTCTTCTCAGCCGGGCGTGGCGTGGCAGCTCTCTCCTTGGGGTGGCAGCTGCCTCTGTTATGTTGACAGATCCAGGCTGGTGATGAGGTGGTGGGTGGGATTGAACCGGGGACCTCTGGAGCTTAGTGTGGGGGCCTCTACAGCATGAACTAAAAGCCACCCGGCTGTTAGCGAGGGCTGTAGAGAAGACAGGTTTTATTGCTCCCTCTAAGTGATCTCGGTGCCACTAGCTGGGACACCCCACCACCCCCTGGAGGTGTGTGGGTTACGATTTCCCTAGCTGAGGAAGCGCATCCTGAGCTTGGAGAGTTCCCAGCTGTAATCCCAGACAACCCTGTAACGATGCAACCACTGGCAGGACGCTATTGAGAGTATCAATTCAGGACAAATTGCTTGGAGCAGGGCAGTCAGCCCGAGGCTGGGTGTCCTTCACTATTAAAGCACGTCACACCCGCCATGCAGAGAGGACTTTGGTTTCACCCCACTGGCCAATCGGACATCATACAAGCAATTCCCTCAGCTATTCCAGTTCCCTTCTATCATCCCCAGCCCCGCTCCTTATGGGGATGAATGGTTATGAAAACCAAAACCCCAGTAAAAGAAAACAGGTTCTCTCAAAGGACCCCAAAGGACCAAGCAACAGATGCAGGTCAATAGACAAGTCAGATCTTACCCACAAATCACGCTCTTGCAAATCCTTTAGCGTTGTTATGGAAAAATTGATCCATGTGTTGTGTTTTCAATCAGATCAGCTTAAGGCCTTTTATTGATTAGAAGCACGCAGGGGAGAACCGTTATGGAAACGGCCTCCCCGAAGCTGGTTACAGACAGCCTTATAAAGCTTAAAACCACAATCGTAATATGCAAGTTACATACATCATTTCCTTATTATTTTGCTAAAAAAAATTGCAAAGTTAATGCTGATTGGAGCAGGAGTAAATTTCTTCCATATTAGGCTTTTCCTGTTCTTACTTATCTGTTCTATGCGGTTACGTGTTGACAGTAGGGGATATTACAAAAAAAATTTTCAGTCGGGGACTGTTAGGACTTTCCACTGTCTCCTCCGTGCCCCCTGCTTGGCTTGTCTGGCCGGCCCTGGCAGCTTGACATGAGGCCTGGGCCTACAAGGCCTTGGATAACACTGGATTTTCCCTTACAACATCTAAAATATAAAGGTTCATTCATAAAAAGAAAGAAATATAGATGAGAGTTAAAATTTTTAAAGGAATTAATTACACACAGTAATGACAAAGTTCTTCGTTCAGGCTTGTAGCAGTGATGGCATAAACTGCAGGTTCAAATCAAGTCTCCGGAGTCCGTCCACAGCTGGGATGGGTCATTCAGTCCTTTGTACAGAGCTTCAGTTTGTAGCAAAGTCCCTCCAGAGACATGAAGCAGGATTGAAAACAAGATGGAGACGAGGCATCAGCCTTTTCTAGCCTCTTGCCATGTGGTCTTTCCTTTCTTTGTCCCAAGGACACTCTGTCCAGCACGTGGCACAGAAAAACCTTAGAGTTCTCTCCATAGGCAGGTCCCTGCAGACCTTGCTGAGTCACAAGGCTTATCTGCCTTCTCTCAATGGGTTGATTGTATAGCTGATGGTCCTTAATGGGCCACTAAGCAGGCTAGGCAGAACTGACACCAACTTGTCTGGGGTGTTCCCCAGAAGCAGAGCACAAGTTTGAAGTACGGGCAGCATAGAGCCAATATTCATAACATCAACTACAAAAATGATACACATCTAGAGATAGCATCATTATAATCAGCCAATCAGCCTCTCCATAGACCTCTTACACGACACCTTTCTACAATATTGGCTGCAAATATAGAACAGTGGTCGCAAGGGTGATCTATACAGTTACAGATTATGTCAATAACGTCACAGGAGGTGACACGGCATCAGTGAGACTGATACTGGAATACTGCCTCTAATTTTGGTGTCTTCATTTGAAAAAGATGTGAAATTGGAGCTGGGGCAGCAAAGAGCCACCAAAGGTTCTGAGGCCTGGAGAAAAATGCCTTCTAGTGAGCTATTGAAAGAGCTCAACCTGTTTAGCTGATCAAAAGAAGATTGAAAGGTGACTTCATTGAAGTGTTGAAGTGCCTAAATGGAGAGAAAAGATTTGGTATTAAAGGGCTCTTTAATCCAGCAGATAAAGGAATAACAAGACCCAATGGCTGGAAGATGAAAAGAGACAAATTTGTATTACAACTAAGGCACAAATATTCAACAGCGAGGATGATCCCAGGAACAAGCTACCAAGGAAAGTGGTGGATTCTCCATCTCCTGATGTCATTTCATGAAGACTAGATGCCTTTCTGGAATGTGTTTGCCCCCAAAGTAGCTCTTGTGTCATACAGGAGGCCTGTGATATGCAGGGGGTCAGATTAGATGCTCTAATGGTCTTTTCTGGCCATAAAGTCAACTAATTTCTAAAAAACCGAGTGCAGCATTGGGAGCAGCGTCTGATGTTTCCCTGTCTAGCCGGCTTGCTGCCTAGAACGAATGCTCCTTGAGTGGGGTGATCCCCAGGGAGTAGCTCAAACCTCCAAAGTGCCTGGCCAGGGGCAGGACATTAGCCCAGCAAGGGAGGGGCGTGGCAGTGACATCACAAAGGCCTTTGGCAGGACCTCAGACTATTGGTCCACGGTGGTGGGGAGGTAGTGACCTCACAGAGAGATGCTGACATCAGCCAGGCAGGACAGGGGCGAGGGGCCAGGGAAACCTCAGAGACCCCTGTGGCTTTGCTTCAGCAAGTCTCCTTCTCCAGGTCTCTCTTTGAGGACTGAGTGAGTATTCGGGTTCACGGACGTGAGCGCCAGGAGGAATCTCTTTCAAGTTTTCTCCTTCCCTTTTAGTGATTTTACTAGAAAACAGCCGTCCCTGTTTAGAAGGTAAGAGTCTCCTCGAGGTGTGAAACCTGTTCAGAATGATCCATCTTTGCAGGAGTGCTCTGCAGTTCCCACTGTGGGAGGTCCACCCAAAAATGTGGGGCTAAAATAGTGCTCGGGCAGTGATCCCCACCAGTGACCTGGGCCATCCTTTGGGTTCTCTGGTGAGAACCCTCCGCCTCCCGTCCTCAGTCTCTACCCTGATTGGCTGAGCAGGGGGTTATTGACAGGGAGGAGACTCAGGTCCTTGTTGGTCTCTTTTAAGACCAAGGAAATAAGTCAGAACCAGTTCTATGTTTGATGAATTTTGCTGTTCTCTGCATTAATTGTATCTGAGCAGTTCATGATTCTCTCTAACATTGCAGTTCTCCTCAAATACTTGCTGAATAATTCCTGTGCACTGTTGTAGGTCTGGAGCTCATCACAGAGCACTTTATTCAGGTCATTCAATGTCTGAAATTCAAGATCTGATGGTTAGTTTGTAAAAGCAGCAAAGAGTCCTGTGGCACCTTATAGACTAGCAGATGTTTTGGAGCATGAGCTTTCGTGGGTGAATACCCACTTCGTCGGATGCATGTAGTGGGAATTTCCAGGGGCAGGTATATTGAAAATCAGGGCTCTTGGGTCCTATTCCCAACTCTGCCACTGACTGGCTGTGTGACCTAAGACAAGTCAATTCTCCTTTCTCAGTGTTAGCTTCTCCTCTTTCGAGTAGGGATAATAATGATCCGCTCCTGCCTACCTCATGGTGGGTGGAGGCAGGGCCAGCTCTAGGTTTTTGCCGCCCAAGGAAAAAAATTTTGGCTGCCCCCACCGCAGCCCTGGGCTCCCCCCCCATAACCCTTGCTGCCTGAACCCTGGGTCACTGGGCTCTCCCCCCCCACACACACCCCTGCACTCTCCTTCCATCCCAGCCCTGGGTCACTGGTAACTTGCTCCCAGGACAGATCATTCAGCAGGAATTTTGGATGTGCACAGAACACAGACAGGACTGGTTCCCGCATGGTTACAGAACTGCAGTAAAGTGGAACAATTTTCAGCTTGTGTGATTGGAGGAGATCTGGATGCATATTGTAAGACTGTCCTCCATAAATGAGGAAAAGTTGAGGTGCCTTTATTATTCTTTGTTTCTATGGGGAATTTGCCAGTGCAATATCACTGTCTTCCTTTAAACAAACAAAACTAGAAAAAATGGCAATGACTGTTGAAAATAGCAATTCCAGTCCTAAAACCCTGGGAAGCATTTCTTGCTCAATTTTATCTAGTAGGATGCCCCTGAAACAATGGGATCAAGAAACCTGCATCACTGAAAGTGCAGCCATGGAGACACCACACACCAGCCTTCCCTAGCAGGGGCAGGGGGGGTGAGAAGGGACATCATCTGAGCTCCCTGCATCCAGGTCACTTTCCTCAGCCGGGCTGCATAAGGGGAGGGCAGAGAACCCCTCACAGCCCAGCCCAGGTGGGGAAAGTGACCAGGACGCAGGGAGCACATAGTGTTGCTCCTCGCTCCCCCCAGCCTCTGTGGGGCCACGGAGGAGCATTGGGGCAGGGGAGAGCAGTGAGCACCTTTGCACGGCCACACGGTGCCCTTTGACCCCCTGGAGCCCTGGGCGGCTGCCGTGGGCCCCACCCCTAAGGCCGGCTGGGCTCCCCAGCACGAACAGCAGAGACACAGGGAGACTGGCCACCCACTGAGCAGAGGTAGCCTGGGTGGCTCGTAATGGAGGCTTGGGGGGGCTCAGCCTCCCCAAACCTTGCGTCGCCAAGGGGACAGTGGGGCCCATGACTAGGGGCCCTGGCCAAATTGGGCCCCTGGAAAAGTCTCCCCATGTCAGCCCCAGGGCTGGAGGAGCTCCCACTCCCTGCCACGGCCCGGGGCTGCAGGGCACAGAGCTTCTCTGGTCTCGGGGCCGTAAAGGAGTGACAGGGTGGGGTCAGTGGGGGAAGGGGTGGAACAGAGGTGACAGTGGGTGGGGCCGTGGGTGGAAGGGGTGGACGGGGGCGGAGCCACACACAGAAGTGGGGGGGGTCATGGTTCCGGTGCTGGGGCCCCTGCACTTGTTCTCCCTTTCCCTGGGCTTTGGCATCACCAGCCCCTGCTTAGCGAGTAGGGGTCAGTGGTCCCCAAAATGTGGGGCAGGACTCCTAGGGGGACACAGGAAGATTGATGGGGCACCTCAGGGCCTGAGCCAGACCCCATGGAGGGCAGGAGGAGCCCCACTCAGCCCCACTCTGTCCCAGCTCTTCCCCAACCCCACCCTCAGCCTGGGCCCCTGGCTCCCAGCCCGGCCTCGACCCCCTTACCCCTGTCCGCACCCCTCTCCCCAGCAAGCAATGGCCCCACTCCCAGCCCCGGTTCTCGACCGCGGCTTCCGAGGGGCCACAGCCATGGACACGAGGGCGCAGTGTGAAATGTTTGGGGACCACTGGGTTAGGGTGATGTCCTCAATCACTTCTCTGCAGTCCAATGAAAGTGATTCCTCACCCACCCACCCTCCGTCAGGACGGCCTAGGTACGTTCTGCTGCCCTTCACTCGTACAGGAAGGAGAATAACATTGCATTCCACTCACTCCTAAAGTTAGTTGTAACCCCCCCACCTCCCAAACTGGTGTTTTTGGGGATGCGTCCGCCTCATGCTGCATAGCTAGGCAGAGTAGGGGTGTCTGTGCAAACACGGCCTGTTCCTGAAGTCTTCCCCCAGCTCCTCACTAGATGTGAGGGGGGAGCTCATTCATCCCCTGCTTATGCTTAGTATTTAAAAACTCCTTAGTGGCCCTATCTCTGCCGGCCTTAGATTTCTCTTCCTGTCCACTTCTTGACAGCTCGGATGAGGTGGCCGAGTCGTTAAGGTGATGCTGCTAATCCATTGTGCTCTGCATGCATGGGTTCGAATCCTATCCTCATGGGATGCATTTAGTCTTCACCCTCCTTTATAGACAACCATCTCCCCCTTTGGTACAATGACAGACCCAGCAATGTTGCTTCTGTTACCCAAAATTGGGCCAGCTAGTAAGTGTAGGGAGGACTAATGACCCCCCAGAGTTTGGCAGAAAGCAGCACATTTATTATATTGATAGCTAAGCTCAAAAGAAGGGATGGGGGGGGGTTACACTCACACTTGCATACTCACGCTCCCAGGACAGGCCTGGCACTGGAGATGTCAGGATCCTTTAGGGTAAGTGTCCCCCAGCGCCGCGATGGATGGTGCGATGGAGGTAAGTCTTCCCGAGGGACGATGGAATGTAACGCAGCGAACCACTGGCCAGGCGGTCGGGGCGAAGGGCATTCACTGGAGGTACAAGCTTGTGAGTGACTCCTGAGCACAGGGCCCCTTCCCCTTTTAAGGACCTGCTCCTCATGGCCTGTGACTGGAGATGAGTTGGCTGCATCTGGTGGGTCACACTCCACCTCAGCCAGTGTCCATGCAGTGTCCATGCTCTGGGTGTGCGAGTGCTGCCTAATGAGAGTCCCAGACACCTTGTCTATCTAGGAGCTCTTCTGATCTTCCCGCTGTTCAACCAGCCCCTTCATCCCACATGCCTTGGAGGGGGGGGGGTGGGGGAAAGCCACTTCACAGGCATTCAGAGATGGAGAGGAGACGGGGCGGGGAGGGGAGTGTAACAGACCTTTGGGCATACAGGGTATATGGAGCACACAGATCACGGCTGCTTCTACAACAGGGTAAGTTCTCAAGAAGCATGTTTCTTACTCGGCCCATGGGTCAGTTTTGATGATTATCGATGGAAATATTTTGCCATTGGGTTGTGTGTTTACACAGAAATTGACATTTACCAACAAATACATAATTCTTCCAGTCCTGCCTAGTCTGCAGTTGATGGGTTTAGAGGGACACATTCACTCTCCCCAGTCCCCATGCCAGGCCTGTGCTCTCAACTTCCCACACTGCTGGGATCCTTCCCTGGTCTCCCCCCAGACCACTGCCCCCCACCCCCACTTCTGGGATCCCCTCCCCACACTGTCCAACTCCCCTGCTGGCAGGATCCCTTCCTGTTCCTTTCATTTCCTGTCTCCACTCTGGGCAAAAGCTCTGCACGGTTCCCACAGCAGAAGTTGAACCCAGGCCCCCTGGGTGAAAACCAGGAATCCTGACCACTAGCCCATATGGGACTATTGGTGCATCTGACGAAGTGGGGATTCACCCACAAAAGCTCCTGCTCCAATACGTCTGTTAGTCTATAAGGCGCCACAGGACTCTTTGCTGCTGTTATTACTACAACTCTCTAAGCAAGGCCTGCACAACATACGGGCGGCGGGCCGCATGCCTCACTCATTCTAAATCCCTCGCACATGGCACTCTGGGGGCAGCCCAGAGCCCTTTGAATCTCAGCCGCGGCCGGGAGTCAGAGGGCTCTGGGCTGCCCACAGCGGCGGAGAGCGTAGAGCCCTTTAAATTCCAGCCGTGGCCAGGAATCAAAAGGCTCTGGGTTGCCCGCAGCAGCGGAGAGCGTAGAGCCCTTTAAATCCCAGCCGTGGCCGGGAATCAAAGGCTCTGGGTTGCCCGCAGTCGGGGAGCCCAGAGCCCTTTAAATCTCAGCCACAGCCAGGAATTAAAAGGCTCTGGGTTGTTGCAGCGGCGGGAGCCCAGAGCCCATTAAATCCCAACCGCGGCTGGAAATCAAAAGGCTCTAGGTTGCAGCCGCGGGATCCCAGAGCCCTTTGAATCTCAGCCGCGCCGGGAGTCAGAGGGCTCTGGGCTGCCCACAGAGATTCCCAGCCGCGGCTGGGATTTAAAGGGCTCAGGGCTCCCCACGGCTGCGGGCAGCCCAGAGCTGTTTGAATCCCGGCATGCAGCCGCTGTTTGCCCCCGCGCCGGGCCTCTGCCCCCACTGCCCCCAGGACCCCACCCCTATCTAAATGCTGCTGCTCCTTGTCCCCTGATTGCTCCCTCCCAAGACCCCTGCTCGAACTGCCAGTTGGGACCACAGCCCCTATCTAAGTCTCCCTTCTCCTTGTCCCCAACTGCCCTCCAACTTTCCCCAGGACCCCACCCCTACCTGTCCCCTGGGACTCCCATGCCTATCCAACTGCTGCCTGTCCCTTGACTGCCCCCTGGAACTCCCTACCCCTTCTCCAACCCCCAGCCCCCTTACCGTGCCACACAGACCAGCGTGTCTGGTTCCATGCAGCTCCAGACACATTGCTGCCATGCTCCCCCGTGGAGCCCACAGCCCCCCCCCCCAGCACCTGCTTTCCAGATTTGAACACCTCAAAATTCAGGAGTGCTCAAGCTCAGTTTGGGCAGCTGTTACGTCATTTCTCCCAAATTAAATATACTGATCCACTGTAACTTGCTGTAGAAAAAGCAGGATAAAATTGAACAAGAAATGCTTATTAGCACTGGAATTGCTATTTTCAACAGCCATTGCCTTTTTGTTTGTTTCAGGAAGACAGTGATATTGCATAGGCAAATTCCCCAGAGAAAGAAAGAGTGGAACAAAAGAATAATAAAGGCACCTCAACTTTTCCTCATTTATGGAGGACAGTTTTATAATATGCATCCAGATCTCCTCCAATCACACAGGCTGAAAATTGTTCCACTTTACTGCAGCTCTGTAACCATATGGGAACCAATCCTGTCTGTGTTTTGTGCACATCCAAAATTCCTGCTGAATGACCTGCCCTGGGAGCGTTACCAGTGACCCAGGGCTGGGGAGGCAGGAGGTGTGTGTGCTGGGGAGGCACTGGTGGGGGGGAGCCCAGTGCTGGGGCATCAGCAGGGTGGGGGGAGGGCACTGGTGGGGAGGAAAGGGGGAAGCCCAGCGCTGGGGCGGCAGGGGGTGTGGGTCAGTGGGGGGAGAGCCCAGGATTGGGGCAGCAGGGGGGTACAGGGGGGAGCCCAGGGCTGGGACTGGGGGCAGCCAAATTTTATTTTGCTTGGGGCAGCAAAAAACCTAGAGCCGGCCCTGCCGGGTTCCCCCAGCCACCGGATCCCCAAGCCCTTTAATTTGACCCTGAGGGCTCCCAGCCACCTCTTCAGCTGGGAGCCCCCGGTTGATTTAAAATAAAGTATCACCTCCCCACCCCCAACCTTCCTTTTTGGCCCACAGCTGTTTTGCTGGGGCAGCGCTGGGGAAGGAGGGTTTGTTTCTGCAGGGCTGGACGGCCCTGGGGTGGGGTGTTGCTGCGGGGCCGGGAGGTTTTGGCCCTCGGCTGTTTTCTTTGGAGGAATGTGGCCCTTGCCGCTTTACGAGTTGTGCAGGCCTGCTCTAATGGTCTCTTCTGGCCATAAAGTCGACTAATTTCTGAAAAACTGAGTGTAGCATTGGGAGCAGTGTCTGATGTTTCCCTGTCTAGCCGGCTTGCTGCCTAGAATGAATGCTCCTTGAGTGGGGTGATCCACAGGGAGTAGCTCAAACCTCCAAAGTGCCTGGCCAGGGGCAGGACATTGGCACAGCAAAGGAGGGGTGTGGCAGTGACATCACAAAGGCCTTTTGCAGGACCTCAGCCTATTGGTCCAAGGTGGTGGGGAGGTGGTGACCTCACAGAGAGATGCTGACATCAGCCAGGCAGGACAGGGGCGAGGGGCCAGGGAAACCTCAGAGACCCCTGTGGCTTTGCTCCAGCAAGTCTCCTTCTCCAGGTCTCTCTTTGAGGACTGAGAGAGTATTCGGGTTCACGGACGTGAGCGCCAGGAGGAACCTCTTTCGAGTTTTCTCCTTCCCTCTTAGTGATTTTACTAGAAAACAGCCGTCCCTGTTTAGAAGGTAAGAGCCTCCTGGAGGTTTGAAACCTGTTCAGTCTGATCCATCTGGTGACAGGTCACTTCCCTTCTCTATACCTCAGGCTCCTCCCCATCTGCCCAATGGGAACAGGGACAGTTCTCGAGCTCTGGGCAGTTGTGAGCCTGAGTGAGATAAGGGGCGATAAAGCCCTCTGTGAAGGAGAAAGGGGAGTTTCACGGTGTTTAGCCCCAAGGAATTCTAAAATTTGCTAAAATGTCTAGTCTATGGAAACAAGAAATGGTCGGGGCCAAAATTTTTAACCATTGCCTGTTCTAAATCCCATTCAGGGATGTGAGTCTCTATCTTTTAGGTACCTGGGGTTCTTTGCCAGCAGGAGAGAAGAGGTTCCTGCCTCCATTTTTGTGGCTTTAACAAACCAGGTGTTGTGCCCCAGTTCTGCCTAGAACGAACGCTCCTTGAGTAGGGTGATCCCCAGGGAGTAGCTCAAACCTCCAAAGTGCCTGGCCAGGGGCAGGACATTAGCACAGCAAGGGAGGGGTGTGGCAATGACATCACAAAGGCCTTTTGCAGGACCTCAGACTATTGGTCCAAGTTAGTGGGGAGGTGGTGACCTCACAGAGAGATGCTGACATCAGCCAGGCAGGACAGGGGCGAGGGGCCAGGGAAACCTCAGAGACCCCTGTGGCTTTGCTTCAGCAAGTCTCCTTCTCCAGGTCTCTCTTTGAGGACTGAGAGAGTATTCGGGTTCACGGACGTGAGCGCCAGGAGGAACCTCTTTTGAGTTTTCTCTTTCCCTTTTAGTGATTTTACTAGAAAACAGCAGTCCCTGTTTAGAAGGTAAGAGCCTCCTTGAGGTTTGAAACCTGTTCAGTCTGGTATCAGAGGGGTAGCCGTGTTAGTCTGGTTCTGTAGAAGCAGCAAAGAGTCCTGTGGCACCTTATAGACTAACAGACGTTTTGGAGCATGAGCTTTCGTGGGTGAATACCCACTTCTTCGGATGCAAGCAGTGGAAATTTCCAGGGGTAGGTGTGTATATATAAGCAAGCAAGAAGCAAGCTAGAGATAACGAGGTTAGATCAATCAGGGAGGATGGCGCCCTGTTCCAGCAGCTGAGGTGTGAAAACCAAGGGAGGAGAAACTGGTTCTGTAATTGGCAAGCCATTCACAGTCTTTGTTTAGTCCTAAACTGATGGTGTTAAATTTGCAGATGAGCTGGAGCTCAGCAGTTTCTCTCTGGAGTCTGGTCCTAAAGTTTTTTTGCTGTAAGATGGCCACCTTAAAATCTGCTATTGTGTGGCCAGGGAGGTTGAAGTGTTCTCCTACAGGTTTTTGTATATTGCCATTCCTAATGTCTGATTTGTGTCCATTTATCCTTTTCCTTAGAGACTGTCCAGTTTGGCCGATGTACATAGCAGAGGGGCATTGCTGGCATATGATGGCATATATTACATTGGTGGACGTGCAGGTGAATGAACCGGTGATGGTGTGGCTGATCTGGTTAGGTCTTGTGATGGTGTCACTGGTGTAGATATGTGGGCAGAGTTGGCATCGAGGTTTGTTGCATGGGTTGGTTCCTGAGCTAGAGTTACTATGGTGCGGTGTGCAGTTGCTGGTGAGAATATGCTTCAGGTTGGCAGGTTGTCTGTGGGCGAGGACTGGCCTGCCACCCAAGGCCTGTGAAAGTGTGGGATCATTGTCCAAGATGGGTTGTAGATCCCTGATGATGCATTGGAGGGGTTTGAGCTGGGGACTGTATGTGATGGCCAGTGGAGTCCTGTTGGTTTCTTTCTTGGGTTTGTCTTGCAGTAGGAGGTTTCTGGGTATACATCTGGCTCTGTTGATCTGTTTCCTTATTTCCTCGTGTGGGTACTGTAGTCTTGAGAATGCTTGGTGGAGATTTTCTAGGTGTTGGTCTCTGTCTGCGGGGTTAGAGCAGATACGGTTGTACCTCAGTGCTTGACTGTAGACAATGGATCTTGTGGTGTGCCCGGGATGGAAGCTGGAGGCATGAAGGTAGGCATAGCGGTCGGTAGGTTTTCGGTATAGGGTGGTGTTAATGTGACCACCACTTATTTGCACCGTGGTGTCTAGGAAGTGGACCTCCCGTGTAGATAGGTCCAGGCTGAGGTTGATGGAGGGGTGGAAGCTGTTGAAATCATGGTGGAATTTTTCCAGAGTCTCCTTCCCATGGGTCCAGATGATGAAGATGTCATCAATGTAGCGTAGGTAGAGAAGGGGCGTGAGTGGACGGGAGCTGAGGAAGCGTTGTTCCAGATCGGCCATAAAAATATTGGCATATTGTGGGGCCATGCGGGTGCCCATAGCGGTGCCACTGATCTGGAGATATATATTGTCATTAAATTTGAAATAGTTGTGTGTGAGGATAAAGGCACAGAGCTCAGCAACCAGTTGTGCTGTGGCATCATCAGGGATACTGTTCCTGACAGCTTGTATTCCATCAGTGTGTGGGATGTTTGTGTAGAGAGCCTCTACATCCATGGTGGCTAGGATGGTGTTCTCTGGAAGGTCACCAATGCATTGTAGTTTCCTCAGGAAATCAGTGGTGTCACGGAGATAGCTGGGAGTGCTGGTAACATAGCATTTTATTCAGGTCATTCAGTGTCTGAAATTCAAGATCCGATGGTTAGTTTGAAAATCAGGGCTCTTGGGTCCTATTCCCAACTCTGCCACTGACTGGCCGTGTGACCTCAGACAAGTCAATTCTCCTTTCTCAGCCTTAGCTTCTCCCTCTTTCAAGTAGGGATAATAATGATCTGCTCCTACCTACCTCACGGTGGGTGGAGGCAGGGCCGGCTCTAGGTTTTTTGCCATCCCAAGCAAAAAAAATTTTGGCTGCCCCCACCCCAGCCCTGGGCTCCCCACTGCACCTCCCTGCCACCCCAGACCTGGGCTCTGCCCCCTCCACCTGCACCCCCTGCCACCTCAGGAGGTGTGTGTGGGGGGAAATTCCAGATCTTTCCACCTTCTTCCAAATTCCTCCTAAGGCGCCACTTTGGGGGAATGTGCTCAGTGGGGGAGCGGCAGCCCCCCCTGCTCCCCCCTAGCTACGCTCCTGCTTGTGGGGGCCCCTGCAAGACCCAGGGCCTGGGGCAAATTGCCCCACTTGCCCCCGCCTCTGGGCGGCCCTGCTAGCAGCTCTTCTGGGAGCGCAGGGGAGGAATGACTCCCCCTTCTCTAGCTTCTCCCCGTGGGGCTCTGGGGAGCAGGGAGGGTTGTGTTATAAATTCCATCCAACTCCCTCTTTGATCCAAGCCAAGGGGCATCTCAGCTCTGCACGATCCCCTTGGCAGGGCCAAACAAGGGATGTTTTCCACTGCCCAGGAGACCCAGCCAGGGACTCAAGGCAGCCCCAGACTTTCCCTTTCTCCCTTCTGGGAAATCAAGTTCAAGTTTTACAAGGAGCTAAAGAAGCCTCAACCCCGCATCTGAATTAATGTCAATTTCTCACTGCCTGACACAAACAAATGTCATTTCAATCCCAGGTGAGTCCACTTCAGTCATTCCTCAGCCCGATTTCTTCACCCTCCTGCCTTAGCTTAGGGCATTGCGCCACCCTGTGGGCATTTCATGTCCCTTCTCAGTTTCACACACAGACACAATTTCCTTTGCATGGATCCATGAACAGCAAAAACTCCCTGTGTCTCTTGTCTGAGCCAGGGCATTCGATTCCATTGAAACCTTCTCTCCTGCAATGGCAACGGTCAGACAGAGGGGACGTGGCCACCTTCAGCCCTGGCAGTGAGATATTCCCTCTCCTCTTTCTTCATGCTGATGTTGTTATTCCATAAAACATGAACCATGGAATAAAAAGCTGAGTTTACTCCAGGGTGAGGAAAGAAAGGAGCCACCAACTCCCCAAAAAATCTCAGTGCCCCAGAGAAAAGCTGCCCCTGTTATTGGAACTAATGATGTGCTGGAGCTATGTTGGGAAAAGGGACTGTCTGAATTGCCAAGGCAGGAAACGAACAATCTACAGCAACATCATTAACCACAGACACACTCTAGCCATGCTCCAGCCAGTGGGGAAATGGGCAGGAATTCATAACGTCAACTATAAAAATGATACACATCTAGAAATAGTATAATTATAATCAGCCAATCAGAACCTCTCCATAGACCCCTTACGCTACAACCTTTCTACAATATTGGCTACAAATAGAACAGCGGTCGCAAGGGTGATCTATACGGTTACAGATTATGTCAATAACGTCACAGGAGGTGACACGGCATCAGTGAGACTGATACTGGAATACTGCCTCCAGTTTTGGTGTTCTCGTTTGAAAAAGATGTTGTGAAATTGGAGCTGGGGCAGCAAAGAGCCACCAAATGTTCTGAGGACTGGAGAAAAATGCCTTCTAGGGAGCTATTGAAAGAGCTCAACCTGTTTAGCTTATCAAAAGAAGATTGAAAGGTGACTTCATTGAAGTGCCTTCAAAGAGAGAAAATATTGGGTATTAAAGGGCTCTTGAATCGAGCAGAGAAAGGCATAACAAGACCCAATGGCTGGAAGGTGAAAAGAGACAAATTCATATTACAACTAAGGCACAAATATTCAACAGTCAGGATGATTCACCACAGGAACAAGCTACCAAGGAAAGTGGTGGATTCTCCATTTCCTGATGTCATTTCATGAAGACTAGATGCCTTTCTGGAATGTGTTTGCCCCCAAAGTAGCTCTTGTGTCATACAGGAGGCCTGTGATATGCAGGGGGGGTCAGATTAGATGCTCTAATGGTCTCTTCTGGCCATAAAGTCAACTAATTTCTGAAAAATTGAGTGTAGCAGTGGGAGCAGCGTCTGATGTTTTCCTGTCTAGCTGGCTTGCTGCCTAGAACGAACGCTCCTTGAGTGGGGTGATCCACAGGGAGTAGCTCAAACCTCCAAAGTGCCTGGCCAGGGGCAGGACATTGGCACAGCAAGGGAGGGGTGTGGCAGTGACATCTTAAAGGCCTTTTGCAGGACCTCAGACTATTGGTCCAAGGTGGTGGGGAGGTGGTGACCTCACAGAGAGATGCTGACATCAGCCAGGCAGGACAGGGGCGAGGGGCCAGGGAAACCTCAGAGACCCCCGTGGCTTTGCTTCAGCAAGTCTCCTTCTCCAGGTCTCTCTCTGAGGACTGAGAGAGTATTCGGGTTCACGGACGTGAGCGCCAGAGGAACCTCTTTCGAGTTTTCTCCTTCCCTTTTAGTGATTTTACTGGAAAACAGCCATCCCTGTTTAGAAGGTAAGAGCCTCCTCGAGGTCTGAAACCTGTTCAGTCTGATCCATCTGGTGACAGGTCACTTCCTTTCTCTGTACCTCAGGCTCCTCCCCATCTGCCCAATGGGAACAGGGAGAGTTCTCAAACTCTGGTCAGTTGTGAGCCTGGTTCTGACCTGGGTCCCACGTCCTCTGACACAGGATCATGTGCAGAACATGGGAGCTCTGGCTTGTCCTAAATGCTGTAGAGTGTGAGTTCCTGGGAAAGGGCAGGGGGGTGGGAGCAAGAGGAGAAAGGCAGAGACATTGGAGATGAGGAATTGGGGGGAGAAGAGAGAAAATAAATGATTGAAGCAGAAGAGGTGTCCCAACTCCATCAGGCTCATCACAGGTGTTCACAGAGCTGGGGAGCTGCAGGTTTTCCAGTGTCAAGTCTGAACTTTGATTCTAACAATGTGCGTTGAAATATCAAGGGGATCTCCACATACCTGATCTCTTCCCCCCTCCCCTTTTTTGTATTAATTTTTATTTTTACGTGTTTGGCTTAACCGTGATCTTCCCTTTCCCCACCTGTATTGCAATTTGGGGGTTATGTTTATTGTGCCTCCCTTTTGTTCATGTCATTATAATTGTAACAGCAAAGGAATCTGCAGGAGCAAAAACTGACTCAAAACTTCATTTCCCCATCATGCCGGAACATCCTACAAACAGCTCACGCAGCTGGAATCATAACACGCAAGGCCAGGGGATGGGAGATGCAGGTTTCCAAGGGTTCTGTCTTTCTCAGATGACACATTCCAGCCCCTTGTGTGCCTCCATCCTGTATGACCTGCTGGACTTCGACACATTTATTATTTCATTCACTAGATAATGTGATTGTAACACAACGTGACTGAAATTAAACCACTTCCAGATGAGGAAACAACAGAAGAGAAAAGCCATTATTGCATTGGCTGGGAATCAAACCCAGATCAAGTGCTTGGAAGGCACCTATGCACACCACTATACCACCAATGCATCTGGCAGGAGTAGTTTTCCTGCAGGCTCTGTGTGCTGGCAGAGGGAGTAACACATGACCACAGAGTTAGTGAGCAGGGTGGATGGGCTGGAAGCTGCCTGACAGCTGGGAGCAGAGTTAGGATCCCAGAGTGGCTGAAAGGGGGCAAAGGTGAAAACAGATCTCATTGGGAGCTGGCCCCACACCCGCCCCGCCCCTAGGAGAGGGGAACTGAAGCTCAACTTCAATCACAGAAAAATCTTCCCTGAGAAGGAAGGGGACAGCTTGTTTTAAAGACCAGTTTTGTGTTTGTTCCTGCTACATACGGAGGGGCTGGGTAGTGCTGATTCCAGCCCCCCGACTCTGGGAGGATAAGGAACAAATTCAGGCTGCCAGTGACCTGCAGGAGGGAGATGATCTTTTGACAGTGACGGACGCCTCGTCCTAAAGGTCTTTGTCTGCCCCCTTCCAGTGACTGTTTGGCACAGGAATGCAGCCCCCACTCCTGGGTCTCTCCTGGGGAAATAATGTTTCTGTGCAAAACACCAAAGCTTTTAACAGAAAGGAAGAAAAGGAAATGGCCACATGATGGGACTAGGACATAAGGAATGAAACACACATGGGCGGCGAGTTATATACCCACGTGGTGCCCGGGTACCAGCAATATTCAGAGCCCTGGGGCCCAGCTCCACCAAAGTTTGGGGCGGGTCTCCCCTCTGGCCCCACCTGCCACCCCCCGTGCTTCCCCCGTGTGTCCCCCGGACCCCCTTGCTGGCCCCATGCATGTCCCTGGGCCCCGGAGGGAGCAGAGCGTCCCTGCCTCTTCCATGCAGCTCCATGCTGCCTCCCTGCAGCAACTGCTGCCACAGGGTCCTAGTGCCCCCGCTTCCCAACTCACTGCCAGGACAGACTGACTCTGAGCCTGCCCTTCCACCTCAGACCCTTCCCTTTTCCAGCGGGACCCTCCACCATCACAGCCCCCCCACCCCTGCAGTCACCACTCCTGCCCCATGTTGGGCAAGGAGACAGCCCCATCCCCCACCCCCAGTGAGGCTATAGTCAGGGGCAACAGCAGGGGAGGAGGTGCATGCAGCACCCCCCGGCACCCATAATGGGGGAGGCGAGGGAGATTCCTGGACCTGAGAAGGGCCCTAGGAGCACCTGCAGTGACAGTGGTGGGAGTGAGTGTGCTGCTGGGCGGGGGAGAATGAGGGGTTCCTCCCCCAGAGCTTGCTGCTGCCAGCAGGGAAAGGGCTGGGGGGAGTCCTCCTTTCTGGCCCTTGTCCCGGAGCAGCCTGCCTGCACCCCAAACTCATCCCCAGCCCTGCCCCACCCCAGAGCCCACCCCCAGTCAGAGCTTTCACCCCCCCACCACATCCTCAACCCTCTGCCCGAGCCCTGAGCTCCTCCCACACCCCAAACCTCCCATCCGCAGTCCCAGCCAGAGTCCTCATCCCCCCCGCACACCCCAACCCTCGGCCCCAGCCCTGAGCTCCTCCCACCCCCCAAACCTCCCATCCCTAGTCCCAGCCAGAGCCTTCATTCCCCCACCCACACCCCAACCCTCTGCCCCAGCCCTGAGCCCTCCAACACCACAAACCCCTCATCTCCAGCCCCAGATAGAGCCCTCACACACCCCTGCACCCCAACCCTCTGCCTAGTCCTGAGCCCTCCCACACCCCAAACACCTTAACCCCATCCCAGACACAGCCCTCATCCCCCTGCACCCTAACCCTCTGCCCCAGCCCTGAGCCTCCAACACCCCAAACCCCAGCCTCAGACAGAGCCCTCACCCCACACCCCTACCCTCTGCTCTAGCACTGAGCCTCCCACACCCCAAACCCATCATTCCCAGCCCCAGCCAGAGCCCTCATCCCACTGCACCCTAACCGTCTGCCCCAACCCTGAGCCCCCTCCTGCATCATGAACCCCTCATCCCCAGCCCCACCACACAGCCATCACCCCACACCCCAACCCTCTGCTATAGCCCTGAGCCCCCTCCCACACTCCAAACCTCTCATCCCCAGCCACACCCCAAACTCCCTCCCAGAACCTTGGGCAGTGGGGGGCGGAGTTTGGGCAGGTTCTGGGCACCACCAAAATTTCTACAAACCTACCGCCCATGGAAACACAAGATGCTTCTCCCATGTGCATTGACTTTTAACCTTGTTTGTGGTGGTGTTGTATCCATGTTGGTCCCAGGGGTCCTCTGGGGCACCGGGCATTGGCCACTTTCGGGAGAGTGGGTTAGATGAACAGGTCTGACTCAGTGTGGCTGTTCTTATGTTCTAACTGCTGGTTATGGAGGAGACGACCTTCCAGGCTACACAGAACTGAAGAAGGGTGCTGGGTTAGCTCCACAGCTTGTCTCTTTCACCAACAGAGGTTGGTCCTCTACAAGCTCTTACCCTCACCCGCCTTGTCTCTCTTGGACTCTGAAAAGTTTTTTCTCTCCACTCCCCTTGGAGAGACGTTAAGTTTCCCTTTGGGCAACTATCAGGCTGAAGCAATTGTATTGACTATGACACTAGAATTGAAGATTTAATATTATAAATAAATGAGTCTAAACCTGAGGTTCTGGTTTTCACATTGGTTTTTCTAACTCCGTTCCCAATGCTCTTCTAGAAAGGCCTCCAGGCTGCCTGCCCAGCCCAGCAAAAGTGGCCAGGAGAAAGCCCACACTGCTGCTCTTTCAGGTAGTTGAAGGCTGCTATCAAACCCCCCTCACTCAGTCAGTCCGCAGTCTGTGGCAGTGCATAGGATTCTTCCGTCCTAAGTGCAGGACTCTGCACTTCTCCTTGTTGAACCTCCTCAGATTTCTTTTGGCCCAACCCTCCAATTTGTCTAGGTCACTCTGGACCCAAACCCTGTCCTCCAGCGCTTGGATTCTTTACATGCTTTCACAGAGCAAAGACCACATGTTCCATGATTTCATAGGGCAGAGTTTTGTGCTATCGGGAGCTTTTCCTGTGTGAACTTGACAGGTGGATCAACATAGAGACACATTGTGACCCTTCTCAGCGTGCTAAGGGCTGTGAGTCTCCTTGTTGCCACCTGCCACAAGGAAGAGGGAGTTTTGCATTTGGCAGCTGGATGTTAGTGACCAAACTCACCAGCCTGCTGGAACTCAAGGACCCTCCTCTGAGTTACAGCAGCCACCTTAACCCTTGAGTTCCTTCAATGTGTCCCCCTCTGGGGTCCAGCCCGGATCACCAGATACCTGGTGAAATCCCAGATCCTCTCTTCCCCAAGTATCCCAGGTTACTAGTTTTACTGTGGACCATTGCTACTGTATCTCACACAGCACCTGAGTACAGTTATTGAACAAGCAAAAAATTTATTTCACAACGGATAGAGATTTAAACAAACAAACGTGAGTGATGGAAACCAACTGTTACCAACTAAACAAAGGCAGAAAGTGATAGAATAGAAAGGCCAGCACAAAAAACAGAGAGAGGAACAATAAGATACTAAAAGGACAATGGTTGGAACTCTCCATTTCTCTCAGTCTTTGGAGTGATGGGTAGTAGAGCTGTAGCAACAGTTGAGGAACCAGGGTAAATTAAATATAAGGTCTGAGCTGCTAGTGAAGCATTTTCCACACTCACGGCATTCCTAGGGGCTCTCTCCTCCGTGGATTGTTTGATGCCTAATAAGGTGCGAACTGCGATTGAAGGTTTTCCCGCACTCAGTGCATTCATAGGGCCTGTCCCTTATGTGGATTCTCTGATGTCTAGAAAGGACTGATCTTTGAGTGAAGCTTTTCCCACACTCACGGCATTCATCGGGCCTTTCCCCTGTGTGGATTCTCTGATGTCTAGAAAGGTCTGATCTTTGAGTGAAGCTTTTCCCACACTCATGGCATTCGTAGGGCCTTTCCCCCGTGTGGATTCTCTGATGTTGAGAAAGGTTTGAGCTGCTAGTGAAGCATTTCCCACACTCACAGCATTCAAAGGGCCTCTCCCCTGTGTGGATTCTCTGATGTTGAGAAAGGTTTGAGCTGCTAGTGAAGCATTTCCCACACTCACGGCATTCATAGGGCCTCTCTCCTCTGTGGATTGTTTGATGCCTAATAAGGTGCGAACTGCGATTTAAGGTTTTCCCACACTCAGTGCATTCATAGGGCCTGTCCCCTATGTGGATTCTCTGATGTACAGAAAGGGCTGAGCTGTGAGAGAAGGTTTTTCCACACTCCCTGCATGTATTTTTTCTCTTTTGCCTGAGAATATCCTGCTGTGTTGTGGTTTCCATGAGGACCTTCTGAGTTCCCCAACAGGAAATAAATTTATCCACTTTCTTCCCTGGCTGGTTTCCTTGATCTGTTTTTGGTCTGTGCTGAATCTCACAGGAGTTTCCCTGCTCATGACTCCTGGACACATTCCTTTTCGATCTTTGCGATAATGCTCTGTTTTTACCCACTGGCTCAACATTTCCAGTCTGAGAATTCTGCTCCTCTTTCTCACATGCCATTGCATCACCTGCTCTGATAGAGACAGAAACCTCAAACAGGGATGGAAGGGGGAAGACCAAACAAAAACAAGTGCTGAAGACAGGTCAAATAAAAATCAGGAGCTGAACTCCCCCAAACTCTTCCCCCAAATAGGAGAGAGGAGGGGGATGAATTCAGCCTTCATATCCCATCCAAATACGCAGGGGGAAGGGAGGAAGCTACTGCCTGGTGTCTGCTAGGATCTATAGGAAGCCATGAACTATATTTACCCTGAGGATATGACCCCTGCTAGGGACAATAATGAACCGAGAGACCTCCCCAAGAGCTTTGTAGGGCATCCCAGATGTTTCCTTCAGGCACTTACAGATTCTGAGGTGGTTTAATGTTCCTCACCTGTGCAGGAAGATCTCAGGATCTCTCTTTCCTCTGACCGCTGGAGGTCTGGGACCCATGGCTCTTCCCCTTGTTCCAGCTGGGAGATCTCTCGGTTCATTCAAGTTGGAAAACTAGAAACCTTGCTCAGATGAAAGAAAACAAAAGAGTTCAGTTGATTTCATAAGACTTGGTCATAAAAAAACATTCTATTAATTTAACTTCAGTGCTTAGTGTGACCTGGTGCGGCAGGGGCAGTTCTCACTGAAAATGCCAAAGTTAGGACAGGCTGAAAAAGGGAGAGCAGATGCTCCCAAAACTGCTGGTTAACACTGAAGTTAAACTCACTGACCAGTCACCAACTGTGCTTCTGATCCCCCACACGGGTTATCGAGAAGCTGAAAAAAGAAATCACACGGCCCCCTTTATTGCAACCCAGTTCTCTGACTCCCAATCAGCAACTAGGTCCAGTACAGTGAGAGGTTATTTAAAAACTCTGCTCACATAAACAAAGTGTTCCTCTGACCCCAAAGGCTCAGCCACATCACCAGGTCAGTATAGGTTTGGATATTACCCAAATTTCCATCCTTCCAGCCAATCCTTTAGCATCTAAACTAAAAGTAAGACAGAAAGAAGTTAAATGGGAACGCAGTCAGATACATTCCAAAATGGATATCTCAGGTTCTTAGCAGTATTGGTGAGTTGCTGGCTTGAAAGTCCATCTGGAACACATCCATAGCTTGGATGGGTCATTCAGTCCTTTGTTCCAGGGTTCAGTTGGTAGAGAAATTGCTCCAGATGTAGAAAGGGGGATTGAAGACAAAATGGAGATGATGCAGCTGCCCTTTATATTCCTTTTGCCATGTGGCCTGTACTTCCTGTGTCCCAAACACAAGCTTCACAGCACGTGGCATGGAAAAGCCTTGGAGTTCTCATTACACAGGCATACCCCGGCATGTCTTGCTGACTCAATAGGTGTATCCCTTTGGTCCTTTCCATGGGCTCATTGTACAGATGATGACCCTGAATGGGCCATCAAACAGGCTAGGCAGTGTTGATGCCAATATGTCTGGGGGTGTCACCCAGAAACACTGCACAAGTCTGGAAATACAGATATACCCTACATATCTATAACTCACAATACAAAGGTGATACAAACGTAGAAACAAAATTATCATACTTGGCAAATCATAACATTTTCACTGACACCTTACATGGCATATCTAGCACGACTGATTGCAATTTTATCAGATTATATTATTATTTTATTATTAATACCAAAGTGTCTCACAATTCCATACAGTGTCACACTTGGTAAACCAGTGAATTCCCAGGACCAGTTCCCCAGGTCCTTGAAGATGCTGAACACTATGCTTATGAGGGATTGAAATACCCACATATCTGCTGGGAACACACACACAGACACTGTGTCAGTCTATACCTCTGTGTTCACGCTTCTAGAAAATTATGATCAATTTTGTACGCAGTATGGCTTGTGAAGTATCATTTCAAAACACATAACCTGCTGAATATTATCCTCCTGTTAAAATGTGTAATAACACTGTACGTAAAGTTATGAGATTTTACAGTATGATATTACTGAAAAAGTTACAATTCTGGGGAACACCTACAGAGCAGATCCTCAGAGATAGCAAGGCAAACAGCTGATCAAACAGCCATTCTCCTGCAGGGGGAAGGTGTGAAGACATTTACATTCCATTGCAATCCAGACCAGTGAGGAGTTGTGTCATCTGTAATCCTGGGTGAGAGTCAGTGTTCTGCTGCTGGAGCTCCCCTGTCTGGAAATCCCCAGCCAGCATTCAAGGCCGCACCGAGTGTCTGTGTGATAAGTCACCCTGGACCAGCAGCTCTGACTCCAGCCACCTGCTTGTTACATACCAAGCCCATTCTGGTTTGGGTAGAGAAGGCTCAGGGTTTGAGAGAAGGCCGGGGGTAGGAAGCTTCTATTCATTATGCTGGACCTAACCCCCAGTTTTACTTGAGTAAAGAGGAGATATTTGACACTGTGTGATACTGCTCCTGTGCTCTGTTCCCAAAGTGTTCTGCCGCTTGGGAGGGTCTCTGGTAGTGTGTGTGTGTCACTGGCATATTGGGGTGATGCTGAAACAGGACAGAGTAGAGCTGGCATTGTGGGGGTGGCATGAACCTTCACTCTTCATTTCCCCTTCCAAGAACAGAGGGAACAGGAATCCTTACCCAGCGAGGTCACATTCTCATAGTTCTCCTGCATGACACCCCTGTAGAGGGCTCTCTGAGCGGGGTCCAGCAGAGCCCCCTCTTCCCTGGTGAAGTACACAGCTACCTCCTTGAAGGTCACCGGCTCCTGAAAGAGCAAGAGTCCAACACTCAGTACCTGCTGCCCCACTCAACCCCACTATTCACGGAACAGCAGCATCAGGTAAATGGACGCTCCGGGAGGCACATGTTAACAGAGTCCCACATCACCTAGCTTAGAGCAGCCAGGAGGCATCAGAGGGTAGAAAGAGAGAACCTTTGTGTCTCCCAGCTGACAGACGGAGGCAGGATCTTCACATTTATCACATACCTACTAGCCAGAGCTTGATATAGGAGATGGGGCTGTCTCTGGACCCTGCTGGTGGCTCCCTGGTAGGAATCCCAACGCTCTCCAAATTAAATATATGGAAGAAAGGGGAAGTCAATAGTAAAGAATAGAAGTTAGAAGGTCAGATTTGTAGAAAACTGGTAAAGAAAGCTATCATAAATCAATGACCAATGAATGACAATAAGAAGGAAGATTTTAAAAGTATATTATGTGCAAACTTAATCCTAACAATGGTACTTTACTAATAGAAATGGCAGAATTATCAAAAATAATGCAGAAGAGGTAAAAGTCCTCAATAAATATTTCTCTCCTGGATTTGGAGAAAAACAGATGATGTACTCGTATCATAAGATGTTGATGGCGACACTCTTTCCATTCCAACAAGAAGTCATGAGGACATTAAACAGTAGCTATTAAAGTCAGACATGTTTAAATCAGCGGGTCCAGATAACTTGTATCCAAGACTTTCTAAAAGACCTGAAGTCTGACATCTATACTCGTGAAGATAATGGAGCAGCCAATACTGGATTTCATTCATTAATAAAGAATCAAAGAAGGGTAATATGATTAGTGCCCACTAACAAAGGTTTAGAGAAAATAGAGCCTATCAAACTAACGGGATATCCTTACCGGAGGAGATCAAAAGTTTGGTTGCAGCTAATAGTATTGATGTAATTTACCTAAACTTCTGTAAGGGATATGACTTGATCAGCACAATATTTTTACTAAAAAAGCTAGACTGATACAAAATAAACACAGCATACATTAAATAGATTAAAAACTGTGATAGTAAATGGGGAACCAGGGTCGAGTGGATTTCTTTCTAGCAGGTTCCCGCAGGGACTGGTTCTTGGCCCTGTGCTATTTAACATTCTTATCCATGAGCTAGAAGAGAGTATAAAATCATCACTGATAAAGTTTGCAGTTGCCACAACGATTGGGGTTGTGAGTAGAATGAAGTGTGAGTAGATTCAGGCTCCATCACTGGGAGTCTGGGAAGTTTTCCCAGCCCTGGCTGGAGGGTTATTTCCTGTTCCACAAAGAGGGCAAGTTCCATTCCCAACTCCTGTGCCTTGAAATTAGGCCCTATCTGACACTACACCCCCATATTCATCATAGTGGTATGGTTATAATATGATTAGGACATAATTATGATGTATTTTGTACAAGATGCATCATGTGTGGTGTCACTGGAAAAGTTATAATTTGCTGAATATGATTATCCTATTTGTGTGCACATATCACGTTCGTATCTGAAGTTATGGATACTGACTCTGTATCTGTATTTCAAATGTGCTTACTCTGGGTAACACCCACAACGAGCCTTTCAGGTACAACAATGAAGAAGCCAGACAGTGCTGATGGCTCATCAACAAAGACAATGGACTGTGGAAGAGCTTAGCCTTCCTGTGAATGTTTCAGCCAACCTATTAGTCATGGATACTATGACGCAGAAGGGCCTGTGACCAGACCACATGACACTAAACTCCATTTTAGTACCTGTATTTTTCCACAAACTGGACTGGGAACTGAGTTTGGAACAAAGGGTTCCCGCCATATGGAAAAGCAAATAAGGTGGGTTGTGACGTCATCCCTTGGTCTCATTCCCCACACAAGAGAACTCCTGGAAAGACCTAAGAAACAAAAACTGAAGTGGGGGGAGTGCTGGTCCCAGGGTAAAGGGTTTTCTAGCTTGTGTATGGAAACTTGGTGGACTGCTTGTATCAATTAGTCAGGGTGAGAAACTGCTAATTCAAATTCTATCCAGATAGTATGTTAGGCGTAGTTTGAGTTTCGATATTTGCTAAATAATCTGCTTTGATCTGTTTGTTATCACTTATAATCAATTAATCTGTCTTTCTGCAGCTAATAAACTTGTTTTATGCTTTATCTTAACCAGCGTATTTTGAGTGAAGTGTCTGGGGAAAATCTCAGCTTGGTTAGCACAAGCTCGCTGTGCACATCTTTCCCATATCGAGGGGAAGGTGAACTATATTAATGAGCTAGATTATAGAGATCCCTGTGCACTATAAGAGGGTATAATTCTGAATTTATACTACAGCAAGTGTGCAAGGTTGGGGAGCTGGGAAATTGGCTGTTTTCTCTCTCTCCTTCAGTGGCTCAGGTAAAGCGCTCAGGTAGCTTAGTTGGGTGTATGGCACCACCTGCTGTCGTGTTGGGTGATAACAGGGCCTGGAGAGGCTGGCTGAATCTCCAGCAAAGCAGTGTGAGAAGGGTCAGCCCAGCTTGAGGGTTAGAGGGCACAGCGGTTCCCAGACTGCCCCTGGGGGTGACAACCCATCACACCCTAAACTACACTAGTGTCAGCAGGTTTGTCACATTCTGTCCTCTCCCTTTCTCCACCCGAGATATTTCCTGCCTCCCACCACCTCTAGCAATTCCCACCCTCTTATGCATGTACTGCTCCTCTCCCTCCATGCAGAACCCACCACCAGCTCCCTGAGAATCCCTTACCTGAGCCAGCTCCATTGCAGCCATTTCTTTCCCCCAGGGAGGACGGGATGATCTGGAGCAAACCATGGATGTTATTCTGTAGCCTGATGGGGTGAAAAGGGCAAGGTGTAAGAATTCAGATGGGGCTTTTGTCCATTCCACAAGCCGATTCCCCCCAGGTTTTCCCCTGCTAATGGACATTCTAGGTTCTGCCACACTGTGAAGCACAGAGTGACCGTATCCCAGTACAGGTCTAGCCCTCCCACCAGGGTGTAACCCTCTGACAAATGGTGAAACCTCCCAGTAACAGTCTCTCTGGCCTTGTCTACACTACAGGACTATTTCGAATCTACTTAAGTCGAATTTGTGGATTCGACCTTAATAAGTCGAATTTGTGTATCCATACTAAATACACAAATTCGAACTTCTGAGTCCACATTCACAGGGCCAGCTTCGACTTTGGAAGCGGTGCACTGTGGGAAGCTATCCCACAGTTCCCGCACTCCCGCTGCCCATTGAATTTCTGGGATTTCCAATGCATGCTGGGGAAAAATGTGTCGAGGGTGGTTTTGGGTTAGTGTCGTCATTGAACCGTCAATCACGCCTCCTCTCTTCCTTGAAAGCGCCGGGGAAATCTGTTCGCGCCTTGTCTGGTCGGTTACAGCGCGGACGCCACAGCACTGCGAGCATGGAGCCCGCTGCGATCATCGCTGCACTTATGGCCGTTGTCAACTCCTCGCATCTTATCGTCCACCTCTTCCACAGTCAGCTGCTGAGAAACCGGGCGAGGAGGCTCCAGCAGCGCGGTGAGGAGAGTGGCACAGACCTCTCAGAAACCAGGGTACGCCGGGCAGTGGAGATCATGGTGGCAATGGGTCACGTTCATGGTGTGGAACGGCGATTCTGGGCCCGGGAAACAAGCACGGACTGGTGGGACCGCATAGTGCTGCAGGTCTGGGATGACACAGAGTGGCTGCGAAACTTCAGATGCGTAAGGGCACTTTCCTTGAACTGTGTGACTTGCTGTCCCCTGCCCTGAAGCGCCAGGACACAAGGATGCGAGCAGCCCTGAGTGTGCAGAAGCGAGTGGCCATAGCCCTCTGGAAACTTGCCACGCCAGACAGCTACCGGTCAGTAGCGAACCACTTTGGCGTGGGCAAATCTACCGTGGGATTGCTGTCATTCAAGTAGCCCACGCAATCGTTCAGCAACTGCTCTCAAAGGTAGTGACTCGGAAATGTCCAGGTCATCATAGATGGCTTCGCCGCGATGGGATTCCCAAACTGCGGTGGGGCTATAGATGGGACTCACATCCCTATCCTGGCACCAGCCCACCAGGCCAGCGAGTACATTAACCGAAAGGGCTACTTTTCAATGGTGCTGCAAGCTGTGGTGGACCATAGGGGATGTTTTACCAACATCAACGTCGGGTGGGCGGGCAAGGTTCATGACGCGCGTGTGTTCAGGAACTCTGGTCTGTTTAGACGCCTCCAGGCAGGTACTTTCTTCCCGGACCACAAAATAACGGTTGGGGATGTGCAGATGCCTACAGTGATCCTCGGGGACCCGGCCTACCCGCTAATGCCCTGGCTCATGAAGCCCTATACAGGCGCCTTGGACAGTGAGAAGGAACTCTTCAACTACCGGCTGAGCAAGTGCAGAATGGTGGTGGAGTGTGCTTTCGGACATCTCAAGGGGAGATGGCGGAGCTTACTGACTCGCTCGGACATCAGCGAAAAGAATATCCCCGTAGTTATTGCTGCTTGCTGTGTGCTCCACAATCTCTGTGAGAGCAAGGGCGAGACCTTTTTGGCCGCTTGGGAGGTTGAGGCAAATCGCCTGGCTGCTGTTTACGATCAGCCAGACACCCGTGCCGAGAGAATATCCCAGCGGGAAGCGATGTGCATCAGGGAGGCTTTGAAAGCGAGTTTCCTCGCAGAGCAGGGTAACCTGTGACTGTACACTTGATTTTAAGAGACCCTGATCACAAACCAAGTTTCCCCCACTTCCAAAGGATGTTTTAAAACTAAGGACATGTTTCAGTAATTAATAATAAATCTTTCGTTGACTTTGCATTTCTGTTTCTTGGTTGAAACATGGAAGCATTCTGTGCTGGGTAAGGTGTGCACTGATGTACAGACCGCTTGTCCAAAAGAGGACGGACAGCCTCCTGCTCCTACATAGGTCTGCGGGGTGGGGGACGGTTTACGGTGGTTGTGCATGTAGGGGGAGGGTTGCAGGAATGGGTGGGTTTGCAGGAAGGGGCGAGGGGTGCCGTCTTTGGATAGGGGTTAACATGACGGCTGTGGGTTTGGGCGTTGGAAGGGGTGAGGGGTGTGGGGGAAGGGTGAGTATCTGCCCCTGGATGAGGGCTCTTTTGGGGCTCAGGGCACCGGGAGGATCGTGGCTACGGTCCAAGTGCATGTGAAGGGAAGCCTGCCTTTACATTCGGGGATGGCAGGCACCAGGACCCTGGACAAGCATACACATCAAGGAAAGACCCGGGGCAGCATACACCACACAGACTGTCCCTGGTGCCTAGTGACTGCAGTCTGTGTGTGCCCTGCAGTTGACCCTGCACCCAAGTCTGTACCATGGCACTGTGGGCTATGCACTGAAATTACAATCCCCCCCCCACACACACACCCACAGAAAGTCTTCTGACACCAGAAACGTGACGGAAATAGTGAGTAACACCAAACCTCTTTTAATAATGTAGTACACAGTGGGGGGTTTAAACTTGGAGTTGGGACTGGTTGATGCTGTAAGGAAAGAGCTTGTACAAATTTACAGCGCGAGAGTTGTCTCGAACATTATCGGTCTGCTGCGGTGCAGGGACAGTTCTCACGGCCCCTACCGCCCCTCCGTCTTGTAACTTTGGGTGAGGGGGGGACAGGACTTCTTGGCGTTGGAGGGCGGTTGCAGATGCACTGCAGGGGGGCTCTCTCCTCCTGCCTGCGGTCTTGCAGAACATCTACAAGGCGCCGGAGCGTGTCCGTTTGCTCCCTCATTAGACCAAGCAGCGTTTGAGTCGCCTGCTGGTCTTCCTGCCGCCACCTATCCTCCCGTTCCAGGTGTGTGCGATGCTGCTGACACAGGGTCTCCCTCCACTGTCTCTGCTCTGCCGCCTCCGCTCTGGAGCAGGCCATCAGTTCCTGGAACATGTCGTCCCTAGTCTTTTCTTTCGGCGTCTAATCTGAGCCAGCCTCTGCGAGGGGATGCCGGGCAGTCCGGGAAGGAGCCGAGCTGTGTGATGCGAAAAAGTAGGTGATTTCCTTGAACACATACATGTTTGCCAACAGTAAACACAGTCTAGTCAGTTTCAGTTAACAAGACCAAAGAGGGAACCAAGTCTCAGGAGATCTCAGAACTAGTCCGAGATTTCGGAATACGCTCATTGGCGGCGCCATTGCACTGGATAGCGCAAGCGAGGAGAGACAGCTGCATCCTCTTGCACAAAGTCCTGATAAGCCTTACAGTACATACTGCTTATCAGTTAGTGGTTAGCTGTGCTCTCCTGCTAAAGGCAATGTGCAAAGCAGAAAAGATGACCCTTTTGCAGCCCCTCCTGCCAGTGCACGGGAAAGATCACTGTATGCTTTTCCTCTGTGGTCTCCAACACGTGGCTGTTAAGCGAGGGTCATTCTTATGCAAAGTAAAAGTCTGTTAAGCGAGGGTCATTCTTATGCAAAGTAAAAGTCTGTTAAGCGAGGGTCATTCTTATGCAAAGTAAAAGTCTACCATTCACAATAGTAACAGTACACTAATTCCCCTCATTAGATGCAGCACTTCCAGAACGACATTACCCTGAGGCGTGTCAGGTGGACTCAGAGAGAGCGGATACTAACAGAAGCCCTGCACAGACCAGGACCATACGCTGCCATGCTCGTAGAGGCGATGCTTCCCCTTTACCTTAGGATGGCCTGGCGTGGAAGAGTGTGCTTCCACGGAGCACCCAATAAGGCACCTCTCCCAAGGAACCTCCTGCTGAGGCTTTTCCAGCTGCTCTCTGAGAGCTTTTTTGAACTGTCCCCAGAGGATTATTGCTCGATTCCTATATGTGTAGACCTACTTTTTGTATAGTTTGATATTTAAAAATTTTTATATAGTATTTCTATTTATATAGTATTTCTATTTTTTATATATATACCTGTTTTATATATATACCTGTTTCTTAAAAAATAAATGTTTCCCTGTTTGTAGCACTTACCGCCTGATCCTTCCCCTGATTCCGAGTCCGGGTTAACGGGCGGGGACGGTTGGTAGGGATCTCTGTGAGGGTGATGAAGAGATCCTGGCTGTCAGGAAAGCGGGAGTGGGTTCGATGTCGCCTGCGCCGTCCTCAAAAGACCCTTCCTCATCTTCCCCATCGGCGAACATCGAGGAGGAACTGTCCCGTACACTATTCCGTCCTCGGAGTCCACCGTCACTGGTGGGGCGGTGGTGGCAGACCCACCTAGAATGGCATGCAGTGCCTCGTAGAAGCGGCATGTCTGGGGTTGGGCCCGGAGCGTCCGTTTGCCGCTCTGACTTTTTGATACCCTTGTCTTAGGTCCTTCACTTTCACGCGGCACTGCATCGCATCTCGGCTGTATCCTTTCTCTTTCATGGCTTTAGAGACCTTCTCGAAGGTCTTCGCATTCCGCTTGCTGGAGCGCAGCTCCGAGAGCACAGACTCCTCGCCCCACACAGTGATCAGATCCATGACTTCCCTGTCAGTCCATGCTGGGGACCTCTTTCTATTCTGGGATTGCCCGGACTCCTCTGCTGGAGAGCTCTGCATCGTTGCAGGTGCTGCGGAGCTCGCCCCGATGTGCAACCAGAACGTCAGATTCAAACCGCCCAGACAGGAAAATGAATTCAAATTTTCGCGGGTCATTTCCTGTGTGGCTGGCCAGAGAATCCAAGCTCGGACTGCTGTCCAGAGCGTCAACAGAGTGGTGCACTGTGGGATAGCTCCCGGAGCTACTAAGTTCGATTAGCATCCACACCAAGCCTAATTCGAGCTAGCCATGTCGAATTTAGCGTTACTCCACCTGCCGGGGTGGAGTACCAAATTCGAACTAAAGAGCCCTCTAGTTCGAATTAAAAGGCTTCCTGGTGTGGACGGTTGAGCGGTTAGTTCGAATTAACGCTGATAAATTCGAATTAAAGTCCTAGTGTAGACCAGGCCTCTGTTACACTTATCAAGTTGGTGGACAATACCAAGCTGGGAGGGGTTGTAAGTGCTTTGGAAGATTGGATTAAAATTCAAAATGATCTGGACAAACTGGAGAAATGAGCTGAAGGAAAGAGGATGAAATTCAGTAGGGAGAAGTGCAAAGTACTCTACTTTGGAAGGAACAATCAGAGACCAGAGAAGAGCAGAATCCAAAGAGTCACTTTGGGGGATTCTCTCTGTCATTTTTCCCAAGGCAGCTGTCTCAGGTTTACAAAGTTGTTCGATGTTCCGGCCTTTATACAGTCTCTCCTGGGAGTGCCCCTTTCATGGGCTGGGCCTAGTTTTAGTTTTCGGTAGTTAACAATCTTGGTTTATTGTTTATCTAACCAGGGTGTTTGGATTAAAGTGTGTTGGAAACTCCCTTTGGGATAACAAGCTGGTGCATGTCATTTTCCACTGATGAAATGACAGACTTCATATGAGCTTGCGTTGTTCAGTAGCGTGCTGGACAGTGCAAGAGGCACATTTCGGGGGGGAGTGTTGGGCACTTGAGAATTTGCTGGTTTTCTCCTGAGGTGTAATTCAGGAGTGGCTGTCTAGCAGCACTCAATACTGTGTAGCTGGGAGTGAGTTACATGCTGGAGACTGTGTGTTAATTGGCCAAGAGGGGCTGTTCTCGCGGGAAAACAGTGGAAAAGGCACCCCAGGTTGGAGAACTGAGGGGACACAGCTATTTAACAGTCCAGATTGTACTCTAGGTAATGTCACAGACCCTCATTATGACAGAGCCTCTTACAACACAGAGAAAGTAAATCCATGTCCCAGAAATCGAAGACTCCAGACAGAGGGCAACTGTCCCTGGCACTGCTTCATGCTGACTGAGAGGTTCAGAGACAGCGAGAGAGTCCTGGGGAAGCTGGGAACAGGAAGCATGGGCTGGTGGGGTTCAGTGGAGAAAGGGAACAGGAAGGGCAGGGATATCACTGAATGCAGGATCTCAGCAGTACTAGATGTCAGGATAGCACATAGTGCAGCCCAGTGGAAAACATAATCCCAACTATACATACAAAATGATGGGGTCTAAATTAGCTGTTTCCACTCAAGAGATGGATCTTGGAGTCACTGTGGATTGTTCTCTGAAAACATCCACTCAATGTGCAGCAGCAGTGAAAAAAAGCGAGCAATGTTGGAAATAATTAAGAAAGGGATAGATACGACAGAATATATCATATATCATATTTGTAAAAGCAGCAAATGAATCAATGATACACCCACATCTTGAATACTGCATGAAGATGTTGTTGCCCCATCTCAAAAAAAGATATATTGGAATTGGAAAAGGTTCAGAAAAGGGCAACAAAAATGATTAGGGGTATGGAACAGTTATGCCAGACCTAACCCCCAGTTTCACTTGAGCAAACAGGAGCTATTTGACACTGTGCGATACGGCTCCTGTGCTCTGTTCCCAAAGTGTTCTGCAGCAGGGGAGGGTCTCTGGTAGTGTGTGTGTGTCACTGGCATATTGGGGTGATGCTGAAACAGGACAGAGTAGAGGTGGCATCATGGGGCTGGTGTGAACCTTAACTCTTCATTTCCCCTTCCAAGAACTGAGGGGACAGGAACCCTTACCCAGCGAGGTCACAGTCTCATAGTTTTCCTGCATGACATCCCAGTAGAGGGCTCTCTGAGCGGGTCCAGCAGAGCCCACTCTTCCCTCGTGAAATGCACAGCCACCTCCTCGAAGGTCACCAGCCCCTGAAAGAGCAAGAGTCCAACACTCAGGATCTCTTTCCCCACTCACAGCCCCACTATTTGTGGCAGAGAGGAGCCAATCAAATGGAAGCTCTGGGTGGATCCCACTCAACAGAGTCCCACCCCGACCCCGCTCAGCGTATCCAGCAAATATCAGGGTGAGGGGACGAAGAGAGAGCCCCTTGTCTCTCCCAGCAGATCCATCACACACCTACTAGCCACCGACTGATAGAGGAGATGGAGCCCCTAGCAAGGTTCAGGTTCAGCTCCCTGGTAGGAAGCCGAATAACCTCCTCATTGTGAGGAGCAGGATATGAAGGGAGAGGCAGCTCCAATGAGCCTGACTCAGGGGTGCCCCCTTCATATCTCACAGCAGCCGCTGGTTAGTGAGGTCAGGCTCCAGCACTGGGAGTCTGGTCAGTTTTATCAGCCCCATGTAGGTGGGCTATTTTCTTTCTTCACAAATTAGGGCATTTCCACCTCCGAACCTCCTGGGTTATTAAATAACTCACAGCAGGTTTGCTACACTTGGCCTCCTCCTTTCCCTACGCTGTGAATTTCCTGCCCCGCTCCAACCTCCAAACCAGACTGTGCAAACCTTCCCATCTCCGGTGTATTTGCTCTCCCTCTCCTCCAGCAGGAACTCACCAGCAACCCCCCGATAATCTCTACCTGAGTTGGCTCCACTGCAGCCATTTCTCTTCCCTGTCCCACGGCAGGCTGGGATGACCTGGAGCAAGACATGGACGCCATTCTGCAGCCTGTCTGGGGGAGGCAGGCAGTTGTGGGCATCTCAGAACAGGTTTTAGTTCATTTCACATCAGAATTCCCCCAGGCGCTTTCCCTGCAGACAGACACCCTAAATTCTGCCATGCTGGGAAATGCTCAATCTGTTTATTACAATGTAGACCTGGCCCCTCCTGCCAGGCTAAGCCCACAGAGACATTTTTAACTTCCCTTGTCCCTCCCCTCATCCCCTAACAAAGTCTCTGAACACAAGGCTAGAAAAGAGCAGAACCAAAGGAGTCACTGTGGGGGATTCCCTCGGACGCTGACCCCACGGCAGCTACACTCCAGCAGGGGGAATATGGAGTCAGGAACTGGCTTTTCCTCTGTCTCATCCTTGTTTTGTTCACTGGAAAGTGGTTCTGCCCAGGGATGCAGCAATACATGTGTCATTTCTCCCACTGCCCCTTTCAGTCTCTCCTTCCCCTGTCCTCTCTCCCTGCCCCTCTGGCTGGGAAAGTTCCATTCCTGGGGGCTTTGCTCTCCCATGGCTGGATTTTCTCCTGGCAATTGCTACTGGGAGGAGAAACGAGGAGGGGCTGTTTGTGCAGAGTCACTTTCTTGCCAGTCCCCAGCACTTTCCCTGAGGTCTGTCAGTTACCTGGCTCAGAATTTAGTATTAACAGGGCCCAGGGCTGCCCTAGGGGGCTAGGACCAGCTGGAGAAAGTCATTCCCTGGGCCAGACAGAGAAGCAGCTTGAATTCAGGTCACTTCCCAGCACAGAACCCCGCTGGGGGAGCAGCGGCTGCTAAGCCTGGTCTCCCAGATCACAATGAAGGCTGCAGCGTCTGACCCAGGAAGCTGAACCCCAGTATCCTGAGCAGAGAGGGACAGAGCATCTGAGCAGCTTCCCTCCTTTAGCTCTCTGGGGAGAGCAGCTAATGAGAGCCCCTCCTCCAAGGGAGAATTGCTGATCTCATTTGCCCCACTGTCCATCCGGAGTCACTCCTTGTCTTTCCATACAGTGACTCTGGATTAACAATTGTCTCAGTGAAACCAGAGTTCAGAAAGACTGAGTCCAGAATGCTGTGGAAGAGACCATTGTGCGGCAGTGCTGACCCCATTCCCACCCCCCTCATCCCCCAGATCCAGGACAAGGACTGGACAATCTAGGAGAATGGAACTGGAAGTTCCTGAGGTTTTCAAGAAGGGAGAAGAGCAAAAATCAGTGATTTCACCTCACAGTGTTTGATAAGTGGCTAGAAAGTTATCACAGTGACTGGGCCTGGCCAGGGAATGTCGGGCAGTGCTTGGAGCCAGGATTCTGGCATAAGCTAATCAGGAGAAGAAGCGAGGTCAGGAGCAGCCCACAGGGCCTCAGCTCTCCCCGCCCAGATATTCCCTGGAACCCAGCCCCCAGAGTCCCTGGCCAGGGACCTCAGATACCCCTCAGAGCCCCACCGGCCAGACAACCCCCACCAGATCTTCATTGACAGGTTGGGAATCCCAAAGGGTTCCCCCCACGAAGAGACCCCAACAGCCAGAGACCCCCCAAAAGGGACCCCCACTGGGAACTCAGTCCGTCACTGCCTGCCTAGGATCCCCCCCCCCCCCGCCCTCCAGCAGGATCTGCCCTGCCCTTTGCCTGGCACCCCCTCCTCCCCCCTGCGGGATCCCCTGGTGCTTTACAGGGGCACCCCCTGGCCTAGCGCCGGGGATTCTCCCACATACACTCTGTGCACTGGGCATGGCAGCGATCCCAGGAGTCTGCGGGGGAAGCCCAGACAGAGCCCCTGGCACAGCACCAGGCTCCCTCTAACCCCCTGACCCGCCTCCCCAAGAGACGCCCACCCCGGCTGTTCTGCAGCCACCAGGCCCCCAGCGATAGCCACCTCCAGGACCCACAGCCTCAGGGCTGGGCACATCACACCCACCCCCTGAAACCCCAAATCTCCAAAACCCACCAACCTCACTAGGGTCCTCCCTGCCCAGCCCCCCAGAGGCCTCCCCACCACAATCCCCTTCAGCTGCTATCTCCCCCCCCAGCCCCACCCCCACCCAGCAACACTGTTACCTCACAGTGCCTGAGAAGTGGATAGAAAGTGACCACCGCCCCCTGCTGGCCAGTCACACAGGCAGAGGGAGCCCTGGGGGATGTCTCTTGAACAGGAGAATGGAAGGCCTGGAGGGACAAAATAGGTAAGAAATGTCCATGCCTGTCACTAGCAAATAATGGCCACCCTGGATCCACCCCAGACGTGGCTACATCTTAGCACTGTGGGAAGCAACCCCTCACAGAGACCATTTGTCATGGGGCTTGGGATACTTCTCAACTCACACTGCACTCAGAGTGACCTCCTCATCCCGTGCCAGCTGGAGAAAAGAAAAGGGTCCAGCCAACTCTCCTGTTACCAGCTGGGAACCACTGATCCCCAAACAGGGGGAGGCCTCTGGCTTTGATGGGTATTAAATATCTGGCTGGTCTCTTTCTTCGGCAAACATTTTAACAGAGGTAAAGGAGGGACCAAATGATTCACAAAGGAGACGGGAAAGATGATCTCTGGGCAATTTCACCCCCTACAACATCCAGGATGGAGAAGAACTCAGGGCAACAGGTTCCCTTGAAGGAAGAAGTTGCTGGGATTTAGAAACGCGGGGAACAGCCCCAAACCCGAGAGGATTTTTAACTGACATTTGATAATGACATAGAAAGAGGCAAAACCTGAGATTTGAGAGCAATGTTCAGAAATGAAAGAGTTCTCAATCTGAGAGATTTTGGATCCATTTTGCAAATTATAGAGAGGAAAGTGGAAAATCAGAGGGATTTTATATCAGTTGTTGATAGGAGGCAAAATCTGAGTGTTTCACATCAATATTTGATAAATGAATAAAGAGGAAATGGGCAACATTTGCAAACATTTTATATCTAGGTTCAAGAATCTGAGAAAAGCTGTAAATCTGAGATTTTCTTGGTATTTTATAATTAGAGAGACAGGGGGAAATCTCAGGGCATATTCAATTAGAAATAGACAGCTAGAGAGCATTGGGGCAAACATTTAGGGTATTTTATATGAATCTTTGAGATTTGCAAAGAAAATGTGTCACAAACTGCGTATTTGATAACATGAGAGAAAAACACCAAGATCTGAGGGGATTTTATATTGTTGTTAATGAACTAGTGGAAAAGGGGGACTGTTGGACTGGATTTTATACAACTGTCCAATACATAAACACAAAGTAATGGTTCCCCCACCCCCACCATTCCCATGGGCAGCAGGGAGCCCTTTGAGGTGCTGATTAAAGGGCAAGGGAGGAGGTGGAAGGTCCCTGGATGAGGGAAGGGGGCAGCAGTGGGGGACGGGCGGATGACTGGCAACTGATGGTTGGGGGTAACTGTGTTGGTAGTTAGGGGGCAGCAACTGGGATTGGGAAACGGGGGTCTGGGCAGTCCCCATGGGGGACACATGCGCCTCCCTTCCCTGCCCTGGCAGAGACCCGGCATCTCATAGAATATCAGGGTTGGAAGGGACCTCAGGAGGTGTCTAGTCCAACCCCCTGCTCAAAGCAGGACCAATCCCCAACTAAATCCCCAAATGGCCCCCTCAAGGAGTCAGCTCCCAGCCCTGGGTTTAGCAGGCCAGTGCTCCAACCACTGAGCCATCCCACCCCCACCCCAGGGGCAGCCATGTGCTGGGGAATGACTCAGGGCAACAATTTCCCACCTAAACAAGGACAAATCGCTGCAGATACAATGGGTGGGAAAATGCCCCTCACTAGAGAAGATTTTAAACTGACGTTTGAGACGCATGGGGCGAACGGGGGAAATCGGGGGACGGGAGAGCGGATCATTGGAGAGGAAAGGGGGGGAATCGCCCCATATTTTATAGCCCCATGTGAGATACTGAGAAAGAAAAGGGGCAGAACTAGAGAGAATTTGTATTGGGGCGAGAGGCAAGTGGCACAAACAGGGAAGGATCCAATTAACCCCCTCCCCCTTCCCCTGCCCGCCACTCCCCGCTCCCGGGAATTTCCTGGCTGCATAGAGACAGTTCAACACCCCCACCCCCACGTCCCACCGACCTTCCTCCCCGCAACTCCAGCTTCTCCTCTCCCTGCCTGACACCCCCCATCTCCCCCCACACCACAGGGGATCCCCCCCGCCAGGCCCCAGTCTCTGCCTCCCAAATCCCACTGGGGCTGAGGCAGCTCTGAGGCTTCTCCCAGGTTCCCCGGGGCAGAGTCACTTTCCTGCCCAGCCCCAGTGCCCCCCCCGGGTCTCTCACTCCCCGGGGGCTCCGTGGGAGGCTGGACACCAGGGATGCAGGACGGCAGGAATGGGGGTGACAGGCCTCCTGTGCCTCAGTCTCACGGCGGGACCGAGGGGCTCGTCGCTCTCCGGCTCGGGAGCGCTGGGAAGACCCGACCGTGGAGGGGCCGTCGCTGGGGGGGGGACGGCCCCGCGCAGGCGCAGAGCACGTCCTTATATCACTTCTGTGGCGGGAAAAGTGCTGAGGAGATGGAACGCTGAGGGCTGGTTTTGGCGGGAAAAATCGGTTTGGACTGGTTTGAGCCTGTGTCCTGATGGTAAACAAGTCCCCTCTCAGAGATGGAGTCAAGGGGTCAATAGTTCATATGCTCCATATTGGATCTTATTTTAAAGCCAGTGATTTACTTCATAAACATCTTATTAACCAACTAATTAAACATATTAAACAATTTATACTTCTTACACCTAACAATGAGATAAAAAAAAACAACAACACAGACAAACCTTATCGGTAACAGCTAATGTCCTAACTGGGAAATCAGCAGCGGTTTGTAGCGGGGGGAGCGCACAGTCTGAATGTGTATGACCCGACCCAGCCCCAGCCCCACATAGCAGTGGGGCTTGGCACTCTCTGTGCATTGGTGTGGTGGCTGAGTGGTTCACCAAGCAGTGACAATCCAAGGAGGTTCCCTGAGTCAGTCTCACTCCTGAGGAGATTCTGCACCAAAAAAATTCTGTGCACAATATTTTAAAATTCTGCAAATTTTATTAGTCAATAAATAAATGTGGAGGCTCCAGCATTGCAGAGGGGAGCACAGGCTGCTGGATGCACGGAGGTGGGAGATCACCCTGCAGCCCCCACTCTCCTCCAGTGAAACAGACTTGGTGGTGAGGCTGCATCTCTCTGCTGCCTACTTTAGGAGCCCCAAAAAAACTCCCCAGAACTGCTCATGAGGGGCACATGTGCCTTCCCTTTGCTTCCCCATCAAGAAGTCAGAAAGCCTGAGCAGCTGGCCCCGGGTGATTTGAAAGGGCCCGGGGGCTCCTGCCACTACTACCGGCAGCACAGCGGGACTAAAGTGGATTCCTGCCCACCCTCGCTCCACACGGTGCACCACTCCCAGAAGCATCTGGCACATCCCTGCAGCCCCCGTGGGGTGTGTCTCTCGCATGCTGCCCCCACCCCAAGTGCCAACTCTGCCATTGGAACTGCGGCAATGGGAGCTGCAGGGGTGGTGCCAGCGGGCAGTGATACCAGGAGACCCATGCCCCCCGGGCCTCCTCCATGTAGGAGTTGCTGACAGATGGGGCTGTGGGTCACTTTTGGGAGCTGCCCAAGATAGGTGCCACACCCCTACCCTCTGCCACAGCCCAGATCCCACACCCCGCCCACACCCAAACTCCCTCCCACAGCCCACCACTGCCCCCCAACTCCCTGCCCCAGCCCAGAGCCCACATCCAAACTCCCTCCCAGGGTCCACCCCCCGCCTCCCCTGCACCCCAACCCCCTGCCCATCCCAGAGCCTGCACCTCATGTACCCAAACTCCCCCCCAGCGCTTTGAGGGGGGGCGAGGAAGGACGGGCAGGACTTGGACCAGTTCTGGGCATCACCAAAAGTTATATAAACCTGGTGATGCTGAGCTGGAGCCCTAGTCACTGCACATCTCTCTCCTTACAGGGGGGACTCCGTGGGGCAGGGCGCTGCTGGGGGTTTATTCCTTCCTTTAATGGCTGTGGAAGGGGGAACAGGGAGAGAATTTGCTCTTCTGTTCTCTGCGGAACACGTGCAGGCAGCGGGATTATCTCCAGGGCTGTAACAAAACACAAGCTAGCAGAGGGGGGGAAGGGATTTCCTGCATGATCTATTCCCAGTGCAGCTCCCAAGCTGTGCCCTGGCGAGCTCTGTCCAGGGGATTTAGATGCTTTATGTAAGGGGACTGTTGCCCCCTTACTAACATTCAGTGGGGGGTTTGGTTGCTAGCTCCCAGCACTAAAAAGGGAGGGGTCGATGGGAAATCAGGAGCCTGAGATTGACAGTCCTCTGGAACAATGTGGAGAGGCTGTTGGAAAATCATAGTGCTAATGAAGCCTTTTGTATTAGGCCTGAGTAAACCAAAGTTATGCTATGCTTGCCCAAACCGTGTTGGAAAGCTTACAGAACTCATTAGACTGAAGGCCGTGTATTTACCTAAGTCAGCTATTTCGCTTATCAGTTTTGTTTGGCTCCCCAAGTATATGTTGGCTCCCCAACTGTATGCAGCTGTGTTCACATGTATGCATCCAAAGTATCTAGTACAAAGGGTCAACGGATGTATCTTGTGTCCCCTTCAGAATGACAAATGTATCCTCAACAGCTGTATGTATCTTGTAGCCCCCACAAAATGATATATGTATCCTGCATATCCAATTATCCCCTAATAGATACATGTACAGGGTCTATAGGTCAACCAAATGACGTAGACAAACGTAGGCTAAGTTGTTTGTTACCGGCTATAAAGGTAGGCCGCTTGGCCATGAAAGGTGTGTCTCTTTCTGGCACTAGCCGAGAGGAACACCCGCTCAGCTGACCGATCAATAAAGGGTGTGGTACTCGTCTTCCTGTCTCCGTGCCTCCTTGGTGTAATTAGGTAAGCTCCAGGGGAAACGAGCCCTTTGGCTAACAAATGGCGACTCCGCCGACTTCTCTCCTGTTGGGGCGCTGACCGGCGGCCGAGGACGGCTCAGGAGAGTGGCCACCTTGAGCTATTGGTTTGCTCGAGCTCCGAGTCGCCGCAATCGACCGGGACGGCTGCGCCCCCTCCATAGAGAACTCCAAACGACACGGAGGCAAGACAGTACCAGAAGAGGGGAGTCCACCTGCCGGACGCGGCCACTCCGGGCGTGGTAAGTGCGTTACCTCCTGGGTTTTGAGGATTAACGCCCGGCGCGGGTTGGACCTTGGGCCCTAACAGGTTTTTGGTTAAGATACCTAGGTACAGCCACGGCTAATAAATAATTCTGTTAACTCCACTAGTTCGGGGGCCGTGCCGAACGACTATGGGAATGTGACTACTACGCTGTTGTTTTTATTCCTGGTAGGGGTACTTTTGTTTTTCGTTATATTAATGTACTGGAAGCCGAAACTGTGATAACCGGGTCTAGGAGTGTGTGAAGATCCATCTAAACAGTGCCCATTAAAAGGTACCTTTAATCTAGATAAGATTATATATCTCAGAGGAGCTTTTAATCACCAAAGAAAAGCCTCTGACACAGTGTGAGCAATTTGTCTAGGAATGGGTTAATTTGAAATTCAGCTTGGCAGAGAGATGAAGAAAAAGTTGTTTTACAAAGAAAAACTGCTTTCAGCCCCAGCTGGCTGTGGAAAAATAGAGACAGGCAGCATAAACTATGTTAAGTACATTTGCAAAGCTTAACTGTTTGGTGAGATCCAACAGTCTGACTTTGTGATGGATGCCGGTGCTGGCCCTTGGCTGTGCCAGCAGCCCCTGGTGACGCTTGGTGACACTGGAGAAGCCACAGGTAGCTGACCTGGACTGGAATCTCTGAAAGAGACACTGCAGGAGATTCCAGGGTGTAAAAGAACAGCCTTCCCAAGAGCGGAAGCATGTTGGAAATTCTGAACAAGCTATATACAGGATAATCTCCCGTCCACCTATTCCCCCTTTTCTGAACGTTATATACAGACGTGGCCAGTCTGGACATGTGTGAGTATTAACGTGGCTTAAGGCTTGGGGCATTTATATTTTTCTTGAGTGATGTGGGAGCATTCCCAACACTTTCCATTGTTGTTTTATTATTTTTAATGAAGCTTTAAAATTTGGTTATATGGTGTGCTTTCTCTATCCACCCCCCCACCGTCCTGCAGTGTCAGTTTGATCACCTGACATGATGGATAATTGGTAACAGAAATTTGTCACAGTTTGGTGAGCAATAGAGAATGGGGGAACCCTGTAGAATTTACACCATCTATTTGTTTTACCCTTGTTGTTTTATGCTTGTTTTATTTGGTTCTGTTGGTGTTATATGTTGAGGATTGCATAATTAAAGGTGTGCCCATTCTCAGCTGCAGTAAGTCTGAGAACTGGAGAAGGGTTTAGCATTCCTCTCTCCACCCTGGTTGACCAGGAAGGGTGGCAGGTGAATCTACCCCCAGTCGTAGCAGGACTGGGCAATAGAGTAGTTGGAGAAAAGGAAAAAAATGTGTATTTGATAACTAGAATTAAGCAATTAAGAGCATAGATCATGAACCAGGCAGCAACTCAAACCTGCGCCAGGCCAAGTTGCAGGCCTTGAGACAGGACTTCCAGTTATAAAAGGAAGCCCTGGCTAAGCAAGTACCAGTCCTTTAGGGACTTGTTAAAATTTAACCATTTGTGCTCAGCATGCTGTAACAGCAGTGTGTTTGCTACAAGAGGCAATTAAATAGTTAACGCCAGTGGGCCATGTGTTTTGCCCAGGTGGCAAGCCTCACGAGGAGGACTCGGGTCGTCTTGTGAATAAAATGTTTTAGGAAAAAACCCAGAAGGGTGGGGGAGAAGCCCATGAAAGAAACGGTTCAGCGCAAAAAAAAAAAAAAAAAAAAAGGATCAGGCCCAGGCGGCAGGCAACAGACAGAGAGCTTGGAGAACAGGTTGGAAACTTTTGAGGGTCTAGTGGAAGGAAGAAGTAAGTGAGTGTAAGCATGGGGATTTCAAATACTCAGGAGGATATTTGGAATGGTGATTTGAATTGGTAAGTGGCTGTTGGGAGCCAAGCAAGTGATATAAGGAAAGAGCAAGTGATTTGAAGGAGAGTGAAGAGTTAACTCTGTAGTTGCTGGAGGGAATAGTAGTTGAACTTTGTAAAAATGCTAAAGAGAAAAGTTCTTGGTGTTTTTTTTTAAATGTTTGTAAATAAATTCAGGCAAAGAAATTATTAGATTGCAATCATTTGGCTATGAACAATTTTGTTGAATTAGCTGAAGAATGTATACAGTGCTATGTAAATGAAAATTTATTAGGCTCTAAGGCACTATAAGTGGTGATGTTTTCTTTCAGTGTTTAAAAGCAGGAGTTAAAAGTAAAAAGCAAGCCAGAAAGCATCTGTATTAATGCAAATTATCTAACTGATAAGGTAAAAGCCACTGAAACCTGGGCTGCCTATAAAACATATACAAGAAAATATGGGGCAATTCCCCTGTTTTGCCTAAAATCAACAAGGGTATTTGTATATTTTAAGCAATAATTGACTGCCCAGAAGGGGTAGACCTCTGTTTTTGTCTTTCAGATAATCAAAGAAAACTAATGCCAGCTAAACAGCATACAACATACCATGATTTACTGGCCGAGTAAAATTATGTTTTGTGTTCTATGTTCTGTCTTGTGGTGTCTGTCTCGTGGTCAGAATTGTTGTGTTTAATATGTTCATGGATGGTCTGGTTTGAAATAAAGCAGAAGGCTTGAATTGAAATGCAGATATTTGTTTTGTTCAACTTAAAATACAAAGTGTTTGGATACATCAGAAAAATGTGATATACTAAAGTCTTATGTATTTTAAGAACATAAGAACATAAGAACATAAGAAGGGCCGTACCGGGTCAGACCAAAGGTCCATCTAGCCCAGTATCTGTCTACCGACAGTGGCCAATGCCAGGTGCCCCTGAGGGAGTGAACCTAACAGGCAATGATCAAATGATCTCTCTCCTGCCATCCATCTCCATCCTCTGACGAACAGAGGCTATTAGCCAGGATGGGTAAGAATGGTGGACGAACAGAGGCTAGGGACACCAAATTTAGGCTGCTAGGGAAGAGACTGAAATCCAGGACCTCTATGGTGGCATTTTCAGAAATGCTCCCAGTTCCACGCGCAGGGCCAGGTAGGCAGGCAGAGCTTCAGAGTCTCAATGCGTGGATGAGACGATGGTGTAGAGAGGAGGGGTTCACGTTCATTAGGAACTGGGGAAACTTCTGGGATGGGAGGAGCCTATACAGGAGAGATGGGCTCCACCTAAACCAAAGTGGAACCAGACTGCTGGCGCTAAACATTAAAAAGGTTGTAGAGCAGTTTTTAAACTAGGTGATGGGGGAAAGCCGACTGCTGCAGAGAAGCGTGTGGATCGGACACAGACTTCTCTTAGGGGAGAGTCTGATGATAGAGAATCTCCAGGTTATAGTCAGGAGCAGAGGAATGAGAAATATAATGTAAGGGCCGGATCAGATGATGAACAGTCACATAAAAAAGAATCTGGCACATCAGAAAAAGGCAGGCTAATAAACAGGGACAAGTTTTTAAAGTGCTTGTACACAAATGCCAGAAGTCTAAATAATAAGATGGGTGAACTAGAGTGCCTTGTGATAAAGGAGGATATTGATATAATAGGCATCACAGAAACCTGGTGGACTGAGAGCAATCAATGGGACACAATCATTCCGGGGTACAAAATATATCGGAAGGACAGGACAGGCCGTGCAGGGGGAGGAGTGGCACTATATGTTAAAGAAAGTGTAGATTCAAATGAAGTAAAAATCTTAAGCGAATCCACAGGTTCCATAGAGTCTCTATGGATAGAAATTTCATGCTCTAGTAAAAATATAACAGTAGGGATCTATTATCGACCACCTGACCAGGACTAATAGCCATTTATGGACTTAGCCACCATGAATTTATCCAGTCCCCATTTAAACATTGTTATAGTCCTAGCCTTCACAACTTCCTCAGGTAAGGTTATTTTAGTAGAAGGGTATATGTGGCATACATTAAATAATAAGACTAATGTATTGTATAACACCAATGTGTATGTGTTCATTGTTAACAAAAGGTGTATAAGTAAAAAGTAAAAGTTTCCTTTGTAGGTTAAAAAAGAAGCCAAAAAGGGGAAAAGGAAAAAGAACGAGTTAACTGAGAAAAACTTTAATTAGCAAGCTCAGTCCAAAAAAAAAAAAAAAAAAAGAGATACACTGACTTCGTTCAAGGACACTGTTCACAGTTAGCCAAGTTTTAACAACCAGAAAAGGGGGGCTTGAATATGCCCAACCAGCTGTAAAATCTGCAAAGACACTAATGCAATGTGTTAGGTTTCCTTTTTACACAGGTAAAGACGCACTACCCAAAGACCCTAGCAGCCCTGCCACTCCATGGAACCTGGAGACCGGATCAATGTACAGGTCCACCAACGAAAGACTGCTTTGGCTCCACGCTGGAAAGGCCCTTAGTGAGTCCTGCTGACTACCAACACCGCTGTGATGTGCCAAAGACTGATTGCTTGGACCCATGATTCTCACTGCAAAAAGACCCCTCTACATCAGGAGAATTCTCCTACTGATAATTAGCCTATTCTTTCTTCTAGTTCAACTGTGCTTGTGGACAGCAGGCAAAAAGGACAAAGTGACGTGCTAGCTAACCTCTCCCTTGTCCACTGACAGACCTACTGTGCCTTTGAACTTTCTAGAAGAAACACTCACTCCACTGACACTGCCAAAGTCCAGGAATTCCTGACTAAAAAGGACATTGAGAACTGACCCTGGTAAAGAATCAAAGACTTATACACTGGCAGGAACAAACTTGTGGGACCCCTGCTTGGGAATGTGGTATTAATTGAATGTTGGGGTTTATTCTACAGGCTGCGCCCTGTGTTTTGGATAAATCCTTTAGTATGTCTTGCCCTCCCTAATTGGATTTTAAATGATATTGTCTTTATCCAGTTTTCAGATCACTTTTACATACCCAGATTGCTCACAGGGGGCTGCCATTAGATTAGCACAACAAAAAGCCTGGGTTATTTCCTCTGGAAAAAGAAGAAATTGGGCAGATCCCTGTGGGCTGGGGCTAACAGTGTAACAGCCATTTGGAATATTCTTAAAGGCCAAGAACATAATAAGAAATTGGGCCGACTAAAAAAGGCCACTAGCCTTATTTCTGAAGTTCAGCTAACCCAAGTATAGGCTGAAGTTGGTGAGTTACATGTCATTTCCACCCTTAGTTCTATAACCCAGAAGTTACTGACAGAGATGGTATTGAATATCACTGAGGCTGGGAAGGCATTGCAGTGGGATCTAGTATGTTTAAAATTTCAGGATTTCCTGAATGACCAGCTGATGGCCATTTGGAATGATCTTAAGCACCAAACTTGGCCCACTGCCCTGACAGACACATCAGGAACCATCTGATCTGTAGTCATGGAAACATATTTGGACACTTTCTGGATGGAAGTGTGAACATTTACAGTGCTCCTTCCAAGCATATGGACCGGTTAGGGTGGGCTCCACATACCGAATCCTGCTGGGTCCATGGGAAGAATGCATGTGGGACTTAATACCCCCTCGTTATTAACCCCAGCTCCCTAGAGCTTGTTTATTTTTGTTGGCTTCAAAGTGTGAGAAAACTCAGCCAAAAGGTTTGGTGAGTATTCTCAAAGGGGGGAGTATTCTCAAAGGGGGGAGTTGTTGGAAAATCATAGTGCTAATGAAGCCTTTTTGTATTAGGCCTGAGTAAACCAAAGTTATGCTATGCTTGCCCAAACCGTGTTGGAAAGCTTACAGAACTCATTAGACTGAAGGCCGTGTATTTACCTAAGTTAGCTATTTCGCTTATCAGTTTTGTTTGGCTCCCCAAGTATATGTTGGCTCCCCAACTGTATGCAGCTGCGTTCACATGTATGCATCCA